>NC_136415.1:71980178-72580178 GCF_051521515.1 Lactuca serriola | reverse complement strand
AACAATGAACTTGCCATGTAATACCATTCTTCAAGTTAATTTTTTTTTTCATTTATAGCATATTATATCATCATTCTTTTATCTTCTCTTTTTTTATTTTCTTTCTTTTGTCTTCTCCTTTTTATACAATCCGACTCTTACAATATTTATGTTACGGGGACCATTTTATGCTATATTTTTCCACATAAATTTTACTTTTTCCAGTTAACAATTATTAAAACAATGAACTTGCCATTTAATAGCATTCTTCAAGTTAATTTTTTCATTTATAGCATATTATATCATCATTATTTTCTCTTCTCTTTTTTTTATTTTCTTTCTTTCTTCTTCTCCTTTTTATACAATCCGACTCTTACAATATTTATGTTACATAGACTATTTTATGCTATATTTTTGCACAGAAATTTTACTTTTTCTAGTTAACAATTATTAAAACAATGAACTTGCCATGTAATAGAATTCTTCAAGTTTATTTTTTTTCATTTATAGCATATTATATCATCATTCTTTTCTCTTCTCCTTTTTTATTTCTTCTTCTTCTCCTTTTTATACAATCCAATTCTTACAATATTTATGTTACAGCGACCATTTTATGCTATATTTTTCCACATAAATTTTACTTTTCCCAGTTAACAATTTAGTATATATGGTATGAAAGTCAACTATTTTATTAATTTTTCTTTCTACTTTTTTTTTTGCAGATAAATAGCAACATCAAATCTTACCTTGATATCTGATATGGATGTAACTAGGGATGACTTGACTTTCAAGCTTCGTGTCATAAACCTTTGGCATCGAATGTGTTTCTACAAAAAAAAAATGAAATTTGGTCAATTGAAAGGATCTTAATGGATGAACATGTACCTTAAAAAATTACTTTTATATATTTGTTACACATAATTCATTATTTTCAATTACTTTTAAAGTTTTTATATTATATTAAACATTTTTAGGGGAACAAAATCCAAGAAACGGTCTCCAAAAGAAACATATATCGATTCAAAAATGCATTAAACGATGGCATGACATTTTACATCAAAAGTCCAAACTTTGCAGCATTGAAAACGGGTAGTTTTAAGTTAACTCCTGAGGATCAAAAACTCACATTCGTCCAAGAAACCGTTGTTACAGAGTGTAACGATTTTTCTAGATATGAGTTTGGGTTTTCATTTGTTGATTATCAAAACATTTTATCATTGGCTCCTCCTCAAGATACATCTATTGGTTAGTACATATCATTATGTTTAAATATAATATTATGTTTTCCAATTCCCAACATAAATTTCATTTCCCTTTTTTTGCTTTATAGATGTTATGGGTTTAGTGGTTGTAGTTGCTGAGATACAACGAGATCATCCAGATAAATCAAAACACAAGCTCGTCATCAACATCCAAGATGCAAAGTTGGTTTTCTTATATTTTTACATTTTTTAATTTTGAAATTTCAAATTATATCATGTCAATATATCATTTTTTGATAAATAATTTACTTTTCAGAGGCTTGCAAATTCATGTCTATTTGTGGGGTGATTATGCGTACAAGATGCAAGAGTATATACATAACAATCCACATAATCGTCGTATTGTTGTTATTCTTCAATTTGGTCATATTAATGTTTTAGAGGTATATTGATTATGCTATGAATTTTATTAATATTCATGGTATCATCATTAAATTAATCTTTGGGATAATGACTTAAAAAGGTAATATATTTTTAGATTTGTACACATTTAGTCACTGACTTTTTTTTTCGTTCATATTTACCCCTTCAACTTGTTAAACTGTACACATTTAGTCCTTACGACCGGATACTCCAGGTTAGTCGGTAAAATGACTTAATAAGGTAATATATTTCTCACTTTGTACACATTTAGTCCTTAATATTTTTGTACACATTTAGTCCTTAATATTTTTTTGTTGCAAAATAAGTCATTTTTGTTTTTGTACTCATTCAGTACTTATAAATAATTTCTTTAGGTTTTTCTCACAACATCTTACGTAGATAGCCATGTGGTGGTGGGATAGGTTGAGGTGGGCCTGCTATATGTTGTAGTGCGGGCCAGTTGTAAGCGAAGACATGACAGTCCACACTCATCAACAATATTGAGGATTCCATGTTTCTTATATTACTTTGATTTTCGATAAATGTATTTTGGAATAAACGTTTTTTCTTAATAATGGATTTATAACTAGGGAATTTTGCCTTATTTAAAAATGAAAATTTTTTGTGTGAAAATGAGACGTTACACATTAACATCAACAACCCCACACACTTCATCAATGATTGTCCCACGTAGATGTCGTGAGAAAAACCTAAAGAAATCATTCATAAGTAATGAATGAGTATAAAAACAAAAATGACTTATTTTGAAAAAAAAAAATATTAAGGACTAAATGTGTACAAAAATATTAAGGACTAAATGTGTACAAAATGAGAAATATATTATCCTATTAAGTCATTTTTACTGGCTAACCTAGAGTAACCGGTTATAAGGACTGAATGTGTATAGTTTAACAAGTTGAAAGGGTAAATGTGGACGAAAATAAAACTCAGTGACCAAATGTGTACAAATTGAAAAATATATTACCCTTTTAAGTCATTATCCCTTAATCTTTATATATTTTCTTTATAGATCATCCAAGTGTAAACACATACTTTACCTCTTCCAAATTGTTCGTTAACTCTGACATAGATGAAATTATTCATTTCAACAAAAGGTAATTGATGTTTTATTGTGTTTATTGTACAATTATACTTTACGTGACTAATATTTTTTTGTATACATAATAGTTTGTATGGAGATGATGGTCCATATTCATCTACAAATACATTTTCAATTATTCCATCCAATCAACTTTTTGAATATGATGATTTCATGGTAAAAAATAAGTTGAATGTTATCGCTGAGGTTTGGGAGCTTGTTAAGGTATTTGATGTCTTATTATTTGTTTCAATTTAATTTGTTGGTTTAAATTTATTGATTATGTGTTTGTGCTTTTTTATGTCTGTGTTATGTATGTTAATTTAAAGTACATACCTTTTATTTTTAGGAATGTAATTTCATTATAGTGGGCACTATAAAGGGAATTTTACAGAATAAAAAATAGTATTATCAAGCATGTACTAACTGTTTTAGGAAAACAGTTCCATCAAATGAAAGTGATGCTCATCAGACCAATTCTTATGTATGTCATAATGAAAGTTGTACAAAAACTACCACTTCTGTTGTTCCAACGTTGTTACTTTACAATTGAATCATAATTAACTATCTAATAATTCATGTTTATCAAAAATTTAATATTGTTTTCGATTTTAATTTTTTTTATAGGTTTATGATTCCTATACGTGTACAAGATAATACCGGAACTCTAACCTTAACCATGTTTGAGAGAGATGGAAAGTATCTGTTGAAGCAATCAGCAAAAGAGTTGGTTAAAATAACTATCGAGGTTACTTTACCTTTTTTAATGATAATTAAATAAAGGGTTTAGGTCATTTTTGGTCACTTAACTTTTGGTTTTGAGCTCATTTGGTCACTTAACTATTTTTAAGTTTTAAAAGGTCATCAAACTTTTGACTTTGTGCTCATTTAGTCCCTTAACTTTTGGTTTGGTCACTTAACTTTTAGATTTGTACTCATTTAGTCACCTAACTTTTAAAATTGTGCTCATTTAGTCACTAAACTTTTGAAAAATTTTAAGAGTTTAGTGATTAAATGAGTACAATTTTAAAAGTTAGGTGACTAAATGTGACCAAACCAAAAGTTAAGTGACTAAATGAGCACAAAGCCATAAGTTTGATGACCTTTTAAAACTTAAAATAGTTAAGTGACCAAATGAGCACAAAACCAAAAGTTAAGTGACCAAAAATGAATTAAACCCTTAAATAAATATTCTTATTTGTATATTTTGCATGCAACGGTTTATACAATTGAATTTCAAAAAAGAGGTTTGCCTCATAGTCATATATGTTTGTTTATGCATGCTGACTATAAGCTTCCTACAGTTGAAGATATCGATCCCATTATTTCTGATGGGATTCCAAATATCGATGATGATCTAGAATTGTATTCACTTATTAAGGAGTTCATGATTCATGGTCCATGTGGAGCTGAAATTTTGAATTGCCCATGCATGGTCGACAGAAAGTGTTCTAAAAACTTTCCAAAGCAATTTTGTAATCATACTTTAGTTGATTCAAATGGTTTTCCCTTATATAGGAGAAGAAATGATGAACATTTAGTTGAAAATTCTGGTGTTCAATTAGATAACAGAAATGTTGTTCCATACAACAAATATCTATTAAAAAGATATCATGGCTACATTAATGTTGAATTGTCCAAGAAAGGATCTTCCATAAAGTATTTGTTTAAATAAATAAACAAGGGTCCTGATAGAGCTACTGTTTCTATGGTGCAAAGCAATAATGATTCTGATAACAAGGATGCACTGGATGAAATTAAAGAATACTATATTGTAGATATATTTCTACATGTGAAGCATCATGGCGGATTTTTAAATACGATGTTCATTATAGATATCCTGCGGTGATTATACTATATTTTCATCTTTCCGATCAATAACAAGTTGTATATGAGGCAGACGATGACATTGAAGATGTTCTTGATGGGTTTCCAGCAATACATCATTCCTATGGTGTACATGCAAACCCTAATAGCTTTTGGATCTAGTTTGTCTAATGAACATGCAATTGAATATCCAAAGCTATAAACCCTAGATCTAGCATATAATTAATCATATTAATACAAAATAGGGTTTAGATCTGACCTTTGATTGTTATATAGCAATAACAATCAATCCTTAGCTTCAGAAAGCTTAGTGCCTCAAGTGTTGCACCTCTAATGGAGTCACAAACACCACTAAGAAACTTGGATGAAGAGGGAGGAGAGAGGAGGCACCAAAAACGGCTGGAAACCCTAATCCAAGTGTTAGCCACTTTTTTGGGGCATAGGGGTCCTTTATATACATGTAAGTTATTAGGGTTTGCAACTAGGAAACCCTAATCTGACTGCTTAGGCCCTAAGCAGCCCATGGACTCCTTTAACATATCCCTTGAACGAATTCCTTATGGGCTTCCCATAGAATTCGTCCAACCTATATATTATTAGGTGATCCATAGCCCAAGTGTAATTATCTTATAATTACAACTTTAGTCCCCTAAGCTTAATTAATCTCTTTTAGCCACAAAATTAATTCTTAATTAATTCTTGTGTAACACCGTGATTTCCAAAAACAAAATTTTCATTTAAATAATCAATTTAATATTAAAAACACTTGTTTAAAATCTTATTCCCATTCGAATTACAAAACATAGTTTCATTTTCATTATAATAGAAGACCAGGATCCTCCAAAACGCAACTCTTTCTTCGGTGTGTACAATCGAACCGTTGCCTTCCCGCGTTACTGAAAGAACCTGAAACAACATAACATAAACAACGTAAGCACGAAGCTTAGTGAGTTCCCCAATATACCTTACGCACATACGCCTTCCGGCCCGGAACCTTTCGGTCCACATAATATTTGCCTTCCGGCCCGACCTTCCGGTCCATGTGTCTCAGGGGACTTCCGTCCCTGCTGGGTAAACCTTCCGGCCTTACCCACACCGACCTTCCGGTCCATCACACATCATATCGCCTTCCGGCCCATAACATATTCGCCTTCCGGCCCATAACATACATAGCACATATAACATATAACATACCACATATAGCATACATATCACATATCATATCCGACCTTCCGGTCCCACAGTCAAACCCTTCCGGGTACAGTATAGTGAGAAGACTCACCTCGCAGACACTGGAAGATAGCAACCCCTGAAATCCCTTGCACTTGATCCTCCGAGCTACAAGCTCCTTGAAACATCATATATCCCTTATTGACACTTCTATCTCCCATGTTAACTGACCCTAAGAAATCACATCGGTCAACTCTGGTCAACAGACCATTGTCAGCTCGACTGGACTCGGCGAGTTCCCTGGCGACTCGGCGAGTCTGGTCGTCCTTCAATCCTCTAAGATTCCCCTTCTACTCGTCGAGTATCCTCTTTGACTCGACGAGTCACTCCTGGAAGAATCGCGGGGCCACCCCGACTCCACTCGCCGAGTCTGAAGAACAACTCGGCGAGTCCCAGTGAATCTTCAAGCTACTCGCCGAGTCTGATCATCCGACTCGGCGAGTCCACGCCATGCAGTCGATCAAACTGCTTCCTGAGATACATATTTTCCGAATATACAACCATAGGACCTTCTGAACCTCTAAGGGGTACTAATACAAGGTTATAAACATTAGGTAACGACACAACAATCCATCTAATCTCCAAATGGGTTTCATAAACCCTAAATTCGTGCACACTTCAATATAGCAGAAATGATCCGAAATATTACCTGAATAACACCCTCTCTGTGTCTCCAAACCTCAGAACTCGATCCCCTTGATATTCCTTTGGCCAAAACTCTTCTTCTTCTTGCCTAACAAATTCTTCAAGGTTCCAAAAGCTTCCTCTCCTGCTCTAAACGTCCACAACGATTAGGGTTCTTCTCCATCGGCCAAAAGACGGACAATGACGGCCTAAGAGGCATTATATACGATCCAAAACCAAACGGCTAGGGTTTCTGCTGAACAGCGTCGACTCGTCGAGTCCATAACTGGACTCGTCGAGTCCAGTCGCGAACCCGCGACCAAATCTGCGACCCTACTCGGCGAGTCTGGCTCCAACTCGCCGAGTCCCCCCTTTAAAACACCCTAAAATGCAATTTAACAATACTTGAGATTTTGGGCTGTTACAATTCTCCCCCACTTGAATTAGACTTCGCCCTCGAAGTCTCACTCTGAAAATAGTTCTGGCTGCTGCTCCCGCATCTCACGATTCGGCTTCCCTAGACACTACCGATCTCTCTCGAGGCCGCTACTGAACCAATACCAGAGGTACCTCCTTGTTCCTTAGAACCTTGATCTTCCGATCTCCGACGGCCACTGGCCTCTCGACGTAACACATGCTCGCATCCACCTAATCGTTCTCAAGTAGAACCACTGCTGACTCATCCGCTATACACCTCTTCAATTGCGATACATACAAGCGTCTTGGATCCGTCCCAATTCCGTTGACAGCTCCAACAATAGGTCACCCTTCCTACCTTCGTACCTTCACGAAAAGACCCAACATACCGGGGCCCCCCATTTACTCCTCTTCCTAAATCCAAACACCCCGTCAGAATTACGAAGTCGCCGACCGGAATCTCATGCTCGTAACGGTGTCTGCCTGCATAACCTTCCTGTTAACTCTAGACAATCACTAACTCTCTTTAACCTGCTGAGTCTGCTCTGTCAACTAAAGCACGAACTCTGAACTGCTCATCACTCTCTGTAATCGGAAATTACCCAAGATGCACTCTGCTCCAAATCTCAACGATCACTCAACCCATAAGGGTTAGGATACCCTGAACCACCGGATCCCCTATCCAAGGCCCACTTTGCCCATTCCGGACCGACTGAGAGATCCATTCTCCCCCTCAGATCAACTCTCACAAGTTCCCTCTTGCCATCACATACACCTACTGAACTAGCCCCAACACCCGCAGGTTGAAAAACCCGGTACACTGATGATATCCTCGAACATCTCCCAAGGAGAACCACTAATATCCGCCCTATACTCTGATCAGAATCACACTGAGAATTCAAGATTCTCTATTCTCTTGCATCCTTTCTGAGTCTCGTCAGTCATCCCAACCCGGATGGTTCCTACTTCATTGCCGCATACATGATGCTCGAAACCATACTTGAAATACTCTAACCATAACCCTGCTCTGCAAATTTCACTTTCGTGAACTTGCACCCCTTCGGAGTTACACACCTTCCTCTTTTCCTTTTTCCAAAGAACCCTCTTGGCCATAATGCCACTCCAACCGGTGCCACGGTGCTCGCCCCAAGCGACACCACCCTTTTTGCATAACCGCTATCCACATACTCTGGTTCTCATTGCAGGGCTCTCAATCTCATGCACTCTCTCCACTCATTAAGATCACTGCCTCAGCTAAACAAGATTACTAACCCGGGGCCAGACCTTCCAATGCAATCACACTACAACATACATAATCCGCAATTTCAAACTGATCCGACAATACCAACAGAGTCTCCAGCATGACTGGACCGACTCTCATAACACATACTAGCCACTCGAGGCTATGTCTCTGTGGGTCCGTACACCCAACTCTGCGAACCCTCAGGTTCTAACTCTGGAACCTTCCGGTTCCAGCTCTAGAAACATGCACAACATAATCTCGGTTACTTACTCAAGCTTGATCCCGGCCTGCTCTCAGGCCTCCACAATCGAATGCCCTAGGTCTGTACCCCGCCCCGCATACCCGGCACTCGTTCTCGTCGGCCTATACTCTGCGCTGACAAACACTGTTGACTCCCAACAGCTAAGCACCCTCACATACTCATCGATCTCCCGGAGAATTTTCTAATTCTCCCCCACTAAAACACTGACTAACTGCCACCGATCGTCATTAACGACTTTACCGAACAATCTTGTACAAAGAGGACAATTACACACTGACTGCTTCCCACAAGCACAAGCAACCCTCAGCAAAACACACATCCTCCCTGATCAACCCACTTACAAGAATCTAGTCCTTCAATCATCCACTCCACGACTGTAGATGCTACCCGACAATCAACCCAGTGCCGCATCTCCCCTAACAACCCCCACGGACGATAACCAAAGGAATCCGCGACAATAACCCATAACCAAACTCACAATCTGCCCAAAGGATGAACACCACATCGAAAACCGCACAAGACTACTGACACTAAAACACCAATTATAACCATACCCAACCATCAGGGAATAACGCATGCCAAAGCGAAACCTGAAGTACCAATCCATAACCATGCCAGACCCGCGAAACAACGAATACCGCATCGAAATCCATACAAGATACCAGCACAAACAATACGCCAAATCAATGCAAGACAATCAAGACATCATGAAAGCATCATACCCGCAGCTGCCTCCGGCACTGCCCCGTCTCCCTCTGTCGTACGCAGATAAACACGACCCTGAGCCCTCTGGGGCTCCGCTCCATCCTGTCCTCCTCAAGTCCCGAATTGGCACTGACTGCCAACAATCCCGTGCACAGTGCCCCTCCTTTCCGCACTTGCGGCATACACCACCGGACCCGCAAGCTCCGATGTAACCCCTTTTTACTCGATCGACGACACCTTTGGTCTCATGCTTTCCTACTGCATCTCTATACTCCACTTATTACTACTCCTGACAATTCTTGCTTTCTTACATACTGCACCCGGTTCTCCCCCACTAGGGTTCGAACCAACACCAATTAATATACAATCAACCCACAACTATCTTTCACCAGCGAAATCGTATCTGCTCCAGAAAAGTGCTGTGCAACACCCGATAGTCCCTCCCCTTATGGAGTCAAACAATCCCCTATACTTTGAACCTCTAGCTAACTCTCCAAGAACTTCTCATCACGGCTGCCTCTAATCGTTCCAAATCCCATACTGATCTAATACTAAGCACCTGCACTGCTCGATTACATATCTGGCCAGAAGAATGCACCGCAGCATCATCGTTCCTCTCATCTCAACTCATCAATCCGTATCCAACGCCGGATTTGTCCCAAGAACAGGGACTTACTCTCATCATAGACGACAACTCTCCGCACTGCAAAACTCGTCTGAACTCTTCACTGCTACCACTATAACCCAAACTATTATTCTCAATTAGGTGTGGTGTGGTTCTCGACTACCTCAGCCCCAACTGGCTGTCTGTTCATGGTAAATCTCTGTCTCGCGGTACACCCGCTGCCTGATGCTCTGAGGGAAGTCATTATCGATAACTACCTGTAGGGTGTACTCCCAAATCCAGAACTGAAACACCAGACCTCTCGCGTCTTGCACACGAGCATAAATGACACTACCCACCCAAAAGGTGACCTCTCCTCTGTCGTCTGATTGCTCAACTCAACTGAAATTTTCCCCTGTCTTTGACTCTTACCCAAAATACTCTGATAAGCACTCGCCTTTCCCCTCGAGGAACGCCTCCCCGTACTCAATCATGGTCTACAGGCTTGAAACCCATAGTGTCCAATCTCCACTTCATCGGTCATAACCGGATAGCAAGATAGCCATGGCACTCATCCCATGACATCCCTCCTCAACATGCTTCGGTGTATGGTACCTGAACCATAGCACCACTCCCCAATCTGCTCCAACGTATAGCACTCGGACCACAACATCCATCTCAATCTGATCCGATGTATGGTGCCCAGACCATAACATCACTCTGTATCCGCTCCGATGTATGGTATCCGAACCATAACATCGCCCCTCAATCTGTTACTTAGGACCTTTAGGATGCCCCCTGTATCAAGTATGGGTCCTCTGCTTTCAGTAGTACGGGCCCATACTACCTGCCACATCTACCCATACTTTCCACACGGACCATCCCATAGTCCCTAAGTAGCTGATAAACCTGCTCTTTCACCCATCTCATCGCGCGTGCTCGCTTTCCAGCGAAATCCTCTACTCTACCATCGCACTCATCTGGCTAGGCTTAATCTCTAGCCCATTCCGCCGTCCTCCCACCTCTTTGCTATCAGCTACTGAAGAGCTCCTGATGATGCCAAACATCTACCTCCTGAGTATCGTCATACTCACTTAGTAGCTGTCTCCCATCATCGAGAACTCCACAAAGCACGAAGCAAGCAGCATTCGAGCATCGAAGCATACATAGGACTCCTTAGCTGTGATAGCTCCACCTTCTCGGCTCATCCTCGGAAGTACCACTGTACTCTGCAGCTCTACCTCTCGTGCGTTCTAACTAGATACCCTCACTCATCACATACACACAAAAGCATAACGCACATATAACAGCAAACCCTAGACTAAGGCATCACAAATCAGGCCACTCTAGTCCTAAGATGTGAAATACCTAGCCTGTCTCTAGCATGCAATAATGTCTCATAAAATGCATAATAGATATTTCATAATACAAAAGTAAAGGTATTTTGGGAAATCACCGTCTGGCTCTGGCTGATTGTACACACTGCTCTTTCTTGCTTTCTCTTTGAACTCTTATTCACTTTTAGAAAACCATTTATTTGAAAAACTTTTTCTTACTTCCTCAGTTTGAGTCCAGATTTACCCGTAGGTGCGTCCGAATCCCTCAAACCAAGGCTCTGATACCAATTTGTAACACCGTGATTTCCAAAAACAAAATTTTCATTTAAATAATCAATTTAATATTAAAAACACTTGTTTAAAATCTTATTCCCATTCGAATTACAAAACATAGTTTCATTTTCATTATAATAGAAGACCAGGATCCTGCAAAACACAACTCTTTCTTCGGTGTGTACAATCGAACCGTTGCCTTCCCGCGTTACTGAAAGAACCTGAAACAACATAACATAAACAACGTAAGCACGAAGCTTAGTGAGTTCCCCAATATACCTTACGCACATACGCCTTCCGGCCCGGAACCTTTCGGTCCACATAATATTTGCCTTCCGGCCCGACCTTCCGGTCCATGTGTCTCAGGGGACTTCCGTCCCTGCTGGGTAAACCTTCCGGCCTTACCCACGCCGACCTTCCGGTCCATCACACATCATATCGCCTTCCGGCCCATAACATATTCGCCTTCCGGCCCATAACATACATAGCACATATAACATATAACATACCACATATAGCATACATATCACATATCATATCCGACCTTCCGGTCCCACAGTCAAACCCTTCCGGGTACAGTATAGTGAGAAGACTCACCTCGTAGACACTGGAAGATAGCAACCCCTGAAATCCCTTGCACTTGATCCTCCGAGCTACAAGCTCCCTGAAACATCATATATCCCTTATTGACACTTCTATCTCCCACGTTAACTGACCCTAAGAAATCACATCGGTCAACTCTGGTCAACAGACCATTGTCAGCTCGACTGGACTCGGCGAGTTCCCTGGCGACTCGGCGAGTCTGGTCGTCCTTCAATCCTCTAAGATTCCCCTTCTACTCGTCGAGTATCCTCTTTGACTCGACGAGTCACTCCTGGAAGAATCGCGGGGCCACCCCGACTCCACTCGCCGAGTCTGAAGAACAACTCGGCGAGTCCCAGTGAATCTTCAAGCTACTCGCCGAGTCTGATCATCCGACTCGGCGAGTCCACGCCATGCAGTCGATCAAACTGCTTCCTGAGATACATATTTTCCGAATATACAACCATAGGACCTTCTGAACCTCTAAGGGGTACTAATACAAGGTTATAAACATTAGGTAACGACACAACAATCCATCTAATCTCCAAATGGGTTTCATAAACCCTAAATTCGTGCACACTTCAATATAGCAGAAATGATCCGAAATATTACCTGAATAACACCCTCTCTGTGTCTCCAAACCTCAGAACTCGATCCCCTTGATATTCCTTTGGCCAAAACTCTTCTTCTTCTTGCCTAACAAATTCTTCAAGGTTCCAAAAGCTTCCTCTCCTGCTCTAAACGTCCACAACGATTAGGGTTCTTCTCCATCGGCCAAAAGACGGACAATGACGGCCTAAGAGGCATTATATACGATCCAAAACCAAACGGCTAGGGTTTCTGCTGAACAGCGTCGACTCGCCGAGTCCATAACTGGACTCGTCGAGTCCAGTCGCGAACCCGCGACCAAATCTGCGACCCTACTCGGCGAGTCTGGCTCCAACTCGCCGAGTCCCCCCTTTAAAACACCCTAAAATGCAATTTAACAATACTTGAGATTTTGGGCTGTTACATCTTGATTAATATTAATTAAAAATTATGATTTCTCCTTTACTATATTATTCTTATAATATATTAATAAATTATAATTAAACCTCTCTTTCCTTAATTCATCCTACATATTGCTATGGTGAAGGCAACCCAAAAGGACCATGCTCATAATCGGGTCAAGTACATACCAAAATAGTTATGGAGTTAGACACTAATCTAAGAGTCTCCCACTTGAATAAGTCTAATAACTATTTTGCATAACTTCAGAACCTGATCAACAATCGTAGCTTTAAAAAGCGGCTGTCAACTCTGATCTTATCAGATACGCGTGTCCTTTAGATAAAGGATCAGATATTCCTCCATTTTCAAGATATCGTATAGACACAAGACATGAATTTCAATCATTCTCTCTATACTGTTTCCCGACTTCCGATTATGACGACTGACAACAGACTACAATTCAACACATCAACTTAGTCCCGGCTTGGCCAAGCGCTTAGGTGTCATCACAAAATCATCGAGGGGCCTACAAATATCGCTTTTATCCCACTTTGGGTATAAGGAATGGATAAACCTCAACTCAAATGCTCGCTTGCATTTACTGATCGAATCACACACAACAATAAGTTTTATAACACCAAGTTACTGGTGCGTTTACTTATCATCAATGTGCAATTGACCAACAAATAACAACTCACACGTTTCGGTTTCAAGAATATACAATATTATCGTCTCACAATCACTCATGATAAAATTCATGAAGTGATTCTCGTGAGCGTGGGTTTAATCCATTACTCTAATCTTATCAAAGCATTCATGAACTCTGCAGCAAACTTGTGCTATGTCTAAACTCTTTAGACAATCTACAGACTCTTCATGACAATCTTGCTTCATACCTACTTCCAAAGTATGTGTAACATCCCGAGTTCAGGAGTGAAAGTTCAGGGTTCAAAGTGTAAATGTGAAAGAGCAACTCGATGAGTCCATGGGTGGACTCGGCGAGTAGGGTCGCGATTCTGGTCGCGTGTTAAGTGGCCAACTCGGCGAGTCGGCGGCTGGACTCGGCGAGTTGGTGCTGTGTGGAGAAAACCCTAATTTTGAAGGATGAGCCCTATATAAAGGACATTATACCCTCTCCCCAGCCTCTTTACCCTCTCTTGAAGTCCAGAAAACCCTAATGTGCGTTTGTGAATGATTTGAGAGCAATTGAACCTTGGAGAAGAGATTTTGGAAGAGATCTTGGAGAGTTAAGAGGCTTGGAGCAAGAGGCTTTGCTAGGATTCAGATTTCTCTTCTATTGGAGCTTCCTTTTGAGGTATTATTTCGTTTCTTGGGCTGTTATTCATCTAGATTCATCATTTTGGAGTATTTAGAAATAATAGATTGTGATATTTCGAGTTTGGAGGTTAGATCTGGGGTTGCTACCTCAGATCTAGAATGGAGAAGGTTAGATCTGGGGTTACTCACCAAGTCCCTGTTCTTGGATTCACGTAAAGTTTGCCACTTTACGTGACGGATGGGTTGTAGAAGGGTAGATGTATGGTTTGGATCATCTGTATGGCCTAGAAAGCTTCTGTATGGATTAAGATCTATGGGTACTCGGTGAGTCACAAGGGTGTACTCGGCGAGTTGCATGAAGGTGGGCAGGAACTCGATGAGTTGGAAGAATAACTCGGCGAGTTGGTTGAAGATAGCCTTGGACTCGACGAGTCTGTTCTTGGACTCGGCGAGTCTGGTCGTGAGGTCCCAACCTTCTTCTGGTTAAGCCGTGAATTGATGAGTCAAGGAAGGACTCGGTGAGTTGAGTGCGAGGGGACTCAGAGTTGTTGGACTCGGCGAGTCTCGGGGTGACTCGACGAGTTGATTCGCGGATTGAGGAAGTTCTGAGCATGAGGACTCGACGAGTCATCGGGTTGACTCAGCGAGTAGAGTCAGTCAGGAGGTTGACTTTGACTTTGACTTTGACCAGTTGACTTCCAGGGGCATTTTGGTAATTGTTGGCATTTGTTTTGAGTTCAGTGTTGGTGTTGGCCAGTGGTGGAGATCGTGTCAGTGGTCAGAACATCTCGGTCTTATCTTTTCAGTCGGCAGTTGCGAGGTGAGTTATCCTCGCTATATCAACAGGGTCTAAGACACCAAGGCCGACCCTTTATCGGATTGTAATCCGGGTATTGTTGTTATGTTGTTGCTTTGCCATGTTGCATCCTGGTAGTTAGGATGGTATATGTTAGAGACCTAGTTAAGGTCGGTATCCTGGTATATAGGATGATGCTATGCTAGTGACCGGTTAGGTCGGTATCCTGTTTAGAGTATGCTATGTTATGTGATCTGCTAGATCGGTTTGATTGGATGTGAATTGTTATATGATTGTGTGTTTATGTGCACATGGTTGTTGGAATGGGGTTGGGTTGAGGCAGGTCCTGCTTTGTGTTGTAGGACAACATACCCTGGGCAGACCGGTTATCCCGAAGGCCTAGCGAGAGGTCCGGATAAGATGTAGGCCCCAAGAGGGCGGACCAGACGTGCCGAGGCTTGGAGAGTGGACCAGGTCGACTGAAGGCCCAGTGCGGGCAGACCGGTCATACTGTAGACTCAGAGAGTAGACCAGGTGGATTGAAGGCCCGGTGCGGGCGGACCAATCACACTGTAGACTCGATGTATATGGATAGACTCGGAGGGCGGACCAGGTGGACTGAAGGCCGGTGCAGCGGACCAGTCACACTGTAGACCCGAAGTGCACGGCTGTTCTGTGTTCTTTTATGATATAGCATGTTGTGCGTGTATGGTATATGTGGTTGGTATTTTAGGGGTATCTCACTAAGCTTTCGGGCTTACAGTTGTAGTTTAATGTTTTTCAGGTTCTTCAGGAGACCATGGCAAGGCAAAGGCGTGATCGTACCGCTCCTCATGATTATATTTTATGATGTGGTTCTGGGAAGACTCTGATAATAATTGTATTGAAAACCTTTTTGTAATAACTTTATGAAACCGGGTTGTTTTTGAAAAGTTTAAATTGTTTGAAATTTTTAGAGTGTTACAAGTTGGTATCAGAGACTTGGTTTGAGTGAATTGGAGGAACATTCGTGTGAATCCAGTCTCAAATCAAGGGAGTTTTTAAAAAGAGAATTTAAAATGGTTTTCAAAATGAGTAAAGGAGGACGCGGAGGGACGATCAGCCGGAGCCTGTAAGTATCCCCAAAATACCATACATGATATTTGTTTTTTTGAGTTATGATAGAACAGCATGCTAGTGCTAGGCTAGGGATCTTCAGAATTTCATGATAATGTTGCCTGATTTATGATGCCTGCTAGCCTAGGGTTTCTTCTATGGGAGATTTCCAGTGTTCCTCTAGGAGTGAGTGTTGAGTGCTTGTTATGTATGTTCTTCACTAGGGTGTTGTGGTGATAATTGATATAAATATGGGTATGTGTGGAAGGAAGTATGGGCCCATACTACTGAAAGCGCAGGACCCATACGCGTATCAAAGAAGCCACAACCTCTAGGGTTGGGTTGGGGGTTGGTTCCCGGGTTAGTGGGAAGTATCTGAGATCTTGCGATGTTTTTCAGTATGGTGGTTACGAGGCATGCTGGGAGCGGATCCGGGTCAGGATCGAGAGCAGGAGAGGGCGGTCAGGGAGGGTCAGTATCGCCCGAGGTTATTGGTCTGATGAGCACAAGCAAGCTGGATGCTAGGATTCGTGAGATCCCGCATGATGAGGTTGCTGCGATGTTCCGTGCCGAGTTTCCGGAACTGTTTGGGTCGATCAAGACCGCCATGGTTGAGTATTTTGATGAGCGTTATGCGGCTCTCATAGAGACGGCTGCCGCGGCGGCTATAGCGGCTGCAAGAACACGACCTAATAGATCGTTGTATCGAGTAGTTGGATCATAGTCTCTTACCATAAAAATGGCTGCATGCGCAGCAACACCAACTATGAGAAATCCACCAATCCACATATGATGTGTGAACAATGACAGTTGTGTACCATAGGCAGTAGCTAGATATGGATAAAGGGGCATAGCATACATATGGTGAGCTACAACAATGGTTAAAGAGCCTAACATAGCTAGGTTAAGAGATAATTGAGCATGCCATCACGTTGTTAGGATCTCATATAGGCCTTTATGGCCCTGGCCCGTAAATGGACCTTTATGAGCTTCTAAAATATCTTTTAGACCATGACCAATGCCCCAGTTGGTCCTATACATGTGACCCGCTATCAGAAAAAGAATTGCAATAGCTAAATAATGGTGTGCCGTATCAGTTAGCCATAGAACTCCAGTTACTAGGTCTAATCCTCCACGAAAAGTAAGAAAGTTCGCATATTTTGACCAATTCAAGGTGAAAAATGGGGTTGCTCCCTCGGCAAAACTGGGATAAAGTTGAGCCAAAAGATCCCGATTCAAGATAAATTCATGAGGAAGTGGTATTTCTTTCGGATCTACTCCAGCGTTTAGAAATTGGTTAATCGGTAAAGATACATGTACTTGATGCCCCGCCCAAGAGAGAGACCCAAGTCCTAATAGCCCCGCTAAATCAGCGGCAGGGGGAGGAGCCGGTAGACGTTTTCAGTATCGGGACTTCGATAATACGAAGCCCCCTACCTTTGATGGAATTCAGGACCCGATTGTTGCTATGAGATGGTTGTCAGACATGGAGGGGTGTTTTTTCACGTGTGCATGCCCTGCTGATCAGAGGGTGACGTGTGCTCTGAACCTGTTGAGGCTTGGGGCGAAGGATTGGTGGAGATTGACCACGGGGTCATATTCGGATGTGCAGAGGGCTGCGGTTTCTTGAGATCAGTTCCGGGAGATGTTTAGCACTCGTTATGTTCCGCGGGTTAAGAGAGAGATAGAGGTTGGCTCAGGATTTCCTAGAGCTGAAGCAGGATTCGGAGTCGGTGACGGAGATCACCAGGATGTTCACTGAGAGGGCGGTGTTTTTCCCTGAGTTCGCTTCGGAGTAGGATCATATGTCCCAATCTCTGAGTATGCTCAAGAGGGATATCAGGCAGTTTGTGTCTACGCAGAGGTGCGAGACCATGTTAGAGTTGCAGGAGGCCGCCAGGCGGCGTGAGTTGGAGATTGAGTTGTAGTTGAGAGAGCAGAGGCAGGACCCGACACAGTCACAGCCGGCGCCGAAACGGTCCAAGACCATTGACTCTGGATTGGGAGATCAGAGCAGCCGCACTTGTGGAAGGTGTGGGAAGGGTCACACTGGAGTTTGCAGGTTCGGTGGTGCATGCCCCAAGTGCGGAAAGGAGGGGCACTACACGAGGGATTGTCGACAGACAGCCCCGGTTCGGGATTTGAGGATTTGTTATCATTGCCATCAGGTTGGACACTTGAGGGTCAACTGTCCACAACTTGCTGCAGGACCGGTGCAAGCTCCAGCACTGGCCACTTTGAGGATTGCGGGTGGAGGTTAGGGTGGAGCGGAGCCCCCAAGGGCTCAGGGTCGTGCTTTTCAGCTTGCAGCAGAGGAGGTCAGGGCAGTGCCGGATGCAGCTGTGGGTATGTTTCTTTCTTAATGTCTTGTTATTTTGTGATTATTATGGAGTATTGTTTATTTGCTAGTGTCGTTGTGTGATTTTTGGTATTGTTTTCGTCGTTCCTTGAGGGTTGTGGTATGGTTATGGGTGTGGTGTTGGGAATTTCATTGGTTATTATTCATGAGGATTATTAGTGGGGAATCTGGCTTTTGGTCTGAATGTCGGGTAGCATCTGTAGTCTGAGGAGTTGTTAGCTGAAGGTTGGATTTCTTTCGAGCCCGAGATGATCAGTGTTGTTATGTAATTTTGGGAAGGTTGCTCGTTCTAGTGGGAATCAGTTCGCGTGTAAGGGTTTGTGTTGTGTAGGGTTGTCGAGGGAGGTAGGTGATGGCGACCGGTGGTTGATAGTCAGTGCTTTAAGTGAGGGAGAATTGGAAAATTCTCCAGAAGATTGATAAGCATGAGAGGGTGTTTAGCTGTTGGGATTCAACAGTGGTTCTGTCAGTTGAGCGTAGGCTGGTATGAGCAAGTGTCAGACAGATGGGGCGGGATGCAGACCAAGGGTGATTGATTGTGGAAGGCCTGGGATCGGGCCGGGATTGAGTATGTAGGATGGAGATAGAGTTCGAAACCCCTAGAGGGCTAGAACAGTATGCATGGGAGAGTTTTCCTAGAAGGATAACGTGGGATGATCAATGCTAGTTGAGCGGTCCGGATAGACTGAAGGCCGGTGGGCGTAACAGTCAGGTCGAAGGCTTGGAGAACAGTCCAGCCAAGCTGAAGGCCCTGGAGGGCAGTCCAGACCTGCTGAAGGTTTTGAGAGTGGTCCAGATGGGCTGAAGGCCTGGTAAGGCGGTCCAGTCATGCTGAAGACTCTGCATGTGTTGATAGATCGGTATAAGGGAATGGAATGAGTATGTCGCGATGTGATAGCATCAGAAGGTCTGGCCCCCGGGTAGTAATCATGATTAGTGGAAGGTAGTGCATGGACTCGAGAGTCCCTGCGAGTGGATTCAAAGCATGTGTGGTGCATGAGATAGCGGATATGCTATAAGGGGATGGTGCAGTAAGGGGTGAGCACCGTGGTACTTGTGGTAGTGTCAAGGCAGCCAAGTAGATCTCCTTGGTAAGAAAAGGGAAAGGAATGTAGCTCCGAGAGGGAATGTAAGTTCACGGAAGTGAAAGCAGTAGTGTGGAGTTATGATTGGGGCGTTCCAATTATGGTTATTGCGTAGTGTGTGCGGCGGTGGTATGGAATCACATCCAGGTGGGATGTATGCTGAGGTCGCGAAAGGAATTCCGCGGGTATAGGGCCAAGAGGCTCGGAAGGGATGCAGGGATGGAATCTTGGATTTCCAGTTTGAGTTTGATCAAGGAATTATGTATGTGGTGGAAATTCATCCTGGGGGATGTTTGGAGGTGTCGTCAGTGTATCGGGTTTTCCCAACCCGAGGATACTAGAGCCAGTTTTGCATGGGTATGAGATTACGGAGGAGAGCTCATGGGAGTTGCTCTGAGACTGAGGGATGTGTCATCTTGTCAGCATGGAGTGGATAAAGTTGGACTCAGATCGGGATTCCGGTGGTTCAGGGTTATTTCTAGCTCGTATGAGTCAAGTGATTGTTGTGATTTGGAGCGAGTGAAGTATCATGGAGTGGTACTCGGTTAATAAGTGTGGTTATCAGAGGATGAGGCCGGTGGCCGGTTGAAGCGGTGGTCAGGACACCGCAAGGGGGAAACTTGGGTTTTGGGTTTCGATGGTTGTGTTTTTAGGAACCTGGTCTGGTTAATGCCAGGAGGTACATTGCGAGAGTAGTTCTGGAGTTGTGTTGTCACAGGCTTCGAGGACGAAGCCTAATTTAAGTAGGGGAGAATTGTAACATCCCGAGTTCAGGAGTGCAAGTTCAGGGTTCAAAGTGTAAATGTGAAAGAGCAACTCGGCGAGTCCATGGGTGGACTCGACGATTAGGGTCGCGATTCTGGTCGTGTGTTAAGTGGCCAACTCGGTGAGTCGGCGGCTGGACTCGGCGAGTTGGTGCTGTGTGGAGAAAACCCTAATTTCGAAGGATGAGTCCTATAAAGGACATTATACCCTCTCCCTAGCCTCTTTACCCTCTCTTGAAGTCCAGAAAACCCTAATGTGCGTTTGTGAATGATTTGAGAGCAATTGGACCTTGGAGAAGAGATTTTGGAAGAGATCTTGTAGAGTTAAGAGGCTTGGAGCAAGGGGCTTTGCTAGGATTCAGATTTCTCTTCTGTTGGAGCTTCCTTTTGAGGTATTATTTCGTTGCTTGGGCTGTTATTCATCTAGATTCATCATTTTGGAGTATTTGGAAAGAATAGCTTGTGATATTTCAAGTTTAGAGGTTAGATCTGGGGTTGCTACCTCAGATCTGGAATGGAGAAGGTCTAGAGTGCATTAAAGTCCCTGTTCTTGAGTGATTGGTGAAGCCATCTTGTCCCAAACCCTAACCCTAGAGTGTTATATGCTTAGATCTCTTTGGATTCACGTAAAGTTTGCCACTTTACGTGATGGATGGGTTGTAGAAGAGTAGATCTATGGTTTGGATCATCTGCATGGCCTGGAAAGCTTCTGTATGGATTAAGATCTAGGTGTACTCGGCGAGTTGCATGAAGGTGGGGAGGAACTCGACGAGTTGGAAGAACAACTCGGCGAGTTGGTTGAAGATAGCCTTGGACTCGGCGAGTCTGTTCTTGGACTCGGCGAGTCTGGTCGTGAGGTCCCAACCTTTTTCTGGTTGAGTCGTGAATCGATGAGTCAAGGGAGGACTCGGTGAGTTGAGTGCGAGGGGACTCAGAGTTGCTGGAATCGGTGAGTCTCGGGGTGACTCGGCGAGTTGAGTCGCAGATTGGGGAAGTTCTGAGCATGGAGACTCGACGAGTCATCGGGTTGACTTGGCAACTAGAGTCAGTCACGAGGTTGACTTTGAGTTTGACTTTGACCAGTTGACTTCCAGGGGCATTTTGGTAATTGTTGGCATTTGTTTTGAGTTCATTGTTGGTGTTGGCCAGTGGTGGAGATCGTGTGAGTGGTCGGAGCATCTTGGTCTTATCTTTTCAATCAGCAGTTGCGAGGTGAGTTATCCTCACTATATCAATAGGGTCTAAGGCACCAAGGCCGGCGCTTTATCGGATTGTAATCCGGGTATCGTAGTTATGTTGTTGCTTTGCTATGTTGCATCCTGGTAGTTAGGATGGTATATGTTAGAGACCTGGTTAAGGTCGGTATCCTGGTATATAGGATGATGCTATGCTAGTGACCGGTTAGGTCGGTATCCTGTTTAGAGTATGCTATGTTATGTTATATGCTAGATCAGTTTGATTGGATGTGAATTGTTATATGATTGTATGTTTATGTGCACATGGTTGTTGGACTGGGGTTGGGTTGAGACAGGTCCTGCTTTGTGTTGTAGGCCAACATACCCAGGGCGGACCGGTTATCTCGAAGGCCCAGCGAGCGGTCCGGATAGGCTGTAGGCCCCAAGAGGGCAGACCAGACGTGCCGAGGCTCGGAGAGTGGACCAGGCCGACTAATGGCCCAGTGCGGGTGGACCAGTCATACTATAGACTCAGAGAGTGGACCAGGTGGATTGAAGGCCCGGTGCGGGAGGACCAATCACATTGTAGACTCGATGTATATGGCTAGACTCGGAGGGTGGACCAGGTGAACTGAAGGCCGGTGCGGCGGACCAGTCACACAGTAGACCCGAAGTGCATGGTTGTTCTGTGTTCTGTTATGATATGGCATGTTGTGCATGTATGGTACATGTGGTTGGTATTTTGGGGTATCTCACTAAGCTTTCGAGCTTACAGTTGTGGTTTAATGTTTTTCAGGTTCTTCAGGAGACCGTGGCAAGGCAAAGGCGTGATCGTACCACTCCTCATGATTATATTTTATGATGTGGTTCTGGGAAGACTCTGATAATAATTGTATTGAAAACCTTTTTGTAATAACTTTATGAAACCGGTTTGTTTTTGAAAAGTTTAAATTGTTTGAAATTTTTAGAGTGTTACAGTATGACCGACTGTGGAGGTTCGAATAACCCAGTTATTCTGGAAGTCAAAACATGCAAACTGAAACACAACAATAATACTTAATCCTATATGGCCCCAAACTTGTGAGAGTAAATAAAACACTTCTATTTAACCACCATATTGATTACTCATTATTTATCATTTAATGTTTCGAATAATCTACTCATTACTTGAATTACACCAACAATTGTCCCTTGCTCCAATCATGCACACTTTGTTTCCTATGGTACATGAAATAGATTAATTGAAAACTTTTCCAATGATGCTTATTTCACAATTCCTAATCCTCATCGTTAGTGTAAGAACACAAGGTTCTTGCCACTACTAGAATATGTTAGATTCTAACTTTTTATGCAACGATCCTTTCGTAAAGTCATAGCATAGAAGTAACCAAGACTTGGCCAATGAAATTACTAAGTATTCTATCAGAAATTGTTACAAAAAAATTCTATAGATGTGATGTCTCTCACTCAAAGTACATTCCTTTGAACATCCTTTTTGCATAAAATTTTCTAATCTAGACATAAAATCTTAATTTCGAACTCCCAATATGGAAACATTTCCATATTTTCCATATGACAACTCATTCTTAATAGAATATGATCTATTCATAATAATGTCGGTATGGTCCATCCAACGCTATACTTCCAACTATTCACAAGCGACCAATCCTCAACGAACTTTGGATCATCCTTTGACAGTTGTTTAATTATTTTAGTCAAAACCGATTCTAATCCCTTTTCCCTCTTAATGCACTGAGCATTTGGAAATTTTTAGAATGGTTAAACATTATAGCGTATGCAATTGATCCTATACCTAAAGCGTATGGGACACGATTCATAATATCTTACATAAAGATGTGATACTTTACCAGTCTTTTGCTATAGTATTTCTAATTGCCATGTTCTCACAATTTTGATTATAAAAAGGGATGCCGTAATCATAACCAAAATTTGAGAATGCAATTATCCTTTCCATATATAGAATTTCCTCATGTTGAACCATTCCAACACAACATTCATATATATATATTTGACTAAATTTGATTAAAATTCCACAATCTAAGCCTTTAGATTTGAAATGAAGTATAATATTCTCTCCCTTAATTATAGCAAAACAACTTTTCAACCCTTGCAACTTTGCAAAGTATTACTCTTGTTTTCTATAATTAATATTGCTAACTTGAAATACTTACCATAATAATCATGCTCCCACTAACATGATGATTATTTCCTTATTGGCATAACACTTATGCTCCCACTAGCTTTGACATGTATTCAAAAAACAATGGAACTTCCAAAAGACAATGCTTATTGAATTCCTTAAGTTCATATTTCTAATACCTGATGCTTTGATAAGCCTTTATCTAAGCTTCTTAACTTCATACACCTTTGCCTTAGAAAGCTTACATGTGTGTCTAAACAAATTTAGAACTTATGTTATTAAGTCCCAACTGTTCAGACTAATTGCCAAATCTCACAATTCGAACTATGAAAAGGGATGCCGTAATCATAATCGAATTTGAGAATACAATTTTCACAATTGCAATCTTCTTAAAATCTCTCTTAGTGAAAGCATTTCCTCACAATCATTTTCATGAAGAGGATAAACCTTATGACACTTAGATTTTATGATGTATGCGTTCCTATCCATGTAAATTTGACATAACAACAATCATAAGACAATGTTTGTGACAAATCCAACTCATATGGATTGAACTTGTTCAATCTTGATTTCTCGCCTTATGGCAGCACGAATGCCCACCATTGCTTCATGGTTGTTAAGCAGCTCACCCTTACCTTATCAATGTACTTTCTATTGATCATGGTGTTTGCCTTTATGCATTTAAATGAGAACTCATAGAACTCACATACATAGTTAACTCAAATGGAATAGCACAGAAAACAAAATTATGTCAACATGACAGGTTGTAAACCTCAAGTCATGTGCTAGTGATGATTAACTAGGTTTATTCTTGAATTTGTTCTTGAAACTTTTCAAGACGTTTAAGACTCCCACTGACTCTATGACATAAAAGGTTCTCTTGTCAAGAAACATATCTTGACAAAACAAATATTCAAGAGTTAGTGTAGCTTCTTATCAAGTTTAACACTTCACTTAAATTGGTCCTAGTTGGTCTTTGTCTTATCCAAGACATCACAACTTACCAATTTCAAGTGTACAAGAATAGGAAACTTTCTTATTCTACATTTGATAAGTGTTACAAACCTACTTAAGACTTTTCACTCAAGTCACAATCTTGACACTAAGAATTAAAATTGGAACGAAGTATGATTGACTTCTTGATTTAACCATTTCTATAATTCTCGATTCCTCTTCTTAGACATGCAATTGCACTAAGACTCGCTTAGAGGATCAACTGAGACATGGTTCTTAATCATTAAGACTTATCATAAAACACAATAAAAGGTACTCTCCCTTCTTCTTAGAATAGAGAAACTTTTATCTTTCTGCCTACTAGATTCTTCTTATTTGTTCTGCTATTGATTGAAACTCTTTCAATCAACTCAGAATTATACTCAATCTTATAAGTATAACCATATTTACTGAACTTTAGTAAATCATGATGAATATCTTTGTCACTCTTGTGGTAGACTTGATCAACGTACGACCTAGTGTACTCGATCTCCTAGTCCTTCAATTGACACTTTGTTAAAGAATTAATCTAAATTTCCCAAATGTGAAAGTTTTTCATTCATCATACAATACCCGTTGCATGATTCCAAGTTTCTATCCACTTGAAACTTGGGCGATGAGAAACTCTCCCTATTTGGTAAACTCTCGACACTTCCGCAAATAACCTAATTAAGAATCAAATCCTTTTTGCTAACAATAGAAATACACAAACATCAATTTTTCATACACGCCATTGTAAGGATAAATAAATAAGATAAAACTCAAAATTTATTTTATTGCGGAAAAACTTCTCCTTACAATGCAATTCAACTAAAAACTATGCTATTACATATTTCTTAGCAATCTACCCTAACTCTAAAGCAGCAGCTCAAAAATCCGATCTTTGAATCCATGCGATCGAAATCCATTTTTTCGTGATCAGATTCTGCACGCTTCTTCCTTAAGTTTCATTTCTTTTCTTCGATCCTGCAAAATATCAAAATGTAATCTTATCGCATCATGTATTAAGAACCAAAAATAGGAACTTATAGAGTTATTTAATGGATTTTACCAAAAGTAGAGCCATACGTCTTGACTCTTCCATCTCTTAGATCTCTCAGGTTAACAGGGCAGCTTCGTCTCGATTGCCCCTTCTCTTGGCAGTAAAAGCAAATGGACTCCTTTGGTACATAGCCAGGGACAATCTCATCCTTTTCTGGACTTCTAATGTAGCCAGTGTCCAATGAATCTTGGGAGTTTGACTCACCAGACAAATTTGCTTGACCAGCACGCCAAATCATTACTGATTCAGCAGCTATAAGCAAATAAATGAGATGAATTAGGGTCACGTCGAGTTCCATCATATAGTACTCTCTTACGAACTCACTATATGAATCAGGAAATGACTGAAGAACCCAGTCAACAGCCAACATTTATGAGATATCGACACCCAACATCCTTAACCTATCAATGTGTGACTTCATCTCTAAGACGTGTGTACACACAGGTTTCCCATCTTCGTGCTTACTTGCCAAAAGGGCTTGAGTGAGCTTGAACTTTTCAAGCTTTTGAACTCGTGGGGCAGGGAGAACAATTAGAGGAGGTGGAGGAAGTGAAGCATGACTCTCATTTCCTTGATCATATCTTGGAATGTCATCTTCATTTGGAAAGCTTGTTCCAAAGGATTTAGGAAGACCATTGTAAGATTCAGACATCTACAAAATGGGAGAAAATTCAAGTCAGTTGATAAGAATCCTTGATGTAACACCCAAAATGAAACATCAAGGCTAGGATCCAACACAATACTCTACAACCTAGAAGAAGGATGTTGTAATCTAGTTGCAGAATATTTGAAGGTAGGCAAATGACGATTTACCAATTTCCACCATGAAAAACGAAAATGAACTTTAAGTTTTAAATGAATTGAAACTCCTAGATCTTTTGAGATTCATTAAACTTTTCAATGACATGTTTAATCTCGATTATACCCTTCAAGTTTGTGATTGGGATGCCGAGGATCACAAAAAAGGTGTGAATAACCATACGAATCTACGTGGTGCACTCAATGCTACTATCACCTAATCAACGTGTCGGTTAGCCACACACGCTCCATTGATCTATGACAAACATCGAGCCACCCTTCGCTACCAATGCCAAAACTCAAATTAGTGTGTCGGTTAACTACACACACTCCACTAACGTCTCGACAAAGGTACAAAGTGTCATTCCATGGATTAGCATACAATTTCACAGTTTGCCTAAAGTAACTAGATTTGGGAATTTATGAAGGCATTTAGTTACTTTGTACTTCATTATACTTTTAATGGAAGGTTTCTTCCTATCCTACCCGTTTGGCTAACGACGCTCCACTAGTCAAAAATGCGGTGGGTAAGAGTGGATACCCATTCAATCGCCATTTTATAGGCAATTTCCTTAAACACCCCTTATAGACCAACTTCGTGAATGAGGCCTACTAACGGTAAGATTGACTGTTTACTCATACATATATATAATATTTGACTTTTAATGTTATATATAGTATAATGTGTATTTTACACATTTAAAATACTAGGTGGTCTAATTTAATAAATTATACTTTTAATTTAATTAAATGTAAACCAAAACTTTATGGGTTTATTAAATCTCTTTTAATTATACAATTTAAATAATTAATAAAACCATAAGGGTGTAAATTGAACTTTTCAAATTACTTCGGTTTTAGGATTTAAATTTCAAATTAAGACTTTTAACCAAAATTTAAATTCCAAAACTTGAGGACAAGTTTTGAAACTTTTCAAAACAATGAGGTTTAATTATTTAAATTTCAAAACCAAAACATTTAAGTTCAAATTTAAACTATAAAACCTAAAGGGAGAAATTGAAACTTTTTCACAAGATAATTCAAATCTAAATTACAAATAATCAATATTTATCTAAAAAAACTAAAGATTATCTAAATTTTGACAATTATCTTCTATTTTGGCAAGGATAATCTCCAAATTCTGATAAAAATCGGATTTTATTAATTAAAAACGTATTAGGAAATTATCCACAGCCAAAACAAGTTAAAATCTCGAAATTAGCTCCATCTGACTCTCTGACTCGTCGAGTCAGGCTTGGACTCGTCGAGTTCACTATGGACTCAGCGAGTCAAGTCGAAAAAACTCAAAAATTTCGATTTTCAGCAAATTTTCGATCAAATAAGCATCAAATTCACTAACAAACAACCCTAGGCTCTGATACCTCTGATGGGTTTCGAGCAATACATCATTCCTATGGTGTACATGCAAACCCTAATAGCTTTTGGATCTAGTTTGTCCAATGAACATGCAATTGAATATCCAAAGCTATAAACCCTAGATCTAGCATATAATTAATCATATTAATACAAAATAGGGTTTAGATCTGACCTTTGATTGTTATATAGCAATAACAATCAATCCTTAGCTTCAGAAAGCTTAGTGCCTCAAGTGTTGCACCTCTAATGGAGTCACAAACACCACTAAGAAACTTGGATGAAGAGGGAGGAGAGAGGAGGCACCAAAACGGCTGGAAACCCTAATCCAAGTGTTAGCCACTTTTTTGGGGCATAGGGGTCCTTTATATACATGTAAGTTATTAGGGTTTGCAACTAGGAAACCCTAATCTGACTGCTTAGGCCCTAAGCAGCCCATGGACTCCTTTAACATATCCCTTGAACGAATTCCTTATGGGCTTCCCATAGAATTCGTCCAACCTATATATTATTAGGTGATCCATAGCCCAAGTGTAATTATCTTATAATTACAACTTTAGTCCCCTAAGCTTAATTAATCTCTTTTAGCCACAAAATTAATTCTTAATTAATTCTTGATTAATATAAATTAAAAATTATGATTTCTCCTTTAATATATTATTCTTATAATATATTAATAAATTATAATTAAACCTCTCTTTCCTTAATTCATCCTACATATTGCTATGGTGAAGGCAACCCAAAAGGACCATGCTCATAATCGGGTCAAGTACATACCAAAATAGATGTAATTTGTGTTTCGAAGCTTGGAATCTGTGTTTCGCCATCAAGATTCATTGTTTCAACATAACAGATTGCATCATCGTAGCTAGATGAAAGCAGAAGATCTGCAGGGAAGAATTCGTCTTTTTCTACTTTCACTATATCTCTATTCTTAGTTTCTTCCATTGGCTCGATTCGAAAACTCCACCACTATGATGAACTTTAACTTTTTCGATTATTTACCTCATGATCCTGAAAATAGATTAGAAATTTCGAAATTAAATAAGCTTTAACTTCCTATAAGATCTACCATTCAATCATGAAATATCTAAATTTCAAACTTATGGACATACCTGTTGTTGTCTTTGCCAATCTTCGATCCCTTCTTTCACTATTGTAGCACCAATGACGATAATAAGAGGAAGAATCAGGTAAGTAAGGAGCTAATGGTTTAAAAGCTAAGGTCCTAGTAACAAGAAAGTAGAAATTAGCGACAACGATTTTGGGAGAAATGTTATTGGGTGTGTACTTTGTTAACCTCACATAATTATCGGCATAATCAGAACATGACGACATGATTTTGATGTTTACTAATGTGTATCAGGTAACATGATTGAGGGATATCAGATGGGGAAGAAGATGAATAGTACTGGGATAAGAAATAATTGGTCAACAAATATCTAATGTGGCAAAGGGGTAACCGGATGACCCCTTCATTTTGCCCAAAAGGACCTAATCGACCCGACAAAGTGTAATTTTTTCCCTTAGAAAGCCACAAAATAAGTTAAGTGGCTAAATGGGTAAACCCTAGAAAGTTTATTGGGCATATATGTCATTTTCCCATTATTTTCCGTATAGGTTTATCACTAAACGAATATCAACTTAAAAACTTGACTTTGTTTGAGATAGAACAAATTTTACTCTGTAACAATTCCAGACTTAAAAAATTTGGAAAGATGCCTTACCTAGATGTTGATTCTGTTTCATCTTCAAACAATTGTCTTATTACTGAGGAGCTAGATTATGACATACCAAATTTAAAGAACGAGTCTGATCAGTTGTTTGTTGCATTAACAAACTAGCAACGGGACATTTTTCTTGATATCATGGATGCAGTTAAATATAATCAGGGAGGTGTATTCTTTGTTTATGGTTATGGTGGAACTGGTAAGACATTTCTTTGGAAGACAATTTCTGCAGCAATTAGAGCTCAAGGTGAGATTTTTTTAAATGTTGCTTCAAGTGGGATAGCTTCAGTATTATTGACTGGAGGCAGGACAACACACTCTCGGTTTATAATTCCCATAAAGCTTACCGAGGATTCTTTTTGTAGAATAAATCCAAAGAATGAAGCACACATGGTACACAAGCATGCATTCGAAGCTTTAGATCGAACTCTGAATGATATATTAAAGTGTGTCAATCCTACAAATTCAAATATTCCATTCGGAGGGAAAGTGATTGTCTTTGGAGGTGATTTCAGACAAATTCTACCTGTTGTTCCAGGTAGCAGTAGACAAAACATTGTTAATGCTTCTTTAAGTTCTTCATATTTATGGAAACAATGCAAAGTTCATAAATTAACAAAAAACATGAGGTTAACAGTTGGAAGCGATCCATCTACTATTAAACAAATAAGGTATTTTTCAACTTGGCTTTTAGACATAGGAGAAGGTAATCTTGGTGGTCCGAATGACGGTGAAGCAATTGTTGATATTCCAGAAGATATTGTCATTACTAATCCACATGATCCTATAGGTTCATTAATTAGTTTTGTATATCCTTCTATACTGGAAAACTTCAACATTGCTGGTTATTTTCAAGAAAGAGCAATACTTGCTCCCAAGAATGAAGTTGTCTAAGAAATAAACAATCGTTTGTTGTCATTGTTTCCAGGAGAACCAACATAATACTTAAGTTCATATAGCCTATGCCAATCTGAGTTTCTTCATGACCAGTTTGATACAAATTTATAATCACCTGATGTTTTAAATGATCTTAAAGTCTTAGATCTGCCAAACCATAAGCTCATTTTAATAGTCGGTGTTCTAGTTATGTTATTGAGAAACATTGATCCGAAAAGTGGCTTGTATAATGGGACTAGACTACAGGTTATATCTTTGGGAAAACATGTTATTGAGGCAGTTATCTTAACTGGAAGTAATATTGGAAACCAAACTTTTATTCCAAGAATGTCTTTAACTCCTTCTAAAGACAAGATCTTGTTCAAATTCTAAAGAAGACAATTTCCATTGGCTGTGTGTTTCACATTGACAACTAATAAGAGCCAAGGACAGTCTTTATCAAATGTTGGTTTGTTTATCAAGGATTCTGTTTTTACACATGGTCAATTGTATGTTGCTTTATCTTGAGTTCAAAGTAGACATGGTTTAAAATTGTTGATTTTAGATAAATATTGTAGACTAACAAATAAAACATCCAATGTTGTGTATAAAGAAGTTTTTAGAAATTTGTAAAAAAGTTTTTATAATTTTATTATTTATATAAATTTTAGTATTTGCTTTAGTTAAAATTATATTTCATTTTATAAAATTATAACCTTTTTGCATATCTACAAATACAAAATACCAATTTCATATTCAAACAACTAAAGGTTCGTAATTTCAACCAATAGTTATGTCATTATCATATTACTGCAAAACATATACACTTTAATTAGTAAAGATTTTATTATCAAATATCAATTTTAAATATATAACTTACAATTTTATTAAAACAATACATTTTAATATCTAACCCGTGGTGCGCACGGGTTATAACCTAGTATAAAATATACAAAAAAGGTAGACCTGTCGTTATATAATATACTAATTCTAAACCTGTTAGGGTGCAATTTTTTTTAATTCTGTTTTGTACAGTTTCTGAATTTATTTATTCACTAATTTGTTTGTTTATAGTGAACCCTGATAGTGGATTCCATCTGTCTTAACCTCTGACCCTGCTATCTACGTGTTCGTTTTCTTGCTTCTTATATTTTTCCATATCACCTTTTCTCCACCGACTGACTTTTACAATTCCTGTCTGTTTTCCTCTTCTCCGGATCGTCGTCTCTCTTTACAGGTAACCGATAAACCATTTGTTGCCCTTTTCGTTTCTTTTCTTGTGTTTGATTGTTGGTCCCTTTCATATTTTTCTTTATGTTTTTCTCTTCACGTCTAAATGCCTAAATTACCTAAACGCAAGCTGCCTTCTACTGCGTTTTCTTCGTCTTCATCTGCCGCTGGCTTTGTTCGCAGCTCTCCTAGGATGCAGGGATTCTAGGTTCTTCCTATCCCTCTTATCTACGACATCGGGGATTGTGACCATGTTTGTCAATTTTGTGGTGTGTTTTTTTGGTTTTCCGAAAGAAATATGGCTGCCTCAAGTGCTCATCAACCAACATACACCCAGTGATGTGCTATATGTTTGGCATTGTTATCCTACCTTACCCTTCCCCCCTCCTGAAATTCGGTCTTTATATTTACACAATCGTTTCATGGCCGATATCAGGGCATACAACAATATGTTTTCTATGACTTCTTTTGGGACTGATGTTGATGACGCAGTCAATGATGGTCTTGGCCCATATGTTTTTAAGGTCTCTGGTCAGATTTACCACTCTATCGGCTCTCTTTGTCCTGAAGATGACAATGGGCCTATATTTTTGCAGTTATATACTTACGACACTAACAATGAACTTTCCAATAGGCTTAAACATAGACACTGAAACGGCTTAGGTTCTTATACGATTTTTGACAGCTCGAAATGAGTACATACGTAACTTCAAAACATCCAAACAAATTGCTAATGAAATAGGATTACAATCTTACTTTGTCTGTTTTCATAGTAACATTCCTAATCGTAGATATAGTGTTCCAGTTCCAGGTAGCCTAAGGTGTATAGTTATTGGTGATGAAAGTAATTATGGAAGATATGATATTGTCATCCAATCAAAAGGTGGTAATGTGGTAATGCCCAACGTGTTAGTAAATTGCATCCCTGTTATATGCCTCTACAATACCCTTTGTTGTTATCATATGGAGAAGACAGTTGGTCACCACGTTTAAATGTCCAAAACAAAACTGGTGCCTCTACAAAAAAAAAGCTCACTGTTAGCATGTATTACAATTACCAGATACATCTGTGCCAACATATATGTTCACATGTTTTAGAATCAGGACACCTTTTTTAGAAATATTTGGTGGATGCATACACCTGCGTGGAGGCAGACCGATTGGACTACATACTACATCACCAAGAGAAATTGCGGTCAAATTATGTTAGTGATCTTTATGATGCACTTTCCAAAGGTGATAGAGACAATAAAGTGATAGGTAAACGTGTTTATTCACCTGCAACATTCGTTGGTGGTCCCTGTTACATGTACAAACACTACCAAGATGTACTTGCTATATGTAGAGTATATGGGAATCCACATTTTTTCATAACTTTCACATGTAACATAAAGTGGTCGGAGATTCAACATTTTATGGACCTTCACCAGCAACACGATGTTCACAGTAGAACTGATATAATTTCATGTGTTTTCCAAATTAAAGTTGATGCGTTTATCAAGTTTTTGAAAGAAGATAAGACCTTTGGTGACATGATCAGACATAAGTACATCTTCTGTGCTTTATGGTTTTCTACATGCTTACCCTTATGGTTTCATTTTCTCCCTTATAGTTGTTTACATAATCTCACACATCCAATCCACATATTGTCTAGATTTATACACAATAGAGATCCAAAAAAAGGCCTTCCACACTGTCATACATTGTTATGGACATCATCTGCAGACATGATAAAAGAACCAGCTGACATTGATAAGTATATGACTGCAGAGTTGCCTGATCCTGTTTTAGAAAGACCACTGTATGATAGAATTACCAGCTGCATGCTTCACGGTCCTTGTGGATTGTTAAATAAGTCTGCATCATGTATGAAGAACGATAAATGCAGCAAGAACATCCGAAAGCCATTTCAGAAGATCACTTTCTTTGATAAAAATGGATACACATGTTACAAAACAAACAGTAGCTCACGTCACATGATGCCAAACGGGATTATCGTTGACAATGGTTATGTAGGAACCTACAACAAAAGGTTATCTTCCCGTTTCAGAGCACATATAAACGTCGAGTATTGTGGTTGGAACATGATGGTCAAGTATCTTTTCAAATACATATCAAAAGGTGTTGAACGCATCAGACTCACAAGTTCAAAGAAATGAGGCAGCTGCTGAAACGAGTTCCATTCATAACATTAAGTCGGTGAATGAGGTTAATGCTTTCGTTGATGGATGATATGTTTTTCCTCATGAAGCTGCATGGAGGATTCTGAATTTTGATATTCATATCGTACATCCACCTGTTATGATACTGCCTGTGTATTTACCATATATGCAAAATGTTATCTTTAGAGCTGACATGCCTATTCATCGTGTGCTTAGTAATCTATCCCTTGGAAGAACACCACTTTGGGATGGTTCGATAGCAATGCACATGACCCTATAGGACATAATCTAACTTACATGGACTATCCAAAACATTATAAATGGGATTCTGATTCTAAAGAATAGTCACAAAGGGTTTATGAATCTTCAAAAGCAATTGGCATATTGCTTTTTGTACATCCATCTTCTGGCAAACTCTTTTATCTATAGATGTTGTTGTGTCACCAAAATAATGTATATCATATAAAGATGTTCGGACTGTGTCAGGCCAGTTATATGTAGCTTTTCGTGATGCATGTAACGCTCTTGGTTTAATAAGAGATGACATTGAATGGATGGCTGCCTTTAACGAAGCATCAACTTGGGTGATTTCCCCTCAGCTACAGTCCCTTTTCTGTCATCTGCTGCTCTTTTGTGAAGTCAGCAGTCCATTCTCACTATGGGAATTTGCATACGCCAAAATGGTGGATGATTATGTATATAAACTACATCTGGAATTTCCAGGTAGTTCCTTTGACGTACATTCTGATATAATTCAACAACTGCTATAGGATTTAGAGAACATGCTCCGTTCAAGTACCCCAAGTAGATCATTGGCTGATTTCAAGTTATCTACTCCATCCAATTCTTCCGTAAATGTCTTAACTAACTATCTCAAACTAGAGGAAATCATGTATGACAAAGAAGATTTGCATAGCAAACATCTCCAAATGCTCTCCTATTTTAACAGACAGTAGATGGCTATCTAATAAGCAGTTGTTACATCAAATGAAATGAAAAAACACTCTCTCCTTTTTGTTTATGGCAATAGAGGTACTGGGAAAACCTTCTTATGGACTATTATAATCTCATATTTTAGATCACTTGGGAAAGTGGTTCTTGTTGTAGCCGCTTCTGGAATAGCCTCACTTCTGCTTCCATGCGGCATGACATCACATTCAAGGTTCAAAATACCTATTGACTTATCTGATAAAAAATCATGCGACATTAAAAAGAAGATGTCATTTGCAGAATTTCTAAAACATACCTCACTAATTATTTGGGACGAAGCAACTATGAGTGATCGATGTTGCTTTGAATGTGTTGACCGTTCACTTCGTGACATTCTTGACTGCGATCAGAAACCATTTTGCCGGTGTTTCTATTATTCTTGGAGGAGACTTTAGACAAACCTTACCTGTCAAGTCAAAAAGTACTCGTGAAGCCATTATGTCTTCGACACTACCTCATTGCTATCTGTGGAAATCCTTTCAGGTTTATAGGTTAACCAAGAATATGTGGTTGATGAATGCACCTGCTAATCCTGGTACTCAATTCTTCACATCTGACTTTGTAGAATGGATACTTAAAGTCAGTAATGGAACTATAGGTGTGTAACATCCCAAGATCGGTTATACCTTATAAGCCCTTGTTCTTTTGGTAAATTGCCAAGTTTAGCCCTTATTGAGAAAAAAGGTGGTAAATGAGTACGCGCGGCGTACGTATACACTCATTGTACTCATATGCGTGTTTTTGATGCGGAAGCCACCTAGTACGCTGGGTGTACCAGAGGGTACGTTGGGCGTATCGCATACCAGAGGGTACGTTGGGGGTACTAGGCCCAGAGTGAAAACCCTAATTTGGGGTGTGTCCCTATATAAAGGATATGATGGCCTCATTCCTGGGCATCATCCTCAGACAATCAACCCTCTCAACCCTAAATACTTGTCCATTAAACTTGCGTGTCCATTTGTGAGCTATTGAGTGATCTCGCATTTCTTTGGAGTGAAGAAGGAGTGTGATTCTAGGCTTTGGATCTGAGCTTATCTGAGGGTTGAGCTTCATTTTGAGGTATAAAGCTCAAAGCTTTCTCACTCTTTTGTTTTGTGCATCATGTTAGATCATTTTAGGGTTGTGGTCCCAAAGTTGGATGCTTTATGAGATATTGAGCTCCAGAGACTATGATCGGCTCCTTTGAGTGTCTTTAGTGGTATAGTGTCATAAAAATCGAGACTTGGACGTGTGAATCAACCCATGCATGAGATATGAGCATTTTGAGATAAGAGAATGAGAGTTTTGGGTGTTTGTGACTTTATCAGCCATGCAAAGGCTTAATGTCATAGACTTTATGTTGTAAGAGCCTTTAGGGAGTCCCGATCTGGGATATGAGCTAAGGTCTTAACTGATTAAGACCAATCGAGTATGAAGAGAAAATCTGGGGGGTACGTTGAGCGTAATCCCAGTATGCGCAACTATAGGGTCATGAATCCCTGATGCATGCATGGCGTTGGAGTACGACCAGCATAGAGGGCTGGTATGCGTGGCGTACGCGCTGCCGTTGACTTTTAGTTGATTTTTAGGGTTTGGTTGATTTGTGGACTATTAAGGCCATGGAGGGGTAAAATGGTCTTTTACCCTTCTTTGAGTTTGTAGAAGGGTTAGTTTAGCTTCTTTAAACGCCGTTATTAATTAGGGATAATTATCGTATGTGTTAGGTGGAGGCTAGACCGGTGATTTGAGATCGAGGGTATCCGATTTCTTGCAAGGTGAGTGTTCTCATTATACTTACCATGAGCGGTATCACTGTGTGGCTGAGGTGTCATGTGCTTACTTGTGTATTGTGATATTATGCATTATGTCTTTGTGATTTATGCTAAGTGTTATTATTATGATCTTATTGAGTTAGGATCGGAGGGTCGTATTTAGTTAGCCTCGAGTGGCTAATGTGATGTGTGGGGTATTTTGGGGAACTCACTAAGCTTCATGCTTACCGTGTTATGTGTTATGTGTTTCAGGTACCTCTCAGTATCACGGGAAGACACCGACTTGATTGTACACACACGTGAGTTGGAGATATGTTTTTTTGGAGGATCCTGGATTTGTGTTGTAAACAGCTTTTGGACATGTGTTTGATAACTTGATATTTGTGGGATTTTGTGATTGTGGAAAAGAGATAATTGTATTTTTAAATGAATTTTTTTTAAAAAAAATTTACGGTGTTACAAGGTGAACCTAACTAGGAAGACCCAATGAATGCGTTTTGGATAAAGATACTAGATGATCTCCTAATTCCTCCTTCAAAGAACTCACTGCAGGTTCTGATACACTTTGTATATGAAGATGGTGTTCTTCATAATGCATCTGCCACTGACCATTCAGATAGAGCAATTATATACCCCACAAATGTGGCTGCTGACAAAATTAATGAACACGTCCTACAAATGACAGGTAACCATCACAGGATATACAGGAGCACGGATACAATGCAGCCTAATGGTAAATACATGTCATAGTTAGAAGGTTTATATCCAATAGAATTTCTAAATCAACTACAGTTTCCAAACATCCCTCCACATTTGCTTACCTTAAAACCAAACATCCCCATTATTCTGATGAGAAACATTATTCAGAAGGATAGTTTGTGTAATGGTACATATCTTATAGTACCCCAATTTCTCCCATTAGTCATAGAAGCAACCGTCATAACAGGCACATGTATTGGGAAACAAGTTTACATCCCCCGTATCAAATTCATTCACAATCCCCCAGACCTACCTTTCTCATTTGCAAGAAAATAGTTTCCAATAAAAGTATGTTATGCCATGACAATAAACAAAAGCCAAGGACAGTCACTTAAGAAAATAGGGGTATATCTACCACAAGAGGCACATGTATTGGGAAACGAGTTTGGATTCCTCGTATCAAATTCATTCACAATCCCCCAGACCTACCTTTTCTAATTTGCAAGAAAACAGTTTCCAATAAAAGTATGTTATGCCATGACAATAAACAAAAGCCAATGACAGTCACTTAAGAAAATAAGGGTATATCTACCACAACACGTTTGCACACATGGTCAGCTTTATGTTGCGCTGTCTAGGGAAACATCTCCAGACTCCATGAAAGTCCTACTAAACAACGACGATAACAATGTCCATAATGTAACAAAAAATGTTGTCTTTAGGGATTTACTGTATAAAATAGCAAATTATAATCATAATATAATGGAAAACTACTGAATTTTGTATTGCCCTTGCTTACCTACTTTCACAGTCAATCATATTATCTTTTCAATCGTTTTCACATTATTTTATATCGTTTTTTTATTTTTTTCCCTTTTTTTTTTCTTTCCAGCTATAAATTATATGATTATTTCTAATAACTACTATAAATTGTATATTACAAGAACTCTTGAATAGAAGATGACAACCATTTCAAAACTTAAATATGGTTGTATTGGAGAACCATTACAAGTATGGATACTATGGAAATGGAAGCCAAATAACTGCTGCCATGAAACATGGTATCATGTAGTGGACAAATATGTAAGTTACTACGCTTTCAGTTTGTATTCTTTCTTTGTTTTTGTAAAGATTTAATTTATAGCGAAAGTAATTAACTTCATATTCTAATAATGATATCAGGAAGATGCCATTCAGATATTAGGCCAAAGAACCAACCAGGGTTATATAGAGTCTATACTTACTGTAACAACGTAAATTTTCAAACCAAAATTTTCAATTTTACAAACACATTTATCTCAATAATAAAATCACAAAATGTCAAAATGTCAAATCATCAAATCTCATATCCAAAAATTGTATATATAAAAACTCTAGGATCATCTCAATCATAACTCAATCTCTGATGTGTGTACAATCAAGTCGGCACTTTCCCATGATCCTGAGAAGTACCTAAAACACAAAACACATAACATGGTAAGCACAAAGCTTAGTGAGTTCCCAAAAATACCCCACATATCACATTAGCCACTCGAGGCTAACTCGATACGACCCTCCGGTTAATGTGTTCCAGTGGAGACCCTCCAATCCCAAAACTCGGGTGGACCCTCCGGTCCTAACTCAATAAGCTCATAATAATAATACTCATCATAAATCACAAAGACAAGATGTAGAATATCACAATACACAAATAAGCACATAAGACATCTCGGTCACACAAAGATACCACTCATGGTAAGTATAGTGAGAAGACTCACCTCGTAATCAAGCAAGTAAAAGTCTCTTACTCTGGAATCTCAAACTAGCCTCCGCCTAACACATTAGGATAATTATCTCTAATTATTACTCTACTCATACTCAAAATATACTAAGGGTTGATCTCTCTCTCTCTCTCTCTCTCTCTCTCTCTCTCGCTCTCTTACTCTTGGAATGGGCAAATGTGACATCCCCAAAATCATGGCCAAAAAAGACCGGTTTTGTTTATACTTTGTTTAAAAATCATAGTAATATTTTAAATAAAAGAGTTGCGGAATTCGTCCCCAAGAAAAACTATGATAAAGATTTATCAAAGCATTTTTGTAGAAATGTATTTCATTAAAAGACTCGGGATGTCATGTTCGATACAGATCAAAAGTATAAACAGTACAATATAAGCCTTACTACATTACTTCATATATACAGGCTTATATGCGTAATCCCTCATCCAAAACATCACATCTATGCTCGAGCGCCACTACCTGTAATACATGAAACTGAGTGGGTCAGGCTTGGGAGCCTGGTGAGCACATAGGGTTTTCAACCCATAATAAATAAGTTTATTAATTTCATCAACCAACAATAACCCGATTACTCGTTCCCGTTATCCTCACATAACGTCCCTAAACACCTATCATAAGGGACCTATCCTAAGGATCATCATCGGGATGGACACTACTGCTAAGGGGGTTCCTTAGCAATAAATGTCCTAAAGGCAACCATGTGGCGGATGGAGTACACCGGTGAACACATCGTTCACAAACACCTGCAGGTTGCGAGCTTGCTAGCGTTCCACTGGACTGTTTAGAAGGGTCCGTGGTCGTCATTCATACTCCGCTAGATGACAGAATCAACAACAACAACATCGAGGCCTCTCATCATTTTATCACACATCGTCTTAGTACATCTACCCATGTTTTACCGCAACATTTTTGTAGATATAAAATACTTATATAGTTTAAATCATTTAAAACATGTATAAAATCGTCATCCAGCATAGACAACAAGTATTCAGATAATATGGACACTTAGCATGTAATTTATATATAATACTTCATATCTATGTGTAAGATGAAAGTAACTATGCACTCACCTGAGAAGGTGGTGACTCGGCGCTTGGACAACACTTCGTTACTCTTAACACAATTTTCCTTCGGCAAAACCTAGTATCATTACCACTAGGGTTTAGTCTAATATTCATCGAGACTAATTAATAGTCTAGCTATTATTACTATTATATAAGCATTAAACAATACTTATATAACCCATAATAATAGCCCAAGTACTTATTATAAGGTCCTAATAACATTACTATACTAAAACATAAGCTAAACTAAAGATAGGTTAGGCGTAGCTCACTTACAGCGGGTTTTTTCTCAAAATCGGGCTTCGCTGGAGCAGCGTTTCCGACCCAAAAGGATCTTTTTTTGCAGTTTTGGGAGCTTCGGGGCTTCCATCGGGTGCTAGGGCGTTTACCTAGACTTTAGGGGGGGGGGGGGGTTTGGGGCTTTAGAGAGAGAAACTAGAGAGAGAAAGTGAAGTTGGGAAGGTGTGAAGAATAAGGGAACCCGACACCTCTATTTATAGGTTGGAAATCCCAAAAACTCATCGAGTTGGCCTCAAACTCGTCGAGTTCCAGGCCAGGTGTTAGCATTTTGGTGGCGAAACGTGTGTGGCCTACATTGTGCACGTCACCCCTTTTGCAGCAGCACCCTGCTGACTTCTAAACCCCGTAACTTTCGCATATGAGCTCCACTTTTGATGTTCTTTTTCCACACGTAGGTAAAAACAAGATCTACAACTTTCATTTAGACTTCGTCGGCTAATTCTCGACCGATCTTAAATTTAACAGTAGGAGGAGATTAGACTGGTAAATGACCGAGAAGAATTCGTAACTCGTTCATACGGAATCCGTTTTCGTCTGTCTTTTTACCATTGAGTTCATATTAATGAGATATTCAACTCTCATTTAGGTCGTGTAAGCCAAAAACCGCGTGAACTAAAATTTGAGTTTCGGGCTGTACACTGATAAGCCGAAACTTTGAAAAATCATAACTTCCTCATACGAAGTCAGATTTGGGCATTCTTTTTATGGATTTTCTCGGTAAAACATACTCTACGACTTTGGTTTAGATTAATAAGGCTAAAAAGTCTTCTATCATAAATTCACTTTTTACGCTTCCTGGTGCCGTGCCGGTTCCGTCGCAAAATTTCGACGGGTCATAACTTCTTCGTTATAACTCGGATTTCAGCGTTCTTTATATCCCCGGAATCCTTGTTTCGACCACTACAACTTTATGTAAAGATATAGAACTTATCTAACACTTTAATTTTGACGCTTATTTTTATTCTTTATTAATTATACCTTTATAATTAAGTATAAAACACATAAATTCACATAATTCACATAATACTCAAATATTTCATCTTTATTACTTCAAAAAGAGTTACAATAGTTGACCTAGACTATTACATTGTCTAAAATGCTTAGCCCTGAAACCCGGGCGTTACAGCAAAACACAATTTTACCCCTTTATGGTCTCCATTACTCATATTTGACCAAACCCTAAAGTCAACAGAAGTCAAGCTCGAGTTATCAGTCCATGTTTGACTCGAATCGCCGAGTGCACCCATGTGACTCGTCAACTCCACTCGTTTTCCTCATAAGTATCGTGAAGGTTCAACTCAACTCGTCGAGTTATTGTGTGATCATGCTCATTGGGACAAACCCTAACCGACTTGTCGAGTCGGCTCATCAACTCGGCGATTCCATTAAGACTCATGTCGTATTCAGATGATTTCAATGCATAAAACCCTCTCACACTCTGGATCTAAGCTCTTAAGGCTCGTTTATCATGTAAATCCATGAGCTTTACGTTCATGCATGGCACTTAGGGCTTGAAATGCTAAGAACATGCTCTATTAAGGGTTTTTCACTCAAAGGCTCTATTATGGCTGAATAAAGCAGGGACCTTTGGACTCTAGGGACCTCACAAGGTCCAGATCTGATGTCCAAATCTCTATATGTTCTTAATACACTCAAAGCCCGAATATTAGATGGAAAAGATGCCCTAAAATCCAATAATATGAGATCTACCCAAACTAATGAGAAAGGTATAAACTTTATACCTTTTATAGAAGCTGTTGGATGAGTAGTAATAGATCTAACAGCCTCTTCTCGTTCCTTGCTTGAAATCCTTCTCTTCTCTCCCAAAGATGCACCAATGTGACAACCCTATATTTTCCAAAAGCATTGTAACACTCGAAAGCTAAGTACAACGAAATTAACCTCGAAAATAAAGCGTTCAAGTATCTAGGTTGGGCTGCATCGAATATTAGATATCATGCCAAGGTTTCCAAAAACATAAAGAACGCTCAAAACCGGGTTATATTGAAGAAATTATAACCACTCATATATTTACGACACGACGTTAAAACATTATTTGACGTAAAAAGTAAAATCTCAATAAAATACATTTTAGCCTTAAGTATCTAAACAAAAGTCATAGATCTCGTTGAAAGGTGAGCGTGCATAAAAAGATCGCCCAAATTGGACCTCGTATGAAGAAGTTACGAATTTTCAAAGTTTCGTAACAGTAGTAGAGGGCTAAAAACTCGGATTGGAGATCGAGTGTTATTTAGCTATCGCCACCTAAACGAAAGTTAAAGATCTCCTCAGTGGTAATAAAACGATAAAAAGACAAACGAAAACCGACGTCGAATAAAGAACCTATGAATTTTTAACGAACTTTAGAAGGCCCGGCCTATTAAAAATATATCATAAAAAATAAAGTCAAAACTAGCCGATGGAGTCTAAATGAAAGTTGTAGAGCATAATCTCACCTACGCGTGGATATAAAGAACACGAAAAACGGAGCTCGTACGCGAAAGTTACGGAATTTAGAAGAGGACAGGCCGGATTACGCCCCGCGTTCTCTGGGAGTACGCCCCGCGTACTAGACCCAGAGTCGAGTCCCATCGGCCCGCCCCCTCTACGCTTAGCTAGCCAGGAGTCGTAAGCCATGACGCCATATTACGCCCAGCGTAACAACGTACGCGCCGCGTACGTGAGTACGCCCCGCGTATTCCAAAATTACGCCCCGCGTACTCACTCTTCCAGCACTATAAATAGATGGCATGAGCTTCGAGTTTTGGCACACCTTCACAATTCCTCAGCCATTCTCCCAGCTCCAGAGACCATTTCTTTACCTTGGTTTCCGCACTCGAGCCCCCGACGAAGGATCTACGCTGCAGAGATTCCCGAGAACCCGAAGATGCAACTTTCCGCGGTCGAAACTCTGCTCAACTCTAGCCTCTCTCTTCTAACTTAACGGGTGAGTTCATACCCCTACTTTCAATTCTTTTCACGTTTTAGGGGGGGGGGGGGGGGAAATACAAGTACATTACAAGTCAAAGTATCATTTTATAAACATAATTATAATATCGTTCTTATAGGGTTTTGATACAATAATAACGTTATGATTAAAGGGCTATTATATCACCAAGTTGTTCTTACTAAATGGAAACATACTTTTGAGAAACTATAATGAGTGTAGTATTCAAATGATTCATACATTTTACATATACATCTCGAACAAATGAAATGTTTTCAAAAGAAGTAAAGTCTTTATTATCGTAAATCTTTTTATACCAAGTAATGTGAGACATTTAAACTTCAACGTACTCGTATGTATGCATTTCAAGTCCTGTATTATATACCATAATCTCTTGGAGAGAGAGCGTGATACTTGTGTATAGATCTATACGGGATTGACAACCCCGCACCTAAACTATTAGCTATAGTTAGACCGGCAGGTCTGGGGTGACAAATGTCATAACACTACAACACCTGAAGAATGTTGTTACAGGCCGTCAGTGTCAATAGTATGGTTATAAAACTCACATAAAAGTATAAAAACAAGTTTGATTTACGAGATTCATATATGCATTTCAGATTTCCATTTATTGTTAACACAAATTTTATCACTATTGTTCAAGTATGGAAAACACAAACGCACTCCAACACGGGAAACTTTTCAAATCATTTATAGAAAATATTGGATTTTTTGAAAACCTCGTTCATCGATTTACTATCAAAAAGGACATACTTTTCAATGCAAAACACTTATGAACTCACCAACTTAATTGTTGACACTTTTTCGAAACCACTTGTATTTCTCAGGGAATCAGTAATACAGGTAACCACCAGCTTTTGGAGAAGGGAACACTAAGGATGTTTTATTATTGAACATTTATCATCTTATTGTAATATTCTTTTGCTAATATGTATAACGCAACAACATACGTTTTCATTATATATGTGATGGTTGTGTTACTTTCTTTACGATATTCAATGGTTGTGATACTACGTGAAGTCATCCACCCCCGAATGTTTCCGCCATTCTGGTTTGGGGGTGTGACAGATTGGTATCAGAGCATTGTTTATAGTGAACTAAGTATATCGAACCACATACGATATACAAACTATAAATGCAAAGGGGACCAAAAACCCTCTGACGAAACATTTTCATGAACAAAATACTTTCTTTTAAAGATATACATTTTTACAAGCATGCATTAATCTCGTATCATAACAAGTTTTACTAAAAAAACGTATTAAGGCAAGTTACGACACTACGATTGAGTCCGGGGGTATGTAATCAGGTCGAGAATAAATATAGCCTGATCAACTATATTTATCCTGGATTTGACCAACATACGTCGAGGAATGGTCGTAGTGAACAACAAGCCGAAAACTTACCAAATACAAAATTATTTTAGTTTCGCCAAGTTGAAATAGTATAGGAGTATTATTAAAAATAGTTGTATAATAAAAATTATAGTTAAAAATAGTAAGTCGCTAAATAGAAATTTCTTTTCTTATAACGTTCTCATACATCTATCCTAGTACAGACAAATGGCCGGATTCCATTTACCAGGAGATCCCTACTACCCAAACCAAGGCAACGGCGGTTGGATAGAAGAAGACCCAGAGGAAATCGAAGAAGAGGTCGAGGAAGAACCCGAAGGGGTTATCGAGGAAGAATTCGAAGTCGAAGTCGGAGAGGAATTCGAAGTCGACGAAGAGATCGAGGAGATTTCTAGCGGGACAGACTCTGAGCCAGAAGTCTACGACCCTCCCATCCCTCATCCTCCCGTAATCAGACCATATCAACTGGGACCCACCCCCATCTGGGGAAGCCACCTCTACTACTGGAGCCGCCAGCAAGGTGTACGCCCTCCTTTCGGCATGTGCCGAGATTTTTACAATGTCAGTGGGGGAGGCTCAGCTGATCGAGCACTACCTGTCGTCGTGAATGCAATAGCTAACCAGAACTACCAGGCGGACCAACAAGCAGCCAGAGTTCGCGAGATCAATGCTGCTACCCAAGGTAACGCCGCTGACATCCACCGTTTGGAAGGACTACATGAGAATACCCAAATCTACATGGGAACACTTCAGAACCAAATGATAACGACTCTGGCAGAAATAAGAGAAATGAAGGAACAACAAGCAGATCTCGAGAGGCGACTAATGGGAGTCAAACGGTCGGATGCCGAATCTAGCTCCAAACGCCGCAAGTAGGACTTATTCGAGCCCCAACAATTTTGTTATAAATTAGGATTTCGGATAAAAGTTTTTCCTTATTTCCCTTTTGTGTCTGTAATCGGAGACCCCTAGGAGGGTCAAATTTTCCAAACAAAACATGTAATGTAACACACTTCAGGTGTGACCTATATGTATGAATATGAAGTATTTCTTATTTTATACCTCTCAAAAATTATGAGTTTAAAATTCTATGCCTACCTTGAAACCATAAACTAAAGTCAAAACAAATTACAAGATACAAGTAACACACGATTGTCAAAACATTAGAAACTTATAATATTCATTCTTATTTTTCTCTACCAGAACATGCCTCCTCGTAGATCAACACGCAGAAACTCAACTTCAACACCACCTCCACCACCTCCTCCAATTATGGACACCGTTATGTTCCAGACTGCTATAACCGCTGCTGTAACTGCAGCAATGGCTCAAATGAGCAACAACGGATCGGGGGGAGGAACAAACAGTTTTACAAATGGCCAAGGTCAAAGCCGTTCAGGGGTATGCACTTACAAAGACTTCACCAACGGAAAACCTGTTCCCTTTTATGGGACTGGGGGAGTATTGGCTCTATCTCAATGGATAGAGAAAACGGAAGTTGTATTCGAAATCTGTGCATGTCCTGAAGAAAGCAAAGTAAAATTTGCCGCTTTTACTTTCTCCGAACGCGCCCTGACATGGTGGAACGGCCACGTCCAAACACTAACCCTGGTGGTGGCGAACTCCATGGGTTGGGAAAACCTGAAAAGAATGCTCCTTCGAGAATACTGCCCAAGAGGCGAGATTCAGAAGCTTGAACAGGAGCTGTGGAACCTCTCGATGGTAGGATCGGACATAGCTGGTTACACCAACAGGTTCAGTGACTTAATAACACTTTGCCCAGGAATGTTAACCCTGGAAAGCCAAAAGGTCGAGAGATACATCTGGGGACTATCACCCCAACTTCGAGGAAGTGTATTAGCCTCCAAACCCTTGACTTTCGTCAGCGCCAAGGAACTAGCGCAATCTCTTATTGATCATGGTGTCTGTCAAGGAGTCGCGGCTATTATGGCTGAACCAACCAAAGGGAACAACAACAATGAGATCAATGCCAACAACAACAGCAAGAAGAAATGTTGGAACAAAAGGAAGGGACAAACTTCGCAAGAACCTTCAAAGAAGCAAATGGTTGCGGTTCATGCTGCTACTACCCCCACCACAACTCCTGCTACCTCTGCATCAACAAAACCATATGCGGGGAATCTGCCCAAGTGCAGCAAGTGCAATTACCATCACCATGGTATTTGTCGCGAGATGCACTGCAAGAACTGTGACAGGAAAGGGCACACAACCCGTTTCTATAAAGCACCGGCACGACCAATCACTCAAGTTTCTGGCACTGGAGTAAGCCGGGCGTGTTATGGGTGCGGAGAGACTGGACACTTCAGGAGGGATTGTCCTAAGGAAAGGAATATTAGTGGTGTGGAGAGAGTGCTGGCAGTAGGACAGAGAGAAGCAATAGCGGACCCTACGGTGGTTACGGGTACGTTTCTACTCAACAACACTTACGCATGCATACTTTTTGACTGCGGTGCGGAGAGAAGTTTTGTGAGTCATAAATTCAAACACCTACTTAATCAAAAACCCCAACCACTCAATAAAATATTCACTGTAGAAATGGCAAACGGTAAAACAGAACACGCAAACGATTTATACGTAGGGTGCACACTAAATTTAAATGAGCACTTGTTTCGAGTCGATCTTATGCCCATTTCCATAAGAAGTTTCGATGTCATCATCGGTATGGACTGGTTGAGCCTTCACCATGCCGATATCCTTTGCCACGAAAGGGCCGTTCGCCTAAATCTGCCAAACAGCGAAACTCTTGTCATTTATGGCGACAAACCTAGTTCAAGTTTACAAATCATTTCCTGTATTAAAGCACAAAAGTATCTTCGTAAGGAATATCATGCCTTTCTAGCCCACGTAGTAGATAAGAAACGAGAATCGAAAAACATTAAAGACATTTCGGAAGTCTGCAACTTCCCAGATATTTTCCCAGAAGATCTTCCAGGAATCCCATCGGAACGTCAAGTTGAGTTCAGAATCGACTTAATCCCCGGAGCTACCCCTGTAGCAAAGTCACCTTACCGTCTAGCCCCAGCTGAGATGCAGGAACTATCCAGTCAATTAAACGAGTTGCTGAGCAAGGGATTCATCAGACCGAGCTTCTCACCATGGGGAGCGCCAGTCCTATTCGTGAAAAAGAAGGATGGATCCTTTCGCATGTGCATCGATTATCGGGAATTAAACAAACTGACGATCAAGAACCGATATCCCTTATCGCGCATAGACGATCTATTCGACCAACTGCAGGGAGCAAGCTACTTCTCAAAGATCGATCTAGGGTCTGGTTATCACCAACTGCGAGTACTGGAAGGAGACATCCCCAAAACGGCTTTCCGAACACGTTATGGTCACTACGAATTTGTGGTAACGCCCTTCGGATTGACGAATGCTCCAGCAGTGTTCATGGACTTGATGAACCGAGTATGTCGTCCCTTCCTGGATAAATTCATGATCGTATTCATAGATGATATACTCATCTATTCAAGAAGCCAGGAAGAACACAGCAGACATCTCCGCCAAGTACTGGAAACATTAAGGGCAGAGAAACTTTACGCAAATTTTTCCAAATGCGAATTTTGGATTCGGGAAGTGGATTTCCTAGGACATGTTATAAGCAAAGAAGGAATACACGTGGACCCTTACAAGATAAAGGCAATAGATAATTGGACTACTCCAAGAACCCCTACAGAAATCCGGCAATTTTTGGGACTCGCCGGGTATTACCGAAGATTCATACCGAACTTTTCAAACATTGCCAAGCCACTTACCACCCTAACCCAGAAGAATGTGACCTTCGACTGGGGAGAAAAACAAGACAGCGCATTTCAGACACTAAAGCGAGCCTTATGTAGTGCACCCATCCTAACCCTGCCAGAGGGAACGGAGGACTTCGTGGTCTATTGTGATGCATCAAACCAAGGACTTGGGTGTGTCTTAATGCAAAGAGGGAAGGTCATCGCCTACGCCTCAAGGCAACTAAAGACGCACGAAGTGAACTACACAACGCACGATCTTGAGCTAGAAGCAGTCGTCTTCGCTCTGAAGATATGGAGACACTATCTCTACGGCACAAAATGTACCATCTTCACTGATCATAAAAGCCTCCAACATATCCTCAATCAGAAGGAACTCAACATGAGACAAAGACGATGGGTAGAACTACTAAGTGATTACGAGTGCGAAATTCGATATCACCCTGGAAAGGCTAATGTAGTGGCTGATGCACTCAGTCGGAAGGAGTACTCAGGTCGCCGAGTGAAATCCCTAACTATGACGATCCAATCACACTTATTCACGGAAATCAAGGAAGCCCAAATAGAAGCCTTGAAATCCGAAAATGTGACGGGAGAAGCCCTAAGGGGAATGGATAAGAACCTTGAGACCAAGAGCAACGGGATTCGTTATTTCATGGATCGAATTTGGATACCGAAGTTTGGTGGATTCAGAGAAATCGTTATGGACGAAGCCCATAAAACACGATACTCCATACATCCCGGCTCCGATAAGATGTATCACGATCTCAAGAAGTTGTACTGGTGGCAAAACATGAAAGCCGAAATTGCTACCTACGTGAGCAACTGCCTGACATGTGCCAAAGTCAAGGTGGAATACCAGAAGCCCTCGGGTTTATTACAACAACCAGAAATACCCGAATGGAAGTGGGAGCGGATAACCATGGATTTCATAACAAAATTACCCAAAACAACAAGCGGACTCGACACCATTTGGGTAATTGTCGACAGGTTAACTAAGTCAGCGCATTTCCTACTGATCAAAGAGACAGATAAATTGGAGAAGTTAACAAGGACATACCTCAGAGAAATTGTACGACTGCATGGTGTGCCCATATCCATTATCTCGGACCGAGATAGTAGATTCACCTCAAGGTTCTGGCAGTCGCTACAAAAAGCTTTGGGGACAAGACTAGACATGAGTACCGCTTATCACCCATAAACCGACGGCCAGAGCGAGAGAACTATACAAACCCTAGAAGACATGCTGAGAGCGTGCGTAATCGATTTTGGCAAGGCATGGGACATACATCTACCCTTGGTCGAGTTCTCGTACAACAATAGCTACCACACCAGTATCAAAGCTGCCCCGTTCGAAGCCCTCTATGGCCGCAAATGCAGGTCAACTTTGTGCTGGGCCGAAGTGGGGGACAAACAACTAGCAAAAGGACAAGCAACTGACAACACGCTCACTGGACCAGAAATCATAAGGAAAACTACGAAGAAGATTATTCAAATCCGAGAACGTCTAAAAGAATCAAGGGATAGACAAAAGAGTTACGCAGATAAGAGACGCAAACCCTTGGAATTCCAAGTTGGAGACCATGTCCTACTCAAAGTCTCGCCTTGGAAAGGTTTAATACGCTTCAGAAAACATGGAAAACTGAACCCTAGATACATCGGACCATTCGAAATCCTTGCCAGGATCGGTCCAGTGGCTTACAAACTTAGACTACCTCAGGAGCTCCACAACGTACACCCTACCTTTCACGTATCGAATCTAAAGAAGTGCTTATCCAACGAGACCCTTTTCGTCCCTCTAGACGAAATTGCAATAAATGAAAACCTCCAATTTATGGAGGAACTAGTAGAGATCATGGATCGGGAAATCAAAAGGACTAAACAAAGCCGCATACCCATTGTAAAGGTCCGCTGGAACGCCAAGCGAGGACCTGAATACACCTGGGAACGCGAGGATCAGATGAAACAGAAGTACCTGCATCTTTTTCCTAAAACTGTAAACTCTATCTTAGATTAAATTTCGGGACGAAATTCCCTTAACACGGGGATGATGTGACAACCCTATATTTTCCAAAAGCATTGTAACACTCGAAAGCTAAGTACAACGAAATTAACCTCGAAAATAAAGCGTTCAAGTATCTAGGTTGGGCTGCATCGAATATTAGATATCATGCCAAGGTTTCCAAAAACATAAAGAACGCTCAAAACCGGGTTATATTGAAGAAATTATAACCACTCATATATTTACGACACGACGTTAAAACATTATTTGACGTAAAAAGTAAAATCTCAATAAAATACATTTTAGCCTTAAGTATCTAAACAAAAGTCATAGATCTCGTTGAAAGGTGAGCGTGCATAAAAAGATCGCCCAAATTGGACCTCGTATGAAGAAGTTACGAATTTTCAAAGTTTCGTAACAGTAGTAGAGGGCTAAAAACTCGGATTGGAGATCGAGTGTTATTTAGCTATCGCCACCTAAACGAAAGTTAAAGATCTCCTCAGTGGTAATAAAACGATAAAAAGACAAACGAAAACCGACGTCGAATAAAGAACCTATGAATTTTTAACGAACTTTAGAAGGCCCGGCCTATTAAAAATATATCATAAAAAATAAAGTCAAAACTAGCCGACGGAGTCTAAATGAAAGTTGTAGAGCATAATCTCACCTACGCGTGGATATAAAGAACACGAAAAACGGAGCTCGTACGCGAATGTTACGGAATTTAGAAGAGGACAGGCCGGATTACGCCCCGCGTTCTCTGGGAGTACGCCCCGCGTACTAGACCCAGAGTCGAGTCCCATCGGCCCGCCCCCTCTACGCTTAGCTAGCCAGGAGTCGTAAGCCATGACGCCATATTACGCCCAGCGTAACAACGTACGCGCCGCGTACTCCAAAATTACGCCCCGCGTACTCACTCTTCCAGCACTATAAATAGATGGCATGAGCTTCGAGTTTTGGCACACCTTCACAATTCCTCAGCCATTCTCCCAGCTCCAGTGACCATTTCTTTACCTTGGTTTCCGCACTCGAGCCCCCGACAAAGGATCTACGCTACAGAGATTCCCGAGAACCCGAAGATGCAACTTTCCGCGGTCGAAACTCTGCTCAACTCTATCCTCTCTCTTCTAACTTAACGGGTGAGTTCATACCCCTACTTTCAATTATTTTCACGTTTTAGGGGGGGGGGGGAAATACAAGTACATTACAAGTCAAAGTATCATTTTATAAACATAATTATAATATCGTTCTTATAGGGTTTTGATACAATAATAACGTTATGATTAAAGGGCTATTATATCACCAAGTTGTTCTTACTAAATGGAAACATACTTTTGAGAAACTATAATGAGTGTAGTATTCAAATGATTCATACATTTTACATATACATCTCGAACAAATGAAATGTTTTCAAAAGAAGTAAAGTCTTTATTATCGTAAATCTGTTTATACCAAGTAATGTGAGACATTTAAACTTCAACGTACTCGTATGTATGCATTTCAAGTCCTGTATTATATACCATAATCTCTTGGAGAGAGAGCGTGATACTTGTGTATAGATCTATACGGGATTGACAACCCCGCACCTAAACTATTAGCTATAGTTAGACCGGCAGGTCTGGGGTGACAAATGTCATAACACTACAACACCTGAAGAATGTTGTTACAGGCCGTCAGTGTCAATAGTATGGTTATAAAACTCACATAAAAGTATAAAAACAAGTTTGATTTACGAGATTCATATATGCATTTCAGATTTCCATTTATCGTTAACACAAATTTTATCACTATTGTTCAAGTATGGAAAACACAAACGCACTCCAACACGGGAAACTTTTCAAATCATTTATAGAAAATATTGGATTTTCTGAAAACCTCGTTCATCGATTTACTATAAAAAAGGACATACTTTTCAATGCAAAACACTTATGAACTCACCAACTTAATTGTTGACACATTTTCGAAACCACTTGTATTTCTCAGGGAATCAGTAATACAGGTAACCACCAGCTTTTGGAGAAGGGAACACTAAGGATGTTTTATTATTGAACATTTATCATCTTATTGTAATATTCTTTTGCTAATATGTATAACGCAACAACATACGTTTTCATTATATATGTGATGGTTGTGTTACTTTCTTTACGATATTCAATGGTTGTGATACTACGTGAAGTCATCCACCCCCGAATGTTTCCGCCATTATGGTTTGTGGGTGTGACAACCAAGATACTCAATATTAGCTCAACACTCTCTCTATTAGCTCAAAGGGCGATTAGGGTTTCTCTAAGTTAAGGTAAGCAGTTGATGAGCCGCAAATGAGGCTATAAGTGCCCTTAAATAGGCCCCAAACCCGGGGATTTAGGGTTTCACTTCACAGCCTCTACTCGGCGAGTTGACTCTCTGACACGTCGAGTAGATCATTAATCCCACGTGGCACAACGCGACTCTATTCGACGAGTTGTAGCACCAACTCATCTAGTTGCTCAATAGTCCTCAAAATAAATAAATAAATAAATATACCTGGGAGTCTGGATGTTACAATTCTCCCCCACTAGAATCAGACTTTGCCCCCGAAGTTATGCTCTAGAAATAGCTCTGGGTACTGCTCTCGTATCTCGGATTCCGGCTCCCAAGTCAACTCGAACCCTCTCCAATGTTGCCACTGGACCTGAACCAGGGGCACCTCTTTGTTCCTTAGAACCTTCACCTTTTGATCCAAGATCGCAATCGGCCTCTCAATATAATTCAGACTCGCATCCACCTGAATGTCCTCTAATGGCACCACTGCCGTCTCATCGGCTACACACTTCCTCAGCTGAGACACGTGGAAGATGTTATGGATCTGACTCAACTCTATAGGTAGCTCTAACCGGTATGCTACCTTACCCAATCTGGCAGCCACTTTGAAGGGACCGATGTATCAGGGCCTCAAATTGCCCCGTTTCCTGAATCGGATCACCCCTTTCCAAGGGGATACCCTCAGGAGTATAAAATCCCTGACCTGGAACTCCAGGGCGGATCGTCGCCTGTCTGCATAACTCTTCTGGTGACTATGGGCTGTCAGTAACCTCTGTCTGACCTGCTGAATCTACTTACTCGTCTTCAACACTATCTCATTTCCACCCATCACTCGCTGCCCTACCTCTCCCCAACAAATGGGAGTTCGACACCTCCTCCCATAAAGAAGCTCAAAGGGAGGCATACCAATACTCAAACGATGGCTGTTGTTGTAAGAAAACTCAGCCAAGGGCAAATAAGTGTCCTAACTTCCTCTGAAATCCATAACACATGCACACAACATGTCCTCAAGCATCTAAATCGTTCGCTCGCTCTACTCGTCTATCTGTGGATGATATGCGGTACTGAAATGTAACCGGGTACCCAACTCCTCATGAAATTTCTTCCAGAACCTGGAAGTAAACCGCACGTCTCGATCTGACACTATCGAGGTCGCACTCTATATCGAGCTACCACCTCTCTCACATAAATCTCGGCCAGTCTCTCTACAGAAGAACTCTTATTGATAGCGAGGAAGTGAGCACTCTTCGTCAGCCGGTCCACAATCACTAAAATCGCGTTGACTCCACACGCAGTCCTCGGTAACTTGGTGATAAAGTCCTTAGAAATCTGTTCCCACTTCCACTGGGGAATCTCCAGAGGCTGTAATGGACCATGTGGACGTTGGTGTTCTGCCTTAACCCAACGTCAGGTCAAGCACCTCTCAACTACCGAAGCAACATCCCTCTTCATACAGGGCCACAAGTAATCTCTTTTTAGGTCCAAATACATCTTAGTGGCCCCGGGATGGATCGAGAATCTCGATCTATACGCCTCCTTTATCAGAATACGCTAAAATCCTCCTGTATAGGGCACCCAAATCTGCCCTCGGAAAGTCATAAACCCCCGAATGTCCGTCACAAACTCAGACGTTTGCCCAATCACCCGCTCCCTCTTGCAGTTCTCCGGTGTCAAGGCCTCCACCTGGGCCGCTCAAACGGTATCTAAGACTGGAGTCATCACCGTCATCCTCATACACACATCTCGGATCGGAGCACTTTCGGATCCACGACTCAGGGCGTCGGCTACCACATTAGCCTTGCTTGGATGATACATGATCTCGCAGTCATAGTCTTTCACTACATCCAACCATCTCCTATGTCTCATGTTTAGGTTGGGCTGATCCATGAGATACTTCAGGCACTTGTGGTCCGTGTATATGGTACACCGAACCCCGTACAAATAGTGGCACCAGATCTTGAGGGAGAACACCACCCCCCAACTGTAGATCGTGGGTGGAATATCTCGTCTCATGATGCTTCAACTGCCTCGATGCATATGTTATCACGTGCCTCCATGCATCAGCACCGCACCCATCCCTGATATTGATGCATCACAATATACCATAAAGTCCTCCACTCCTTCAGGAAGGGCTAAAATCGGGGCTTCGCACAATCTCTGACGAAGCGTCTCAAATGAGGCCTGTTGCTCGGGACCCCAAATAAAAACAACACCCTTCCGGGTCAACCTGGCGAGGGGGACGGCAATCTTGGAGAAATATCTGATAAATCTCCGATAGTAGCCGGCCAATCCCAGAAAACAAATGATCTCAGATGGGGATCGCGGCACTTCCCATCGCATAACTGCCTCAATCTTGGCCGGATCGACCAATATCCCATTCTGATTAATGTGATGTCCCAGGAACTGGACCTCTCGTAACTAAAAATCACACTTCGAGAATTTGGCATAAATCCTCTCAGATCTTAAAACTCCAAGAATCTCTCTCAGATGCTCTTCATGTTGCTCTTGGGATCTCGAATACACCAAGATATCATCGATGAACATGATCATCCATCGATCCAACATAGGCCTGCACACCTGGTTCATGAGATCCATGAACGTTGCCGGTGCGTTGGTGAGCCCGAAAGGCATCATCACGAACTCGTAGTGCCCATAACGAGCCCTAAAGGCCGTCTTCTGGATATCCTCTTCGCGGACTCTAATCTGATGATATCCAAACCTCAAATCGATCTTGGAAAATCTAGATGCCCTTGCAACTGATCAAACAAATCATCGATCCTCGGAAGTGGATAACGGTTCTTGACCGTCAGCTTGTTTAACTCCCGGTAATCAATGCATATCTGGTGTGAACCATCCTTTTTCCTGACAAAAAGGATCAGCGCTCCCTACGACGAGCTACTCGGTCTGATAAAGCCCTTCCCCAACAGCTCCTGGAGCTATGAGGATAACTCTTGCATCTATGGTGGCGCAAGGCGATAAGGTGTCTTGGCGATAGGTGCCCCTCCCGGAACCAAATCAATCCGGAACTCCACTTTCCTCCTAGGAGGCACGCCAAGTAACTCCTTGGGAAAAACATCCGGAAACTCACTCACTATCGGAACCTCAGCGATAGAACTTGATCTCTCGGTAGCAACCCGCGTATCCATCACATACGCTAAAAAGCTCCTACAACCCTGCTGTAGACTCGGTCTCGCTCTGGTGGTAGAGCAGAATGTTGACCCAGATCTGCTACCCTCAACATACACTGTAAGCACTCCCCCACTAAGGTGTCGTGTGGTCACCAACTAACGCTCGCAGTCGATCATAGCTTCGAACCGGCTCAACCAGTCCATGCCCACAATGACACAGACTTCACCCATCGCGATCGGCACCAGATCTATCAGAAACTCAACACCAAAAATCTCGAGCACACATTTCCAGAACACATCAGAAGCAAACACCGCGTGCTCGTCGGCTATAGAAACTGTCATAGGTCGACCCAACACTTCACGTCGAACACTGATGTGACGACTAAAAGCTAAAGACACGAAGGATCGACTCGCACCCGAGTCAAACAAAACTAAAGCAGGTACATAACTCACAAGAAATGTAGCTAAATATAGCACAGAATAAGCACAATAAATCTCAAAATAAATAAGGAAATATGTACCAGCCACGACATCAGGTGTTGTGCGGAGCTTCTCCGCTGTCAGCTGAAAAGCTCTACCACTAGCCCTCGGAACCTCGGCCTTCACCGACTAACTATCAGTAGCACACAAAATAGCAGGTGCAGATCCCTATGCTGATCCCTGACGCAGCTGAGGGCACTCGGCCTTCCGGTGGACGATTTGGTTGTAGTGGAAGCAAACTGCAAACCCCTTGGGGCAATCCTTTGCCATATGCCCCTATTTGCCACATTTGTAGCAAATCCCCGCTCAGCATGACCCCTCATGACTCTTTCCGCACTTTCAATAAGTGCGACCCTTCTGCCCCAGTTCTTGAATCAGTGGGCTTAGCCCGTTGCGACTGCGACTGCGTCGGCCTCTGGTCTCTCCCCTGAGACCCCGCGTCCTCCATGACCTGAGTCTCCAGCTCGATCTCCCTCTTCCTGGAATTTGCCTGAAGCTCAGAAAATGTCCGATAAGACGAGTTCGCCACGAACTCTCGAATATCCCTCCTCAGAATGCTCAAATACTAGCTCATGCGCGCCTGCTCAGTCAACACATGCTTAGGCAGAACAACGCCCTCTCGTGAAACATTCGCGTAATCTCAGTTACCGACTCTGTCTTCTGCTTGAGAGACAAAAACTGATGGGCCAATCATTCCCTCTCCACCGGGGGAACATACTCATCTCGGAACATCACAATAAACCTCTCCCAAGTCACTGCAGTGTGCTCTACATGAGTAAAACTGGCCGTCACAAACTTCCACCAGTCCTTCGCTCCTAAGCAAAGCTGGTTCAATGCGAACCGCACCCTCAAATGCTCTAGGCATGAACAAGTGCAGAAACATCCCTCGATATTAGAGATCCATCTCATCGCAACATTTGGATCCTGAGTCCCATTAAACTATGGTGTCTTCGTGTTGATGAACTCCTGGTACAACAACGAATCACCTCCCTGTGGCCTAGCAGCAGCGGCAGCAGCTGCAGCCGCCGCCTCTGAAACTGCAACACATCGCTCGTCAAACGTCTCGATCAAAGTGGTCTTAATATATCCAAACATCTCCGGAATAGCCTCTCGTATGGCTACGGCCACCTCGTCGTGAATCATCCTGCGAATCTCATCATCTCTAACTCCATTGCTCTCTGGGGTGTGGTGTGTACCTACCATGATGTCTCTGAAACACAACACAAAATCATCAGAGACTTGCTCGAGCATACTCACACTCGAATACCCATCCCTACTCTTTCCTTAGCATCCTAAGGATTCTTACCTGGATTGCATACAGACCAGGTGCTTTCAGTAGTGTGGGCCCAATACTACCTTCCACAACCCACATGTAGTCACCCAAGTCCTCCTCCTAGGATTCTAATTCACAAATACTCTATATCTCACGAATCACATACTACTCTCTCAATAGACTCCTCTCAAGCTCATCTAGGTATCTCTTCCTAGATTATCTTCCGACTCTGAACTCTGCACATACTCAGAGCAAATAACAGATAACACTAATCAAAAGCATCTCCTAGGCTAAGGCATCACAAATCAGGAAACTCTAGCCCTAGATTATGAAATACCTAGCCAACTCTCTAGCATGCAATTCTAATATCGCATAAATTTCTCATAATACAAAAGTAAGGGTATTTTGGGAAATCACCGTTCTGGATTTGGCTAATTATACACACCGCCCCAACTCGTTTCTCTTAAAACTCTTACTGGTTTTAGAAAACAAATCATTTATTTTGAAATTTTTTTCTCAGATCCTCAGTTTGAGTGCAAACACACCCGGAGGTGCATCTGAATCCCTCAAACCAAGTCTCTGATACCAACTTGTAACAACATAAATTTTCAAACCAAAATTTTCAATTTAAAAACACATTTATCTCAATAATAAATTCACAAAATGTCAAAATGTCAAATCATCAAATCTCATATCCAAAAACTGTATATATAAAAACTCTAGGATCATCTCAATCATAACTCAATCTCTGATGTGTGTACAATCAAGTCGGCGCCTTCCCGTGATCCCGAGAAGTACCTAAAACACAAAACACATAACAAGGCAAACACGAAGCTTAGTGAGTTCCCCAAAATACCACACACATCACATTAGCCACTCAAGGCTAACTCGATACGACCCTCCGGTCAATGTGTTCCAGTGGAGACCCTCCGATCCCACAACTCGGGTGGACCCTCCGGTCCTAACTCAATAAGATCATAATAATAATACTCAACATAAATCACAAAGACAAGTTGTAGAATATCACAATACACAGATAAGCACATAAGACATCTCGGTCACACAAAGATACCACTCATGGTAAGTATAGTGAGAAGACTTACATTGTAAGCAAGTAAGTAAAGGTCTCGTACTCTGGAATCTCGAACTAGCCTCCGTCTAACACATTAGGATAAATATCTCCAATTATTACTCTACTCATACTCAAAATATACTAAGGGTTGATCTCTATCTCTGTAACTTTTGGAATGGGAAAAAGAACATTTTACCCCTCCATGGTCTCCATTACTCATATTTGACCAAACCCTAAAGTCAACAGAAGTTAAGCTCGAGTCAACAGTCCATGTTTGACTCGACTCGCCGAGTGCACCCATGTGACTCATCGAGTCCACTCGTTTTCCTCATAATTATCGTGAAGGATCAAATCATCTCGTCAAGTTGACCCTCCACTCGTCGAGTTATCCCGTGATCATGCTCATCAGGACAAACCCTAACCGACTCGTCGAGTCCATTCAGACGATTTCAAGGCAGAAAACCCTCTCACACTCTGGATCTAATCTCTCAAGACTCATTTATCACGTAAAGCCACGAGCTTTACGTTCATGCATGGCACTTAGCGCTTGAAATGCCAAGAACATGCTCTATTAAGGGTTTTTCACTCAAAGGCTCTATTATGGCTGAATAAAGCAGGGACCTTTGGACTCTAGGGACCTCAGAAGGTCCAGATCTGATGTCCAACTCTCTATATGTGCTTAATACACTCAAAGCCCCAATATTATATGGAAAAGAAGCCCTAAACTCCAATAAAATGAGATCTACCCAAACTACTGAGAAAGGTATAAACTTTTTACCTTTTACAGAAGCTCTTGGATGAATAGCAACAAATCTAACAACCTCTTCTCGTTCCTTGCTTGAAATCCTTCTCTTCTCTTCAAAAGATGCACCAAGATACTCAATATTAGCTCAACACTCTCTCTATCAGCTCAAGGGGGATTAGGGTTTCTCTCCGTGAAGGCAAGCAGTTGATGAGCCGCAAATGAGGCTATAAGTGCCCTTAAATAGGCCCCCAACCTGGGGATTTAGGGATTCACTTTACAGCGTCTACTCAGCGAGTCGACTCTCTGACTCGTCGAGTAGATCATTAATCCCACATGGCACAACACGACTCTACTCGACGAGTTGTAGCACCAACTCGTCGAGTTGCTCAATAGTCCTCAAAATAAATAAATAAACAACATACCTGGGAGTCCGAATGCTACAGTTACAACCTATGATTGTTTTACCATTGATGAATACACATGTCCTTTATTATATGAATATCAAAAAATGGTTGAACAAGATTTCTACATAGACGTTGGTTATGTTTCTTACCGAAAAACAAATTTTAGAGTTGGGAGAAACCCCACCATACTACCCAGGTACTTGGTGAGATCTACAATCATGGTAGATGCATATTTCCGTTTTTCTTATGTCTAAATCTTTCTTATCCTCTTCACTCTTATGAATTCAAAAACATTTCAATTTCACAGTATGAAAAACATCACATTTCTTTTCTACCAAATATATAATTGTCACACCTACAGATTTCATTGGGGTAATCACCAAAATTAAAGACTGCACAAAAAAGGATGGAGAAGCTTTTGTACTACTGGTCCTTGCTGATCCAAAGTAAGAACACTCTACCAGCATACCATACGTGTACATGTTTTTAAATCCTCTCATTAATCCGCATCCAGTATGCCAACTTCAATGGTGACGAACTTGCAATTAACTTTTGGAAAGAATGCACCAGATGCCCTGAGAAGTTTGATCCCCAAAAATTGATGCCTCTCACTGTGACAATAGTTGTTGCACTCAACAACCTAAAAGCTTCCGAAACACATGGTATTTTTTCTTCAGCTACAATATTTCATCTTTTTTTTTATATTGGATGTCGTTTTTCTATAAAGAAACTAAAAAAGAAACATACCCTCTTCTCTACTTATTCTCAACAAGTACTTAGGCATGGATCTTCGAGTGCAACACACCTGTATGTTAACCCTAAAATCCCAGACATAGCCCTACTGATGCACCGATAACCAACCATTCACAAAGTCAATGATCTTAGGATCATCATAGAAAAAATACTACTTAACACAAGTTTCATGCTTTCTATAGGTACATTGGCCCAACAAGATCTATAAGCGAACATACAGGTATACAAACAACAATTGATAAGCTCACAAAAAAGACACGTTTTGAGCTTTTGGTAATTCATAACCAAACCATTTGTTCAGATAACTATTGTCAATACACTTGCATATATTCCCTTTTTATATGTTCAAGACAAGACATTCAACGTGAAAGCATCAATACACCATATCTTCTTTATAGATTACTGGTGTCAATTGACATGCCCTGTCTATAAGGATCCTATTTTTGAAAAAGAAATCAAGTGGTTTTGCAATTCACATGGTGCAGTTACAACACCAAACTTCATGTAGGTTCATCATCTTCTAAACACAAGAAATAGACACTTTGTTATATACTCAGTAAACAATGCCTTTATGCAGGTATAAATTAAATGCAACCATTACAGATGAAACTGGTATTCTATCTGCATCCATTACTGATTATGTGGCACGAAAAACTATTGGTATGGGTCCAGACAAACTCCTTGCAGAAAATACACACCTAGGTAGACGAGACTTATTTGCCGCTATCAAGACACATACATCACTTGCAAAACAAATGACAATTCAGTTATTAAGAACATCATCGGATGCTACCATCTGTTTTCTCCTTATTGATATTGAAGATCTCCAAACTGTCATCCAATCAACAAACCCACACACCCCTACCCCTACCACTGAAAGTAGATTACTTGATCCAAACCATAAATATTCAATGACATCATCAACATCACAAACTTCAGATGTACCAAAACGGTTATCTTACAGCTCCTCAAGTATACAAACACTCTTATTACCTATACAACACAATCAATAAAAGCCCTCTAAGTAACTGACTTTTATCATTCCACAGATAAACAACTATTAAGAACTTGGGTCAATGCCCTAGTTCCCTACCTGCAATTCGAGCTACAGGGAAACTCCAAGAAAAACCACATGGTATTTTTATTAAAGAATAAAAAAACTAAACAAATTATGGAGCACCTTAAATAGTGTCCTGCTAATTGACAGCAACAAAAACTAACACATAGCTATTATCTTCTACTTATCCAAACTAATCCTATTTAGATATTTCCTAAACTACCCCTTATCATTATCCAAACCAATTCCCTACCTAATCCTCCTGCGATAGACCTTACCAAACCGCTGGGTCATAACATTACTCCCCTCCCAAACTAAAACCTTGTCCTCAAGGTTGAAGTCAGGGAACTGGTTAGCCAGAGTCGCCAAATGCTCCCACATAGCCTCATACTCCGGTAAATCCTTCCAACGTATCAGCACCTCTTTCCCAGCCACCCCTTCGCGTACCCCCTCCACCTGACCAAGCTATAATAACACTTCCATGTCCTCAGTTAAAGTAGCTGCCAGACATGGCATAGCTATTCGTTCCCAGACAGCTTTCCTTAACTGAGAAACATGAAACACATTGTGAATACGAGATGTCCCAGGTAATTCCAACCGATATGCCACTTGCCCTATTCTCTCTATGACACGGAAAGGACCAAAATACCGAGATGCCAACTTTTCATTTCGTCTTTTTTCTACCGTTTGTTGTCTATCAGCTTGTAACTTCATAGTCTGCTGCACTTTCAACAAATATCCCCGTAATTCTTGGAGAATCCGATCTCGTTCTTCCAAATATTGATCCACGGACCCTACTGGATACCCGTTTTGGCCATAAAACAACAAATGTGGAGGATCCCGCCCATACAAAACTCTAAAGGGTGTTGCCTTAGTGGAAGTGTGAAAATAAGTGTTATACCAGTACTCCGCCCAAGGTAGCCACGTTACCCATTTCCGAGGAGAATCTATCACGAAACATCGCAGATAAGTCTCCAAACAACGATTCACAACTTCCGTTTGCCCGTTTGTTTGCGGGTGATAGGTCATGCTTTGCTTTAATACGGTACCTTGCAGTTTGAATAATTCTTTCGAGAATTGACTTAAGAAAATTTTGTCCCGATCTGAGACAATAGAGTCGGGAATCCCATGAAGTCTAACAACTTCCTTAAGAAACACATTAGCCACGGTAACTGTTGTATAGGGATGCTTCACAGGTACAAAGTGAGCATACTTGCTCAAATGATCAACCACCACAAAAATTACCATGTACCCTTCCGATCGAGGAAGCCTATCGATTAAATCCATTTTCAGTTCAGACCACACCTTGTTCGGTAATTCTAAAGGTTGTAACAACCCACCTGGCGCCATGGTTGAGTACTTCTGCCGTTGACACGTGTTGCATTCCGCTACCCTTCTCGCAACATCTCCTTTCATTCCCTTCCAATAGACCTCCCTCGCGAGCCGCTGATAAGTCTTTTGAACCCCCGAATGCCCTCCCACTGTGCTAGCATGAAATTCCTTGAAAATAACTTGTATCCAAGCCAAGTCACTTGGTATCACCAGCCGCCCCTTAAACAACAACTGATTTCGTACCAGCCTATAACCTGCCATGGTTTCACCAGTTAAGAGTCGTTGCCGGATAGCACACAATTCTTCATTTTCTCCAACCTACTTCCATAACCCCTCCCAATCCACGAGGCTCGCTGCTACCAAAGTCAACAATTGTGGAGGTTGAACTCGTCTGGACAAAGCGTCCGCCACATTGTTCTCCTTCCCTGGCTGATACTCCACCACAAATTTATAACCCAACAACTTTGATGACCACCTTTGGTGATATTCAGTTACAGTCCTTTGCTCTAACAAATATTTCAGACTCCTTTGGTCTGTTCGCACCATAAAACACCTTCCCAACAAATACGGCCGCCACTTCTGTAGTGCAAGTACAATTGCCATAAGTTCTCGCTCATATACGAATTTTAATCAGGCCCTCGTTCCCAGAATATGGCTGAAATAAGCCAATGGTCTCCCCTCTTGTGACAACACCGCTCCCAAACCGTATCCCGATGCGTCGGTTTCCACCACGAACTCCTTACCAAAATCAGGTAATGCAAGAACTGGGACTTCAGTCATTACCTTTTGTAACTTTTGGAATGCTTCTGTGGCCTCTTCCGTCCACTTAAAATTGTCCTTCTTAAGTTGCTCTGTTAATGGCCAAGCAATCTTCCCATAATTTTTAACGAACTTACGGTAATAGCCCGTCAAACCCAAAAATCCCCGCAGCTCACGAAGCGTTTTAGGTAAAGGCCACGTCAACATGGCCGCAACCTTAGCCGGGTCAGCCGCTACCCCTTCCTTGGATACTATATGACCTAGATATTCGACCCTATCCTAAAAGAAAAAACATTTTTTGTGTTAGCATACAACTGGTGAGCTCTCAACATGTCCAAAACCCTCCCCAGGTGCAGTGCGTGTTCAGATTCTGACCTACTGTAAATTAGTATGTCGTAAAAAAAAAACCAAAATGAAGTGTCGTAGGAACGGATGAAATATTTTATTCATTAGAGACTGAAAAGTAGCAGGAGCATTAGTCAACCCGAACGACATGACTAAAAATTCGTAATGACCCTCATGGGTCCTAAAAGCTATTTTCGGAATATCCTCCGTCTTCATACGAATCTGGTGATAACCGGTATTCAAATCAATTTTCGAAAATACGGTAGCCCCGTGTAACTCATCCAACAACTCATCAATCACCGGAATCGGAAATTTATCTAGCACCGTGACTTTGTTTAGTGCACGATAATCTACACAAAACCACCAACTCCAGTCCTTTTTCTTCACGAGTAACACAGGACTAGAAAATGGGCTAGTACTAGCCTGAATAATTCCAGCACTAAGCATCTCCCCCACAAGTTTTTCAATTTCATTCTTCTGGACACGCGGATAAAGATACGGCCGCACACTGATGGGTGGAGTTCCTTCTTTAAGAGTTATGCCATGCTCGTGGCTACGGCTTGGCGGTAGACCACTAGGCATGTTAAACACATCCGATTAGTCATCAAGAATCACTTGTATTGCAACCGGTACCTTAGGTGGTTCGTTAGTATCAACCTTGTCAGCCAACTGGACCAAGAAATCTTCCACCTCTTGCTGCAACATTTTACAAAAATTCTTACATGAAGCCAAGGATTTTGATAGGGTTGGGTCACCTGTAATCGTCACAAGCCGACCTCCATCCCAGAATTGCATGCGTAGTTCCTTCCAATTAACGGTCATGTCTCCTAGAGTTTGCAGCCACTATATACCCAATATGATATCCGATCCCCCCACATCGAATGGAATGAAATCTCCCACCACCTGTGTTTCTGGTAGGTTGAGAACTACACCCTTACATGTTCCTTGACTTCTCACCATCATCCCGTTGCCTAGATTGACCCCTACTGTTCCCTTGCCTACTACAGCCACCCCCCAAGAGGCGTATGATTCGCATTGATAGGAAATTATGCATAGCCCCACTATCTATTAAAACAATCACCTCTAGTCCTCCGACATCACCTTTTACTTTCATCGTCTTGGGAGGTGTCAACCCACTGACCGTATTGAGCAAAACCTCCGCCATATCAAAATGGGCATTCTCCAAGTCAGATCTCTCATCAACTTCCTCATCCATAATAAGGACCTGAAACGTCTTGCTAGGGCACTTGTGCCCTGGAGCAAACTTGCCATCACACCTGAAACACAAACCCTGTGCTCGTTTCTCCGCCAGCTCTATTTGAGTAAGACATTTAAACGCACCTGGTCCACTAACTCCCTGTTTAACCAAAGTTGTTGGTGCGGTGGCATTGTTTTTTTCTGTGACATTTGTTCCCTGCTTTGGAGTTCCAGAACCAACCCTGCTACGGCTTAACCCCCTGGTCTGATTTTTGTCTATCTTGATAGCCATACGGATAGCCTGAGCCAACGATTTTGGTCCAACTATTCGTACTGCTGCCCTTACATATTCCTTCAGTCCTTTAATGAATGTACTCTCTTGAATTGACTCTGGTACCTGCTCAAGTTGTCTCGTGAAACCTTCAAATTGGTCCACGTATTCCCGGACTGATCCCGTCTGTTGAATATCCAAGAATTGCTCTTGGACGCTGCCTTCGTGAGACGCTTGAAAGAGATCCAACAATTTGTGTTTGAATCTTCCCCATGATCGAAACGGTCGCTTGGCATCATTCCACCCGAACCAGGTTAACGGAGCTCCTTCCAAAGAAATAGCCACTACACGTAACTGATCCTTCTTGCCAAGCTTCTGAATTTCGAAGTATATATTTTCCTTGTAAATCCACCCATGAACATCCTCCCTGCTGAAAACTGAGGCCTTCAATTTCCGACAATCGAGTATCGGGTCCCGCCTCCCATGCCTCTTTTTGGAACGCCTGGAAACATTAGACCTTATACTCTTATCAGAATCACTGGAACCCTCTTCCTCATCCCCCTCGTCGTCCTTTGAACTGGAAGACGGACTATAGTTAGTCTTTCTTTGCTTCTTTTGTGGTTTCTTGATTGCCAGAGTTAGATCCGAAACCGCCTTGGTGAGTTCTTGCATTTGTACTGCCACCTCTACCCGATGTGCTTCAGTCGAATCAAGCACCTGGTTGACGGTCTTTTCCAGTGCCGCCATTCGTTCGGCATTAGTGCCTTTCCCTTCAAGGTTTTCTGTCATTGGGACCTGTGAAGGTTCGCTCTGATACCAAATATTAAGAACTTGGGTCAATGCCCTAGTTCCCTACCTGCAATTCGAGCTATAGGGAAACTCCAAGAAAAACCACACGATATTTTTATTAAAGCATAAAAAAACTAAACAAACTATGGAGCACCTTAAATAGTGTCCTGCTAATTGACAACAACAAAAACTAACATATAACTATTATCTTCTACTTATCCAAACTAATCCTATTTAGATATTTCCTAAACTACCCCTTATCATTTTCCAAACCAATTCCCTACCTAATCCTCCTGCGATAGACCTTACCAAACCGGTGGGTCATAACAACAACCTCAGAAAAGACTAAGATCACAGAAGAACACCTCTTGATCAGCCACTAATGCAACTGGGATGCATGGTTTAACCTTCAATTTTTTTAGGCTTTGTTTTGCTCCATGTCAACTACTCTTCCATATGATATGTTTTTGCCACTTTTTTTTTTCTTTTTGTTGGGACACCATTACCTACTACATCTCAACTTCCTGCTATGTTTTATGATATATCATGTGAAATGCATCCCATCCTCTACATGCTATACTATAGTCTCTAATTAAAAATTAAAACATCTTATGCAACATATCTTTGTTGTAGGTTCAATAAGATTCATAAATTTATAACAAATTAGAAAAGATTCCTTTTTTCCTACACATAACCATCCATCACCCACAATGGAAAAACATTCCTTCTTTCCTACACATAACCATCCATCATCGACACACACTTTTCCTTATCTAAGTAAGAATAACAAGCAAGTAAATATAAATAAATACAAATATATTTTTTATACTAACTGATAACATTAACAAATTTCTCAAATTTATTATCGTTTCAATTCAAAAACCATAAAGATAAAATACATAACACTACAAGAAATATACTCTTTAGCAGCGACACTATTACCGGCGACAAGAGGCTTTACTGGCGACTTTATCTAAAGTCGCCGGTAAAGCCCCTTGTCGCCGGTAATAGTGTCGCCGCTAAAGGGTTGTCACCCGAATCCGCACTTTCCCCCTCTATTGCATCTCAACCGTTTGATGAGATATGCAATCCAACGGGTGGGGTGCCTTATCCTGTCTAACCAAATACCGGCGACACAGATGTCGCCGCGAAAGGTTAAAAAAAGTCGCCGCTAATAGTCCGCTAAAAATGACACGGTGCCCTTCCCTCCAGTTTGTCGCCACTATTACTCATTGTCGCCGGTAAAGCCCCTGGTGTCGCCGCTATTGCCTGTCGCAGATAAAAAAAAACGCACGCAGATAACCTCCCTTCTTTATTTTCCTTTCTGTTTGCTTCCAATTTCCTTCACCATCTCGCCGATTTTCTCTTCAATCTGCTTCTTCCAAGCAAATTTCTCCCAACATTGTTCCAAGCAAGTGTCTCTAGGTGTGGTTAAAGCTTTGGGATCAATTTCTACCTCAATTTCTTGAAGAAAGGTAAGTTTTTTTTTGATTATTTCATTTTTATTTTGTATGAATTTCGATTTCTAGCTTTATGTAGTGATTGAATGATAATAAATTGTTCATATTCTTGTTTTTGGTGGTGTTGTTTTGGATTACAAGCAAGTTATTCAATTTTTTGTTTGTGGTTATTGAATTGCAATTAGTTGTATAGCTTCAAGTTGTATTTATATGTGAAATTATGTGAAAATTGTCATATGTGAAAATTAGAATGTATATTCCGTATTTGTTTGAATATATGTGAATTTGGTATATATATTCCAATGTATGTGTGTTTGATGTATATGTGGTATATTAGTATTTGGTAGAAATTATATGTATTTGTTATAAGTAGAATGTTATTGTGTGTATGTGAATGTATGTATGTTTGTTGTAAATGTGATATATGATTGTGAAACTTTTGTATTTGGTATAAATAGGATGTTATTATGTATATATGTGAAATTATGTGTATTTGGTTTAAGTAGGATGTTATTTTGTGTGTATTTGTATTTGGTGTATATGTGCTATATGTATGTAAAAGTATGTGAATTTCACCTTCTTATGTATTATGTAAAACTATGTGGTTTTGGTATAAGTAGGATGCTATAATTGAAAAAAAATACATTATTTTTATAATTTGAAAAAAAAACTATAAAATTGTTTAAAAACTTATATACAAAAACTAGAAAGCTTCTAGTTTTTACCCAAGCTAACTCCAAACAAATTAACCAATAAGTTATATAGTTAACTTATAATTGGAAAAAAACACAAAAAAAATTATAAAATTGTTTAAAAACTTATATATATTTTAATCTCGACGGTAAAAAAAAACAACACAATAACATAATATGTATGTAAAAGTATGTGAATTTCATGTTCTTATGTATTATGTAAAATTATGTGGTTTTCTTATAAGTAGGATGCTATAATTAAAAAAAAAAAAAAAAATACATTATTTTTATAATTTGAAAAAAAAACACAAAAAAAAACTATAAAATTGTTTAAAAACTTATATACAAAAACTAGAAAGCTTCTAGTTTTTACCCAAGCTAACTCCAAATTAATTAACCAATAAGTTATATAGTTAACTTATAATTGGAAAAAAACACAAAAAAAAAATTATAAAATTGTTTAAAAACTTATATATTTTAATCTCGACGGTAAAAAAACAACACAACAACATAATATGTATGTAAAAAGATGTGAATTTCATGTTCTTATGTATTATGTAAAATTATGTGGTTTTCTTATAAGTAGGATGCTATAATTAAAAAAAAATAAAAATACATTATTTTTATAATTTGAAAAAAAACACAATATATATATATATATATATATATATATATATATATATATATATATATATATATATATATATATATATATATATATACAAAAACTAGAAAGTTTCTAGTTTTTATCCAAGCTAACTCCAAATTAATTAACCAATAAGTTATATAGTTAATTTATAATCTTCAAATTAATTCATAAGATTATATTTCTATAACCAATAATAATCGGTTACCATAAAAATAGGTTAAAGGATGCTATAATTGAAAAAATAAATAAATAAATAAAGACCAACACAACAACATAATGTCTATTATAAAATTGTTTAAAAACTTACAAGTAATTTTAATTAAAATTAATTAAAAAATGCATAAATAAAAATTTTTAATTTATTTTTTTCATTTCTTTATTACTTAATTTTTGTATTATTTTAGATGTAAAAAAATGTGGATTGGAAAAAAAAACAATGCTAATTCTGTATACTAAACTCTAAACCCATAATTATGTTTCAGCAACATCATGTCTATTGATAAAAGCTGGACTACTAATCCATATCGAAACCATCCCGAGTTCCAAGAAGGACTCAAAGCTTTTATTGAGAAGTCCAAGTCGCACCTTGATAGTAATGGGAAAATCAGATGTGCGTGTGAAAAATGTGATAACCGTTACTTCAAGTACCCGACTGCAGTTGAACGCCATATATTTATAAATGGTTTCGGTAAGGCGTACAAAATTTGGATCTATCATGGTGAATCTTTTATTCCTCCAGTCGTCTTGCCAAGTAACGAAATGGCCGATTTAATGACGATGTGATGTGGGAGTCGAGAGAAAATGATACCAACCTCGATGAAGGAACCTCGAATACAAGGGGTAGCGGTGTGGATGATGATTTTGCATAGTTGATGGAAGAAATGGAAACTCAATTGTATACTGGTTGCATCTTTTCTTCCCTTGAGTTTCTAGCAAAGTTAATGCATATCAAGGTGAACAACAAATGGACTGATAGTTCATTTGATCAACTCCTTGAGCTCTTGCAATTAGCATTTCCCAAAGGCAACAAGGTTCCCCTTTCACATTATCTAGCCAAAAAGAAACTAAAGTCTATTGGCCTGGGGTATGAGTCGATACATGTGTGCAAAAATGATTGTTGTCTCTTTGGGAAAGAACATGATTCATTGCAAGTTTGTCCCGTTTGTAAAGAGAGCCGATGGATCGATAAAAACACCAAGGGTAAGAAAGTACCTCATACGGTGTTACGGTACTTTCCTGTGACCCCTAGACTACGACGTTTATATTGTTCGAGGCACACTGCCAAACATATGATTTGGCATAGTACCAGACGTTCAGAAGATGGTGTGATGATTCATCCTGTTGATGGGGAACATTGGCAAGATTTTGATAAAAAATACCCCGACTTCTCGAGTGAACCCCGTAACGTACGCCTAGGTCTTTCAGCTGACGGTTTCAATCCATTTGGAAACATGTGTAATCCACATAGCACATGGCCGGTCATACTTACCATATACAATCTGCCACCCTGGCTTTGTATGAAAGAGTCATCATTCGTGTTGACTTTTTTGATTCTAGGACCGAAAGCTCCAGGTAAGGATATGGATGTTTTCCTTATACCGTTGGTGGAAGAGCTTAAACATTTGTGGAACTCAGGCATACGTATTAAAGATCTGTTGACAAACACATTCTTCACGATGAGAGCTATGTTGTTGTGGACAATAAACGATTGGTCAGCTCGTAGTAGTTTATCAGGTTGGAGTGGGCAAGGGTATAGAGCATGTGCTACTTGCAATGAAGACACTCCTTCGTACCGTGCAACAAACAAAGTCGTATATATCGGTCATCGTCATTTCCTAGATGCTAATGATCCGTTAAGAAAGAGGTTGGACTTTAACGGGATGGAAGAGACAAGACCCGCTCCGAGACACTTTAGTAATGATGACATACAAGAGCAACTAGGTCGTCTACTAACTCGTAAACCGGGTAAATATCCTGAGCATGGAGGCGGGGAGCCAAAGCGGCAAGATTATGAGTTGAACTGGTCGAAACGAAGCATTTTCTTCGAACTCGAGTATTGGTCTTCTCTACAGTTGAAACACAACATAGATGCCATGCATGTCCAGAAAAATGTGGACGAGAGTTTGTTAGGTACTCTCCTAATGAACGATAAAAGCAAAGACACATCAAATGCATGAGAGGACTTGAGAATTCTAAACATTTGGAGAAATGAATGGTTGCAAAAAATGGTGACAAGTTTCATAGACCCCAGGCAAGATACTCTTTCACGAAATCTAGTCGACAACTCTTTTGTCAATTTATAAAAGAGGTTAAACTGTCGGATGGGTTTGGTTCTAACATTAGTAAGAAAGTGAATGATACTAATACTAACATTATTGGGTTGAAATCGCATGACCACCACATTCTTATGCAACGTTTGATACCGATTGGAGTAAGAGGGTTGTTAGACAAAGATACTTATACACCTATTGTAGACCTTTGTATGTTTTTCAAGCAACTTTGTTCCAGAACATTGAAGGTGGAGGATATGAGGAAAGCAAAAGTAGACATTATTGCAATCTTGTGCAAGTTAGAATTGATTTTTCCTCCGGCGTTTTTTGACATTATGGTTCATTTAATTTTGCATTTACCTGATGAAGCAATTGCTGGAGGCCCGGTTTGTATGAGATGGATGTTTCCATTCAAGAGATATATGAAAAAAATAAAAAACTATGTCAGAAACAAGGCGAAGCCAGAAGGTTCTATAGCTGAGGGTTATGTTGCTGAAGAAGCTTTATCATTTTGTTCAATGTACCTTCGAGATGTAAAGAATCGTCCGGAAAGAAATATAGATGTTGTCATTGAAAAAACAAAGTTTTGGATGTTTGAGTCTAAATGTCGACCGACCAGCACAACTCAAATCAAAACTCTTAATTTAACGGAAATGCATAACATGGAATGGTTTGTATTGAATAGTTGTGAAGAAGTCAGACAATATATCAAGTAATTAATCTTATCTCTAACTTTCATTCTTAATTTTTTATTTTATCTTTTTAAATCTATATCTTTTGGTCATCAACATAGGAAATTCAAATCTGAGCATCCCTAAAGTGATGAAAAGAGAGAATTTCGTAATTGGTTTCGTGAAAAGGTAATATAAATTAATAAACAAATTTGTTTCATGGATCTAACGAATACATAATACATATTAATTTATAATTGTTAGGTTCATCAAATGAAAATAGAAAAATATCCAGAATTCCACAAAGAGTTGTCGGTTCTTGCAATGGGCCCGCAAATGAATGTTTATTCTTACACAGCATGCATAGTCAATGGTGTTAGGTTTATGGTACTTAGTCGTGACACACAACGTACAACACAAAACTCTGGGGTTTTAGCGGTGGGTGAGAAAGACGAGAAATATTATGTCCAATTAGAAGAAATTATAGAGTTGAGGTATACACATGATTATTCAACTGTACTATTTCGTTGCAAGTGGTTTGATACTCGAACATGAGTTATTTCTAGTCATAGTTTCACCAGTATCGACACACGACGTGAATCATACAAAGATGATCAACTCATATATGCATCACAAGCCAAACAAGTGTTCTACATCAGAGAGCCAAACAATAACCATCGGTGTGTTGTCGAGCATGTTAATCATCGAACTATTTGGGATCTACCATCGAACGATGAACTTATTCAAAATGTTGACAATGTCTCACACGAAAATGTAGACGATGTCGATGTACTTCAAAATATCTCTTCATCCGATGCTCCACTTTTTATCGATTTCAGCATGTACTTTCAAAACATTCCTAGAGTCATTGTTGATGTAGAAAGTGCATCTGATGTTCCTCCGCCAACTGGTAGAGTCAATGATGTTTCTGATTGCGAGACTGATTACGATGACACCGATTCTGACTATGATACCGAAGAAGACACTGAAGGATATGAGGAAGATTCTGATTAGAATTGTTCTTATGTAATGTGTATTTGTAATATGTGTTTGTAATATGAACTTTATTTGGATTTCTAGTTTAAATAGAAATGTTTATTCCTATCTAAATGTTTATTCCTATCTAAATGTTTATTTCTATGTAATGTGTATCTATAATAAAAATTGTATTTGTATATCTTATAATTTTTCAGGAAATGATGAGAGTGTGGCTATTGTTTATGTTTACCATGGCTGCTGTCATGGGTCGTGGACATGGGGGAGACGGAGCTAAGTACCCACCTTTCCCAGGTGGTAGAGGTCCTGGCCAGCACGAGCAGGACGGTAAGTCTTATCATGAATTTTTATTTACTATTTTTGTTCAATTATCATAAATTAAATGTCGTTTCTAATAATTTTTAATTACATTTGTAGTTGAGGGACGTGCCCGAAGGAAAGTTCGAGAAAAAGCAAAAAATATAAAGCTTGAAAAAGCAATCTTGCAGAACCAGGGGAAACCAATAGGCATGCAATATGATAGGGATATCACATTTAATCCCGTAGGAGAGGCGGGAGACATGTTTTCCCGAGAAGTTGGGAAAACAATGTGGCAGATGGTCCCTTTCGACAAATGGAGTTGGAAAAGAGTTTCCCCTGATATAAAGGACACTGTATTACAACATTTAGCGGTAATTATTTATTTAAATATATTTTATAGGTTTAACTATAATTGTTTTTTACTTGGTTAACTTTTTTTTTATTGTAGACAAAGTTTGATCTCAATCAAATGTACCAGGATACACAAGCTACTCTATTGACAGAGAGTTTTCAAGCAGCCTTGTTAAAAGGTTTTCGAGAGCGTAAAGCCGACGCAAAAGAATATTTCAAGATGGTCGGAGGGTATGAAGATATCCCGAGAGCATTGGCAAATCCTCCGGATGGTATGCTTGTTGATAACTGGGAGAAGACAGTTGAGTATTTTCAAACTAACGAACACAAAATTGCTTCAGAAAGGAACAAAAAAATCCGTGAAAAGCAAACAACTGTGAATCGTGGGGGTTCGAGCTCGTATAGCAGTACTTGCTATAAGAAGATACCGTACGATACATGTAATTATTTATTTAAAATATAATCTAATTTTTAAACTTAAACAGAACCTTAAGAGAGTGGAAACATTTTGCAAAGCTCATACCGATAAGAATGGTGTATTTGTTACTGCTGAATCGGAACAACAATATGTAAGTATTTAATTATAATTTTATCATATATTTAAATGTTTATTTATACTTAATTGTTACTCACTTTTGGGAGTTACAGAATCGGTTAGTTGAAGAGCTGCTAGAACAAACTCAAGGTGAAAGTGAGTTAACGTCAACTCAAGAAAGAGCTACGTTCGAGAAAGTATTAAGAGAGCGACGTGGCCACATTAGAGGCATTGGCCACAAACCTTCTGGTCTCCCGACGATTCCATAGCCTTCGCAACCATCATAACCACCATCACAACCATCACAGGTAAAATAGCAATCTACTTTAGCATCATAAAATCCATGTTGATTTGGTAGTTTTGGTTTTGTGGTGGTTATTTGCTAAAAGGTTTGGTAATTTGGTTTTTGTCCCAAGTGCAAAATATAGCAATGTACTTTGGTTTTCTATCTTACTTTAAAAATAACAATATATTTTGATAGTTTTTGTTTATGTTTGACGATCGAACTTATAAGTTTATATATATTGTTATTAATTATGTAGTTGGAAAATCTTCGTACAATGCTCGCCGACCCGGCATGTAGGGATGAGCTTTATTCGTTTTTTCAATCCCAAAATAATCAAGGAAACGATGGGAACGGCGATGAGGGTATGTAAGAATGAGTTTTATTTGCATATGTTGTCTCGTTTTGCTACTTGGTAGATTGTAAAAATTTTGTTGTTTTGCTACTCGGATATTATGACTTTTGATATTTAATTGTATTTTGGATGTTTGTTTGTAATTTGCATTGACACTATTATGTTTGATATTTAATAGGATGTTTGTTTTGTAATTAGCGTCGACACTATTGGTTTTGATATTTAATCGAATATTGTTATTACCGACGACACTTTTACTTGCGATATTATCACCGGCAACGAAAATCATTATTTAAAAAAAATTGAAAAAAAAATTATCGGCGATGCTTTTACCGGCGACAGAACTCATTACCCGCGACACTTTTGCCGGCGACGCTTTTACCGGCGACAGATGTCATTACCGGCGACTAGCTTATTAGCGGCGACAATAATCATTAGCGGCGACATACTAATAGCGGTGACTATTATCATTAGCGGCGACAGACTGATCAATAGCGACGAGGCAGTAGCGGCGACTCGGTACCGGCGACGCGTCGCCGCTATTAGTATTACCGGCGACTTTTGAGACTTTTACCGGCGACTTTTGTCGCCGGTAATGGCCTTTTTCCTTGTAGTGTAAATTCCTAAAAATCAAAAAGAACAATAATAAATGCATGCCCGTCATTTTCCTGTTGCTGACAAATGTAACTCACTCAACAAATGATCGATGAGATGCTACAAAACATGCTCAGGCGCCCAGCGTACAACTTCCTGAAAATGCAGAAAATCATTCACAACTACAAATACGAGGCGTCGAAGTCCATACAGGCTATCTATAGCCTCAAAAGGAAAGCAAATGAAATGATCGATGAACTAAAGAAAGAAGTCAAAAAGCTCCCTGAGGATGAGCGTCCCTACATGGATTGAAGTTGATCATGAAAACAAATGGTTTCTCTTTTGCCTATTTTGCTAGAAAATATAAACAATCTTTTGTTAGCCAATGTAATCAAAATCAATCGTATGCATGTTAAAAAAAAGTTGTTATGTGGACGACTATTTTATATGTGTCTCTTTCGGTTTTCATATACCATACGAGATATGCCATAACTACATATTTGTTCTACAAAGATTTCATTTGATGAAATCTGATCTTTTCTAAATACCAGAACAAACACTAGATATTTAAGGGTAAACTTTTCTATTGTATACAAAAGAAAAACAATATATAAACAAAAAAACACACACTATATCCTACAACCAGAAAAGAAATGACAACACACCACTTGAACAGTAAACAATACAACTTGCATGTCACTATATTCGTCCATGTGCAACCCCTGAACAGACGTCACGCTCTTCAGCTCTTATATAAGACTCCCAATATTAGATCTCTATTACTCACCACAAAACCTCATCAAAATACACATCCAACATGTCAAAACAAATCGTTCTTGCCGTGCTTTCTTCACAAATCGCTTACCTACGAGAAATACAACTGCTAGAAGCAGCACAAACCAGATTGAGAGAAGGTTTCGTCATGGACAGTAGATCCTATAACGCTGTTTCCACAGATAAAGAACACCAACACTTCAGTTCCCTCAAAAAATTACTTCAGGATACAACTGATGACGACCAATCAATAGAAGATAATATGGACTTCATACTTAAAAGTATCCATAAACGAATTCAAGTTTATAAATGTATAATGAACAATGAAGAAGTCTAATGTAAACTACATCTATTGCCATGTTTGTCAACTATGATAATAAAATATGCTTCTGCAAGTAATAAAATTCAATCCCGCAACGCGGGTTTCTTCACTAGTTCAAAACAATTTTTGAGTTTTAGACTTATAGGTGTTTTTAAAAAATTATTTATGCAATGGGCTTATATACCATATAGGGTGTAAGCTTACAAAAATTTTAATTTTTATAGTAATAAAACCATTTTACAAAACAAAATCAGAAAATCACAGTGAAACTAGAGTATGTAAATAAACATCCAAATACATCAGAGTTATGTAAAATACGGAAAAATATGGTGTGTGCAATGCAGTCATCCCAAACTCTTCCTTTTTTAAATTAGAAGTACCTGAAACATAAACTGAAAACCATAAGCACAAGTTTAGTGAGTTCCCCAAAATACCACATATTATACATATCAAACACATAATAGGCCCGCCCAACATCGAGCCCCACTCGAAACAAATCTATCAGTCATCTGGCCCCGCTCGGAACAAGTCATCAGGCCCCACACGGTATACATACAAACACATAAACACATGCAAGTATCACAAAGATAAATAACATAAAATATATTCATCAGGCACCGCTCGACCTCGATTGCTGTCCGGTACTCATACAGACACATATCATATATCATACATGCAAGAGTCACACAGACACCTAGCGTCATAATCATAATAAACCATAGGTCAACATTAGTACCTTTGAACTGTTGTGTTTTAGGTAAAACAAATAAACTAGAAAACAATTCCTAAGTTTACATGCAACCTACTTTGGATCTATATTTTAACTATTGAACATATAACTTTGAATTACAAAACAAGAACCCTAGAGGAGAGAGGCTATTTTTGAAAATAACTAACTAGGGTTTAAGAGTTACATACCTTTCAATTGTTATAGTAAACAATTGATAATCCTCTTGAACTTGATCTTCTTGGAAGCCTAGCACCACAAATGTAATGCCTCTAATGGAATCACACCCAAGAACTAGCAAGAAGGAAACTTGAAGGAGAGAGGGTAGGGTATGCAAAAATCAGGCTAGGGTTTCTTCCAAGGTAGGAGTGACCAATTTTGAGAGCCAGGAGGCTCCTTATATAGCTGAGGGATCTAGGGTTTAGGGAAAACCCTAATGTTCCTTTGCTTGGGGCCTAAGCTTATCTAAAGGCCTTATCCAAGCCCCTTGGACAAAATCATTAGGGGATCACCTATAGATTTCGTCCACCCCCTCCCAAGGAGGTCTTGGAACCTTCCACTCAACTATTAGATAATTGCAAACTAGTCCCTGCACTTTATAATTAATATAGTTAACCCCAAAATTAATTCTAATTAATTTATGGCTAACTATTAATTAAACATTATGATTTCTAATAAATATATTAATCTTTTAACATATTAATAGATCATTTATATTAATTTATTAATCTTATAATAAATCAATATCTCTCCTTTCATAATTTCCTTGTCCGGTTGCTAGGTTTAAGGGCAACCCAAAAGGACTGTGCTGCTATCAATTCAAGTACATACCAATTATAGTTATGGGTTTAAACGCCTAATCCAACAGTCTCCTACTTGGATAAGTCTATAACTATAATTGCTAGTATGACTTCTAAATTTGACCAGCAAATTGTAGCTTCCAAAAGCTGCTGCCGAACTCTGACCCAGTCAGTTACGTGAACTAAGATAAGTGATCACATGACCCTTCGTTCTACTAGATATCCCTAGACATAAGACATGGAATACAATCAATCTCTTTGTTCAAAATCTATGTTTCCCGATTTCTGATTTGTGATGATATAGGACTTCTAATCGAACACATCAATTTAGTCCTGGTTGGGCCCAACACAAAAGTCAACACCAAATTATCGAGGGGCCCACAAATATCGCTTTTCCTGTTAGGGCAAAAGGAACAAATACACATTGACTCATATGCTTGTATCTTTTACTCATCAAACCATACATGACGATATGTTTTGTAACACCAAGTTACTGATGCGTTTTCGTATCACCAATGTATAGCCGACTTGCAAATTACAACTCATATCCTCTCTGTTTCAAGATCATAGATATTATCGTCTCAGCATTACTTGTGATGAATTCCATGAAGTAATACTCTGAGCATAGGTTTATCCAATACTCAAATCTCACTCTCTAAGTACTCATGAACATTGCATCAATTCTATTGCTATGTCTATCCTTAGACAATATGCAATCCAATTCATGACAGTCTTAATTCACTACTTACTTCCAAAAGTACGAGCGACTGTGGAGTTTGAACAATCATATTATTCGGGAAGTTAAACATGCAAAATATGAAACACAATAATAAACAATTAACAAAAGGCAATAATAAAACTCATAAATAGTACTTTATTATTTAATCACCAAAAGTCAATTACATTTACTTTGTAACAAGTTTCTGAACAAGACTAATCTAACCACTAAAACTAATATCATCTTTCAGCCCTATGCTTCGAGCGTGCTGAATATGCTTAGCCCTACTCAGACCCTTTGTTAGGGGGTCTGCTGGGTTATCTTCAGATGACACCCTCTTTACAACAAGATGACCTTCTTCTACTCTATGCCTGATGAAATGGTACTTTCTGTCGATATGTCTGGTCTTACCATGGTCTCTGGGTTCCTTAGTTAAGGCAACCGCTCCCTCATTATCGCAGAACAATTCCATGGGCTCCTGGATGGTTGGAACAACTCCGAGATCCCTGATGAATTTCCTTAACTAAGATGCTTCTTTAGACGCTTCACTCGCTGCTATGTACTCTGACTCACAAGTATAATCAGCCACCGTATCTTGCTTGGAACTTTTCCATGTAACTGCTCCTCCATTCAATAGAAATACCCAGCCAGATTGAGAACGGAAGTTATCTCTATCCGTTTGAAAGTTGGCATCACTGTAACCATCTACTCTCAAAGTATCATTGCCACCAAGTACAAGGACCCAGTCCTTCGTTCTTCGCAAATACTTGAGTATATTCTTTACTGCTATCTAATGAGCTCTACCTGGGGTTTCCCTGATAGCGACTGACCATGCTCAAAGCAAAGGCCACATCAGGGTGAGTACATGTCATAGCGTACATGATCGATCCGACAGCGGAAGCATAAGGTACACGACTCATGTCAGCTATTTCCTCATCTATACTAGGGCATTGAGTCTTACTTAATTTTGTGCTGCTTTGGATAGGTAGTTCTCCCTTCTTGGAATTTTCCATACTAAACCTCTTTAGTACCTTATCCAAGTATGTGCTCTGACTAAGTCCAATTATTCTCTTCTTTCTATCTCTCAATATCCTGATCCCAAGAATATAGGTGGCTTCTCTTAGGTCTTTCATGGCAAAACACTTTCCAAGCCAAGACTTAACTTCATTCAAGGTTGGAATGTCGTTACCAATGAGTAATATGTCATCGACATATAACACCAGAAAAGTCACTATACTCCCACTAGCCTTGATATACACACATAACTCATCTTCACTCCTAGAGAAGCCAAACTTTTTGACTTTCTCATGGAAGCAAAGATTCCAACTGCGAGATGCTTGTTTCAATCCATAAATGGATTTCTCAAGCTTACACACTCTATTGGAAAACTTTGCATCAACAAAAACCTCTGGTTGATTCATGTAAACATCCTCGGCCAACTTCCCGTTAAGGAAAGCAGTCTTGACATCCATCTGCTAGATTTCATAGTCATGAAAGGCAGCTATGGCGAGCAATATCCTGATAGATTTAATCTTGACTATTGGCGAGAAAGTTTCATCATAGTAAACCCCTGGGGTTTGTGTGAAACCTTTCGCAACCAGTCTAGCCTTGAATGTGTGTATATTCCCATCCATGTCTGTCTTCTTCTTGAAGATCCATTTGCACCCAATTGTCTTACGACCCGGTGCATTATCAACCAAATTCCAAACTTAGTTGTCATACATGGACTTTATCTCGCTATCTATTGCCTCTTTCCACTTGGAAGCCTCTGGGCCTGCCATTGCTTCCTTATAAGAGACTGGTTCATCTAAATTCACTATTGTCCTATCACTGATGAATGTTTCACCGTTTGAAGTAATATGAAAACCATACAACTCAGGTGGCACACTCACCCTAGTGGATCTTCGAAGAGGCAGTGATTTATCAACTGGTTCAACATGAACTTTTTCCATTGGTTGAGTGCTAGTGTCATATAAGGTTCCTTTAATAATTGACTCTTGAATCTCTTCAAGGTCAATGGTACTCCCACTTTCCTCTTTGAATATGAGCTCTCTTTCTAGAAAGACTCCTCTTCGAGCTACAAAAACCACGTTCTCACTAGGTCTGTAGAACAAATATCCAAAAGACTGTTTCGGGTAACCAATGAAAACACATTTCTCACTTCTTGCTGCTAGCTTGTCGTGAGTCTCTCGTCTTACGAAAGCTTCACAACCCCAGACTTTAATATGTACTAACGAGGGAACTTTCCCTGTCCACATTTCGTGAGGTGTTTTGACAACCTTCTTTGTTGTGACAAGATTTAGGATATGGGCGGCTGTTTCTAAGGCATAACCCCATAAATGAATTGGAAGTGGAGCACGACTCATCATAGAACGAACCATGTCTAACAAGGTTCGATTACGCCTCTCGGCCACACCATTGAACTGTGGTGTCCTAGGAGGAGTCAATTGTGAGACTATCCCACATTCCTTTAGATAGTCGTTGAAATCAATGCTAAGATACTCTCCGCCTCTATCGCATCTAAGTATCTTTATTTTCCTGCCTAATTGATTTTCGACCTCATGTTTAGACTCTTTGAACTTTTCAAAGGTTTCTGACTTATGTTTGATTAAGTATACATAACCATATCTACTATAATCATCAGTGAAAGTCACATAAAATCGATTAGCATCTCTTGTGGTTGATCTGAAGGGTCCACAAACATCTGTATGTATGAGGTCCAACAAACCTTCACCTCTTTCACAAGACCCTGTGAATGGTGATTTTTTCATCTTTCCCAAAAGACAAGATTCACACACATCATCTGATTTTAGGTCAAATGATTCCAACACTCCATCCTTTTGGAGTTTGACTATGCGTTTCTTGTTAATGTGTCCAAGATGACAATGCCACAAGCATGCCTTTTCTACACTATTAGACAAGTCAATATTAAATACACTATTTCCTAAGCTATCAGCACAAGTCACTGTTTCATACACACCATCACAAGGTAAAGCTTAAAACATGAAAACACAATTCTTATAAATAGAAATTGAACCATTCAAATTATTAAAATAATACTTAAAACCTTGTCTAAACAATGCATGAAATGAAATAATGTGTCTCGTCATCTCAGGCGAATAGCAACAATTCAATAAATCTAATCTAACATCATTACTAAGCAAAAGTTGATAAACTCTGATCTTGGTCACTGGTGAAGACTTCTTGTTTCCCATGATCAAGTTTATCCTTCCTCGCTCTATCTCCTCACTTTCCTTTAGCCCCTGCAAATCAGAACAGATGTGAAAACCACATCCTGTATCAAGGACCCATGAACGAGAAGATAATGAGTTATTAAAAGAAATAGTGTAAATACCTGACGAAGATGGATTCACTTAGCCATCTTTGATATCCTACAGATATTGTGGGCAGGTTCTCTTCCAATGCCCTTTTTGATTGCAATAAAGCAAATAGCTTCCTTTGGATCAGAAACATGGGGAATGGTAGTATTGGGCTTAGCCTTTGGGCCACTGCTAGATGACCCAACTTGGACCTTTCCCTTCCAGTTTTGCTTAGGAGGACCTTTCCTCTTTTTCCCCTTTCCCTGTCCAATAGCTAAGACAGGAGCACTTGCAGAAGTGGAGGGTATACTTTTACCCTTCATCCCTGCTTCAGCAGTTTGCAACAAGTTGTGCAATTGGGCCAGTGTCTGCTCAGTGTTGTTCAAATGGTAAGTTAGGATAAACTGACCATAACAATCGGGCAATGAGTTCATGACCATGTCAATGGCCAATTCCTCATCAAAGTGAATGTTGAGCTTGACCAAACGCTCTATGTAGCATTGCATTCTTTGCACATGAGATACAAACGACTCCCTTTCTTTCATCTTGGAAGCCATGAGTGACTTGACTACATCAAACTTTTCTTGACGAGCTCGCTTATGGTACTTTTCCATAAGGTCCTTGTTCATCTCAAAAGGCCAGTAGTCCTCATAGTACCTTTGCGGTTCTGGGGACATGGTTGTGACCATGATGCATGCCACTTTGGTAGCATCATCATAGTGCTTCTTGTAGGCAACATACTCTTCGGGAGTGGCTTTGGACTCATCAAGTTCTTTGAGCTCCTTTTCAAGGAAATATTCTTTGTCCTCAAATTGAAGTGCCATTTTGATGTTACGCATCCAATCGTTATAGTTAGAGCTGTAAGTCCCCAATCTGCTTGTGTATCAATCAGATCCGTTTGATGGTGCGGAATCCCAATCAAACGGATGATGTCAGATCAAATAAAAGAGAAGGAGAAGAAGAAGAAGATGATGAATCTATGTATGATATGATTAGAATAAAGATCCAGATACAAAAGATTCACACACACAAAACTTCTCTCTAGAACACCTTCAAATGCACACACTTAAGCTCCTCTAGTGTTCATCACTCTTTTCCTCACACCCCTAACCCCTATATATATACATGAGAATATGAGCCGTAAACAGGGTTTACGGCCGTAAATACCCACCGACCATAAACAGCTAAACAATACATAAAAATACAATTTCTCAGAAAAGCAAAGTATAAACCATATTTTTGACCCAACAATCCCCCCCCTTGGTTTATAGCTTTTTTTCTTTTCTTAAATGACCCAACAAGCTCCCCCTAAAAAGTAGCTGGCTTTTCTTGTTAATCTTTACTGGGAACTTGGCTTCAGCATTAATCTTCAATGAATGACTTCATATTGAGCGGTTGGGCTTTTCTTCAAAATTTGGCTTTGAACGCACGTCGGATGAGGAGGCATGATGTACTGATTCTTGAAAGATAGCGCTTTCAGGTTGAGAATCTTCAGAGAGAACATTAGAGAGAACAAATCTTCTGGATCACTTTAGCAGGTTTAAGATAGCAACAGACTGATTGAGGAGACTTCAATGCAATCCGTCACATATTCTTCAATTTCAGCTTCACCTTGCTTCTGGGGTTGAAAGATTGAATGTTGAAAGAATGATCTTCATTTCTTGCTCCTTCGAATGTGAATTCTTCGATGCTCACAAATGAAGCCTTGGCTCAGAAATCTTTGACACAAACTTCATGAGTCTTATCTATACTTGAATTCACTTTTCAAGACAAAACAAAACTAAAAGAAAACTTAGCACATAAACAAAAATATTTTTGGATTTTTTTTATTTTCTTGAACAAGAAATAAAACATAAATAACACTATTTTTGGATTTTTTTAATTTTCTGATTTTTGTTTGTTTTTTTTTTTAATTTTTTAATTCTCCCCTAATATTTAAATTAGAATAAACTATGAACAAATTTAACAAAAATAGAATGATATCTAACTTTAAGAATGATTTGCGATCAAAGTTTTTAGACAGCCTTTATCCACATGTCGGTACCTTCTATCTTCACGTCTTTGTCTGGTCAATCACCGGTATTGTGGTCCACTTAAACACGAAAAATTGTGACAATTTTAGGATATACTAATAATTGTAAGATAAAGTGATCCTAAGTTCCTAGATATTATATCCGATCCTAAGTTCCTAGATACTATATCTTAAGGGCCATTCATCTGACGACGACCAGGGATATTGTTGTCCACCTAAATTGAGCAGCGAGATCTATAGACAATCTTTGAGTGTTCAATTTTAATTGGACGGGAACATGTTTCCCGCTTCCTGATATGCCCCAGTAATCAAGAACTTCTAGAGTACTCCTTACATCGGGTGAGCAGACAATCATTAAGACAGAAGATAGATTTAGATTATTATCACTTATAGTTTTTAGAGGGATTGAGAAGTAGAACGTTGCATATGCTGTGTACCAGGTCGGATTGTTAATCACGCAAAGGAGACAACATATGGCTAACAGATAAGAAGAATATAATATGCAGAGAAATAGAGTTGCATATGTTACAGTCTAGGTCGGATTTTGAGTCACGCAGAGGAGGTAACATATGACTAACAGAAAGATAGAAAAAGAAAACAATTTCCTACAGACCTTATTCATCGGAATTTACCAGTCGCCCCATCAATACCAAAATTAAAGACATAATCCGCACATCGAGGAAAAGTTAAACCACGGTTCCAGATATGGGTTTATTTAATGTGACGAGTAGATTCCCATATATATCTCCCTGCTCAACCTATCCAAGCGTCGTATTGTCAGGCTAAACAGATCTAACTAGCTCAAGATTTGTCAAGTCTATAAATTTCCTAAGTTCAACTCTGCCTAGTCATGTCCATTTAAAATCTTTCGTGCCTACCGACGCATTAATCCCAGAGCATAGACCCTTCAACTTTGGGTACGTTACGCAGACTTAGATTGCCTGTTATCACTAGATAATATCACTTCCCAAAACATCTCCTGCAAGCACATTCGGTTAACACCATATTTTTTTTATACATATTTTTTGATTTTCTTATGTTTTTCGATTTTTTTAAAATTTTAAAATTTTTTTTTTGTTTTTATTTCTCCCCCTAAATTTGTGCATAGGAGAGAAACGAAAGTAAATGCACAAATTTAAACTATCCTAAAATAAAAATCAGTCTTTAAAGCGAATCAACTTAAGAAAAACTTAGGAATATAGAGAAGAAAATGCAAACCATAATTCACAGATTGAATATGCATTCTGAAGGTCTGAGAACAACAAGCATAATCTCAGAACAGATCCAAAAATTCTTCATATCATTAAGCACTAACCCTATGAGTGATCCCTTCCTTTCTTCCCTTCCCGCAAAAGGACACATACTCTCAAGCAAAGGTCAAAATGTTGCACAGTTGAGAAATGCCTCCTATCATGTGCCTGGAACAACCACTACCAATAAACTGAAGTCTGATGATAAGCCTCCATAGCTACTCCGACACAGATCGGGATTAATTGGTCTTTGGAACCCAATCCATTTTGAAACTGGGTCGACCTTTGTCATCAACACACAATACTTTCTCCCATGACATGTCCTGCTTATCACAAACAGAAGATGTAGAAATATTAGAATCATTAATTGATTTGGGAGATTGAACCTTTGGTACCCATTTGTAGTCAGGTTTAACCCATTTCTTGTTGAATCGGATGGGTGCCTCGGCACTTGCTTTTGAACTTGAAGCCGATCTTCGAGATGACTTTGACTTTGGCTTTATGGGAGCATCTCTTGGATTAGGCTTGTTGGCTGACATTTCCTTCTTGCCCTTGGGATTTAGATTCTTGGCCTTGTGGGATTGATTCTTAGCCTTCTACGCATTCCAGTCACCATGGTCTGAACGTGAACTGGAAGGATTTCTTTTGAAGTATCTCCCACTTGGTGCGTTTTGCCATCCTTGTGCGCAGTAGGGAACGTATGAGCGATTTGGACAGTTTCGGCCAATGTGTCTAGGTGTTCCACAGTGAAAACATGTCTTTTTCTTCACTGTAAAGTTGTTTCTTCCTGCCCCTGGTGGCGTATCCTTGCCTTGTCTCTTGTTGTTCCCACATGCACACTTGCAACAGGCACTCTGTTTCACTTGAATTGGTGGCCTGTACTTTTCAATAGCAGGTTGATCAGAAGAAGATGAGTTCGAAGCAACAGATTCAGAGCTCAAGGAGATTTTGGTTTGTTTAGTTTTGTTCTCCTTGTTCTCATCTTCTGCTACTTTACCTGCATATGAAGTAGATGTGCTAGAAACAGGAACATCAGTATTTTCAAACAAATAATCAAATATGTCAAAAAATTTAACTCAACATGATCCGATGCAAAAGGATCAAAGGCATCACAAGATGTATCATCAACTTTATCATCAGAAACAGTAGGTTGTTCATTGGAAACAGAAATGTCAACAGGTCCTCCGACTCCATGCTTTGCCTTGTCTAAGGGTTGATCTGCAGGGGAAGTAGAAATGTTAGTACTTTCAACATTAATAAATCCGCCTGAAACGAAACCAGATGGCTTGCCATAAACCATAAATGGTTCGTTGTCAATCTCCTCCTTGGATAGGGGTTGATACAGATATGTATGATTATAAGGAGGAGGTACACTATCATATCCTAAACCCTTTGACTGATTTCGTTTGAAATCCATGCAATGATCGATCATGTTGGCAACTACCTCGCTTGATCCATCAAATTTTTGAAAAACAAAGTTTGCAGAATCAAATCTTTTCTTCAATGTATCAAGCTCCGCAGTCAGCGCATCATTTTGCCTTTTAACATAATTGTACAGTTCACATTTCTCACTGTACTCTGCCTGAATTCTTCTAAAATCCTTTATTTTTTTTTTCTAATTTAGCCTTCAGGGGTTTCTGTCCTTTCCTGAGTTAATATCCTTCATATCTCAGGTCCTCAACTTCTCTTTTTAATAAATCAATTTGGTCCTAAAGAAATTTAATAGTAGTTTCACAAGATTGAGAACATGAAACTTTATTGACTGGAACGTTTGAAGAACTCTTTTTTTTTAAATATGCCATTTGACTAAAAACTCAAACGCCAACCTTAAAAGTCAAATTTAAAAAAGTCAAACTCGAAAGTCAAACTTAAAAGTCAAACCGAAAATCTAAATTTGAAAATTTAAAAGTCAAACGAGAAAGTCAAAGTTTAAAGTCAAAGGTCAAACTTTAAAAGTCAAAGTCAAAATTTTAAGTAAAAAGTCAAAAATAAAAATTAAATATTTAAAAACTAAAATTTTTGGTTGAAAATGGAGCTTAAAAATGAAAGAAATTGATTTTTGGGCAAAAAGTGTGTCACACCCCAAAACCAAGAACGGCGGAAACGTTCCGGGGCGGAGGACGTCATGTATAATATCAACAACAATGTAAAGTAGTAAACAAACAACAACATCATCCATTGCATTAATAAAATAATTATTATACAATTGTGTTCTGTCAAATTTTGATAAACACTAAAGCATAAATCAAAATGAAAGATAAGTCTTGAACAAGCTCCATCTTCCTTTCTTCTTGCATCGGTACCTGTCTATGATGACTTGAGGATACAAGTAATTTTGAAATTGAGTATCAGCTTTAAAGCTGGTGAGATCATAAGTATTTAGTGTCTTAATTTGTATGTAAATATTTGTATGTAAGAATCTGTATGTAAGAATTTGTAAGTCTATGTATTGTAAGTATTGAAAGTGTATATGAACTGTAAGTGTTTGAAAAACCCTAGAATCCCTATGATTCCTACTAGTATATGAAGGTGTCTCCCACCGAGGCCTAACTGTTCTCAACGTTCGTTTCTTATAAGAGTGTGTAATTTTCCCAAGTGTAACTATTGTTAACAAAATATAGTTTGTACATTAATGTTTAAGTGAGGTTATCACTAAAAATATGTAATGGGTAAATCATTTTAGTACTAAAACGTAGCTCTAAAAGGATTACTACCGTACTAACTACCTTAAACCGGATTTTAGGCTAAGGCATTATGTGATAAATTGCACCATACTATCGACTAGTAACAACGACATACGAATGGTCGTAATAACGGAATGACGTTTGGCACCCGCAGATCTGCAAATCCCACTATAGCTAGCAGTAAGGTGTAGGATAGTCTATCCAGTATAGATCTATACACAAACTCATACTATAGACTGGTTACAACGACATAAGAATGGTCGAAAATAATGTATGACGTTTGGCACTCGCAGACCTACAGGTCCCGCTGTAGCTAGCAGCAAGGTGTAGGATAGTCAATCCATTATAGAACTATACGCAAACTCACGCTCTCCCTTCAAGAGACTCTGGCTACAACTCGGGCCATGACATTTAAGTCATGCTCCGATTTAAATCACAGTAATTAACGTATTCTAGTATATGTAATGTAATGAACTGTTCTAGCTGTAATGTACGTGCTCTCTACCTATCAAGTATAGTAATGTAATCGTTCTAGTATCGTTGTATATGTTCTCTTCCTAATATAGTTGTATATGTAATGTAATGAACTGTTCTAGCTGTAATGTACGTGCTCTCTACCTAGCAAGTATAGTAATGTAATCATTCTAGTATAGTTGTATATGTTCTCTTCCTAGTATAGTTGTATATGTAATGTATAGTAATGTTCTAAAAAGTATTGACTCATGAATGAACTGACACATTGTATGATATTGCGTTCTAGTAATTGTTCTAGTATCTTCCTAAACTACCCATATGGTAGTTTACTAGTAATCTATCTGGTACGTATGGTCATGGATGTATACCCTTGCTACCCAAGGGCATGGGATGAACTGGAAGGACCTTTATGACTATATATGTACACATGATATATAACTAATATTTAAACGGCCTTCGGACGAGTACCCGATATCCCACCAGACCACATCTCAAGCACGAAAAGGAAATAGGGTGGATAGCCTTCCTAAGTCTTTTAAATATTTCTTATATAACTATACATATAGAGGCATGCAATTTATAATAATATAAAAGCATAAATAAGTTTTGTAAAACATTTGAAACATAATTATTATTTTAAGAAAAGAATGACTTGATGTCAATCTATAAAACAATTTAAAGGCATAAGTTTGATAAGACAGTTTAAGTATAAGGAAAAATTTGTTTGAAACACAGTTGTAAATAAGTTTGAAAGGTAATGTACAGAGTAAGATGTTCAGTGTAATAAGGAGTTTTAAAAACATATAAAATGTTTATAAAAATCATTTCAAGGAAAATGTTTGGTAAAACTGCTAATGAGTAGCCAAATCATTTGAATGTTGTATATTAATCACATGTGATTGATATAATAACTAGCGTAATTCTACTTATTAATCGCATGTGATTGAGATAATAACTAGCATAATTCTACTTGTATCCCCCCCCATAAAACATTTAAAAATAGTTTGAAACATTATTTAAGGGGTATGAACTCACCTGCAGTAAGTGACTGGGATTGAACGGACTGTTATCGTACGGAAGGATCGGACAAGTGCTTGGTGTCAAGTGAAGACTTAGACACACACAATGATCCTAATTTCATATGAAAGCATATGTATATAAATAATTAGTGATAAAAACACTAATTATACAAGTATAAACATTTAAGCGCGAGGAAAACACTTTTGGTCAAGTGCTAGGAGGCTAATGGGTTGCAACAAAGGAGTGAAATGCCCTTAATGGGAGTTTAAGGTCTAATGACCATATTCATTGGAGTTTACGGCCCAGGGGAGTAAACTCCTGGCCGTAAACTCTCAACCAAGTCCCTAAATGGTGCTTAGAATTATTACAACTCTAGTGGGGAATTGTTTCAAGGCTTATACAAGTGTTTTGGCACCATATTGACTCCTTTGGGAAGTTTACGGCCCAGAGACCACATTCCCTTGGAGTTTACGGCCGTAAACTCCCTTGGGAGGGTTTTTATGGTGTTTTCAAGTCTCAAACATTTCTAGGAACTAAACTAGGCTTCTGTACTTGGCTTTAGAATAGTTTATGGCACATTTGGCACCATTTTATGGAGTTTACGGGCCTGGAACCTTTTGGGCCGTAAACTCCCTCACTCATGGAGGTCTAAGTGTTTTAACTAGTCCATAACTCATTTAGGTACATGCCCAAATTGTCTCTTGGCTTAAGGAAGGATTTAGGGTGTCATTTGACCCCTTTTTAGGTGTTTACGGCCCAAGAGTTTGTCTTGGCCGTAAACTCCTTTTTCCTTGTGATTTCTTATGTTTGCTAGGCTATAAACACTTTAGGGTACTTGTCCTAATTTAATCTAAGCCTTAGGAAGTGTTTCAAAGCATTTTGGCACTTAAAACTTGGAGTTTACGGCCTAAGAAGCTCCTTGGCCGTAAACTCCCTTCTAGTCATGATTCCTAATTGTTTTGTGGTATAAGGCATGAATTGGAGGCTCCTAGTTCGAGTTCTAAAGCCTTGAGGGTCATTGGAACCCTTTAGGACCTTAAAATGGAGTTTACTCCCCAAGAACGTTCTTGGGCGATAAACTCCCAGATCTCACATATTTGGCATGTAATCTATGTTATTAAGCTTATAACAAGTATTATAAAACAACTAGAGAAGTATACTCACGATTTGGGATAAAAACACGAAGATCCGTGAGAGAGAATTTGGCTTTTCTCTAATTGGAATTCAACTAATGAACCAATTTGGTTCAGAATTCTATTTATAGTCCTGAGATTTTTGGCAGAAAATATTTCTATTCTCGGAATGAATTCTAATGTCCTAGAGTATTGGAATTACAGTGTTGCATAAAACCTTAGTGCATCCACTCTCCTAATATATCCTTAGGTGTAAAATCCTGAAAACTGCCAAACTTATACTCGAAATCTGAATTTTCACTGTAACTGCTCTACTTCTATTGGCTTGGTGTGGTTTGTTCAGAATGGAAATTTCGGGTTGTCACATCTTCCCCCTGTTGAAGGGAATTTCGTCCCGAAATTAGAATTTAGTCAAGGAAGTACGTACGAATGATCGAGTCTTGAGGAGGAAACTTCCTAATCGATTGGTTCTAGCGCACCTAAGTGAAATCGGGTTCTCGGTTGGCATTCCAATGAACCTTCACTAACTGGCGACGGCGTTGCTTCGTCCGCTTGACCTCTCGGTCGAGGGTCACTACGGTTCTAATACGAAGGCGAGGATCTCGACGAGTGGACTTACAAGAGTCCTAACGGAAAGATATGGTTTCACCATCGAGACGCGAAGAGTAGAATGTACGTTACTGAGGTCACGGAGTAGGTCTAGTTTGTGCGAGGCACAGGACCGATTCTGATAAGAATCTCGAAGGTCCTAACTATATTGTATTTAGCTTTCTACGCGATACGAAGCGTATTAAGCCATTCTCAGAGTGAGTTAACCTAAAGAGCTTGGTCACTCACTTGGAATTCCAAAGGTTCCTCTTCTTGCTTAACCTCCCAGTCAAAGGCCACCCTTTGCTGGGTCAAAGTCGTACGGGTTTCGGTAGCTTACGAGGAGTTCTGAATGAACTAAGGCGGTAGGTCGGTAAGACCTAGAATTTGGCAAATGACTGTCGGCGTCTCCGGTGTCGATAAATGCTCGATGGTTTTGACAAATTGAAAGAGTGCTCATAATTTCTCACATTACTAACGGTGTGTCATAGAAATTTGACTATTCAATTTCAAAACTCGTGCCTAGAGAACTTCGCTAAAAGTTCCTCTGTAGGAAATGTTTCCCTGGGTTTTCTTCTTACTACGAGGGTAGATAAGTAAGTCATTACATGGAGAAATGACGAATTGATCCAAGTAAGAAAAGCGCACCCTATTCATTTAGCTCATGAAAACTATGGGCGTATTGGTCCTATCCGAAGGGTATCACTACGGACTCGAAGTGTCCGCATCGAGTTCAGGAGATAGTCTTCCGGACATCTTTCCCTAACACTCGAATTGGTGATATTCGGATCTCAGATCGATTCCTGAAAGTAGTTTCTTCCCTTGCGTTTGCTCAACCATTTCGTCTACGCGAGGCAGAGATAATGATTTCTAATGAAAAATCTTGACGGAGTCCTCGGAATCCGAGGCACATACGATGCAATCCGTTGATCTCTGGGAGAATAAGACTGGGGTTCTCTAGGGTGAGAAGCCTAGTCTTCCAATTCTCTTTCTGTGTAGTTCGTTAAGTTGTCCGGACTGTTCTGGTATCTCTGTAGGTGTTTAGACTATAGGGTGATCTGTTTACAAGAGTCGTACTGGGTTCTAAGTTTATCACATGACGATGTGATTACTCGTAGACTTAAGCAGTTCTCTGTCCTGAAGTTCATATTAGAATTCATACATGGTTTCACAATCACCACTTCAGGTATACGAGTCGTATATAATTAAGGTTGAAAAGGTACTTGAATAACTGATTCTTCTTTAAGCTCACATCCCACCGGGGAAAAAGATAAGTTAAAGTGGAATCATCAATTCTAAACCTGTAGAAGCTTGATTATATATCACTCTTATTTAAACCTTCCTTAGTGATAGATCAATCGCATGAATCCTTGGATTAAACTTGACGCACTGCACGAGTGGTACTTCTGGGGTTTCTTTGGAAAAGAAGGGAACTATGAGGTACTCCATGCATGAGTACTTTGGTGTTCTGATATGACGGCTTCGCTGGAAACGTGACCTAGAAGAAAGAGTTGTACGCATGAAACTGTTTTCGTGAGGATCAAATTTAATCGAGTCGTATGATAATGTCGAAATCATACTGAAACGTAAAGACATTAGATTCGAACATAAGACGATTACAGACAATACACAACCGTGCAACCATGAACAGAGTTACAGTACTTCAGATTTACCACAAGTCTATTGCTGCGAATAAGGTATACTATTAAAGACAAGTATACGCAGCACGAGCATCCTTATAAAGACAGGATCTCGCAAAAAGGTAAGACTCTAGTTGCACTAGTTTTGGTTAATTTATAAGTCTGTTACAACAACACGCCTAAGTTACAATAACGAGGGTGCTGGCGTAGGCTCTCCTGCAGCTGTGATCCTGAGAATCTTCCCATCAACACCCGAGTTCTTTGTTATCGGGCAATCTCTCTTGAAGTGTCCAATTTCACCGCATTGGTGACATATTTGGACAGCACCAACATTGGTGGTAGAAGTGAAGTGTCGAGTGGGATTTATGGGGATGCGGGTTATTTCCTTGATTTCCTTCTTCGGGCAATCTCTCTTATAGTGCCCAAACTCACCACAATTATAGCAAACTAGGCTTGCTCCAGTGGTGGAGGTAGTTCTATAGAAACGAGCAATGTGCCCCATCTTGTTGCAATTTTTGCATTGCAAGGCTCGGCAAACTCGCTCGTGGTGGTAGCTGCATCGGTCGCACTTCGGGAGTGTTCCTTTGTATGGTCTGCTCGGTACTGGGATGGCAGAGGTTTCCACTTGCTGTTGTTGCAAGGCAAGTTTTCGGGGTTTCTTGCGTTCTTTCTGAGTTTGACGCTTCCATTTCTTGTTCCTTGATTTTTGGCTTTGTGGGCCTGAGGCCGTTACCGTTTGATGACTTCCTGGATGGATACCACTATTGGAAAATCCATTCCCATCAACAGCATTGACTGCGCTGATAGCGCTACGGTGCGCAAGGACCGCGGTTACGGCAGCCACTACGGTAGCCGTAATTGTTGTTTGAAAGGTAGCGGTGTCGATATGGAGGATGGGGGTTTCGCTGCTCGGCTGATCGTTTCCTGATGATGACATGATCCTGTAAGATGAAAGATAAGGATTTTGTGAGCGATTCTGGTTGACCCTGATGTGCTTAGATTGTTCTTGAAAAGAGTAAGAGTATGATCTCGAAAGTTTGACCTACATCCCTATGATGCAGTCCTAGTACGGAATGGAAGTATGTTCGTAATATGGTCTCAAAACGTTTGTTGTTAAAGCCGATGTATCGTGGGTTGGTGAATAACAAGATCCAACCACTGAAAGAGACTTGGAATTGTCTCCGGAGATAAATCACTATAGTCCAATGACTTGACTAAAGCATGTTTCAGATAGACCCTAATGAAAGTATGATAAGAGTACTTGAATGAAGAATGACACAAAAGTTAGCCGGCTGTCAATATCTTTGATATTCACGATGTAAAGATTCTGGAAGGTGACCTTGTAAAGGTCTTACATCATATCCACAAAAGATAGTTCCTGACAGCATAAGGACCTAACTAAAAGTACTTACTATACAATATAATTTCATAGAAAATGCCACATCGGGCATATACAGAAAACACGATTCCTTTTTAATAAAGAAATAAAGTAAAGCGTCTACTACTAGCGAGGGTCATCCCTCTGGTGTACTCTTAGTTCAGCCAATTGACGTTCCATGTCAAGTAGGTGTCTTTCGCACACCCCCTGGCGTACTTGGAGCTCTAAGACTTCGGCTCCTGATTCAGCCAGTGTTTGCAGCAGGGTTTCATGGTTTCTCTCTGATCTCTCGTGAGCATCTTCTAGGCGAATCGTGCGGAGGGTATGCATTCTCGCATCGGTGACAACTTCTGTAATCTGATGTAGGGCTGTCCTGCCTTGAATCTCATTTCGGCCACTCTGCGGACCAAGATTGGCAACACTCTACCTGCTGAGCCCCCATTGCTTAAGTCGTAAAAGCTGCGGTCACCATTAAATGGCATGGGCTGATCTTGTCCTTGGCTCCATGTTTCCAAGCATTCCACTCACTCAGGGTCGGGCCATGAAGAAGCCGGACGAGGGTTAGGAATTGGAAATGGAGCTGCTCGGGGTAGGTTCTCAACCTCTGTTTTGGAGTTAGCATCATACGAAAGGTCTTCGTCATGGTGATCATTCAAGGGGATAGGATGATCATTCTCTGGTTCTTCTCCAAACCAGTCAGCTATGACTTCGTTCGGAAGATACTGGTTGCCGAGGGGATGGAGTCCAGCTATGTTTTCTATGCGAGAATTTAGGGTAAGAGAATAATTATTAGACAAACTATCTAGATAATTATTTAGAAAACCTTCATTAGTTACATCGCTATTTGTGAAGTGCATACCAGCTATGTGTAATCTAAACAGGATAGACCTTCGAATAAGTGACCCTAGCTCCATATTCACACGGAATAGGGGTGAAGTAAAATTTTCACAGATTCTAAGTCTATAACATCCTAATTACATATAGCCTCAGTGTATCCACTTAGCAACTATCAACTTATTAATGAAGATCCCGTTTTAATTCTCAAGTATAAAGTACTTATAGTAACACCAAATACTCCTATAGTATTTTAAATTTATTGTTATGTTCTATTGTTCTCATTTTGGTAGGGTTGGTAAGATTTTAGCATTGTTGCAACCACACAATTAAACTTAGGCACACGCTAGTCAACCCTCGGATAATATAGGTGATCAGGCGATATCTTCCCAGTTCTGACCATATGTCTCTAAGCCTACTTGTGTTGCCCAACAATCGTAATTCTTTTGTACTGTCCTAGTGACACTGATTTTAGTATGAATGCAGCACGTATACTTACTTAAATATTTTACTATGTAAAGTATAAACTCTTGGTCAGAGTATTTTTAATCCCTTATGTATTTATAGTTAGTATATCTTTTATGGGTTGATATACTTAATTCACTATAAACAATGCTCTGATACCAATCTGTCACACCCTAAAACCGAGAACGGCAGAAACGTTCCGGGGCGGAGGACGTCATGTATAATATCAACAACAATGAAAAGTAGTAAACAAGCAACAACATCATCCATTGCATTAATAAAATAATTATTATACAATTGTGTTCTGTCAAATTTTGATAAACACTAAAGCATAAATCAAAATGAAAGATAAGTCTTGAACAAGCTCCATCTTCCTTTCTCCTTGCATCGGTACCTGTCTATGATGACCTGAGGATACAAGTAATTTTGAAAGCGAGTATCAGCTTTGAACTTGGTGAGATCATAAGTATTTAGTGTCTTAATTTGTATGTAAGAATCTGTATGTAAGAATTTGTAAGTCTATGTATTGTAAGTATTGAAAGTGTAGATGAACTGTAAGTGTTTGAAAAACCCTAGAATCCCTATGATTCCTACTAGTATATGAAGGTGTCTCCTACCGAGGCCTAACTATTCTCAACGTTCGTTTCTTGTAAGAGTGTGTAATTTTCCCAAGTGTAACTATTATTAACAAAATATAGTTTGTACATTAATGTTTAAGTGAGGTTATCACTAAAAATATGTAATGGGTAAATCATTGTAGTACTAAAACGTAGCTCTAAAAGGACTAATACCGTACTAACTACCTTAAACCGGATTTTAGGCTAAGGCATTATGTGATAAATTGCACCATACTATCGACTAGTAACAACGACATACGAATGGTCGTAATAACGGAATGACGTTTGGCACCCGCAGATCTGCAGATCCCACTGTAGCTAGCAGTAAGGTGTAGGATAGTCTATCTAGTATAGATCTATACACAAACTCATACTATAGACTGGTTACAATGACATAAGAATGGTCGAAAATAATGTATGACGTTTGGCACTCGCAGACCTACAGGTCCCGCTGTAGCTAGCAGCAAGGTGTAGGATAGTCAATCCATTATAGAACTATACGCAAACTCACGCTCTCCCTTCAAGAGACTCTGGCTACAACTCGGGCCATGACATTTAAGTCATGCTCCGATTTAAATCACAGTAATTAACGTATTCTAGTATATGTAATGTAATGAATTGTTCTAGCTGTAATGTACGTTCTCTCTACCTAGCAAGTATAGTAATGTAATCGTTCTAGTATCGTTGTATATGTTCTCTTCCTAGTATAGTTGTATATGTAATGTAATGAACTGTTCTAGCTGTAATGTACGTGCTCTCTACCTAGCAAGTATAGTAATGTAATCATTCTAGTATAGTTATATATGTTCTCTTCCTAGTATAGTTGTATATGTAATGTACAGTAATGTTCTACAAAGTATTGACTCATGAATGAACTGACTCATTGTATGATATTGCGTTCTAGTAATTGTTCTAGTATCTTCCTAAACTACCCATATGGTAGTTTACTAGTAATCTATCTGGTACGTATGGTCATGGATGTATACCCTTGCTACCCAAGGGCATGGGATGAACTGGAAGGACCTTTATGACTATATATGTACACATGATATATAACTAATATTTAAACGGCCTTCGGACGAGTACCCGATATCCCACCAGACCACATCTCAAGCGCGAAAAGGAAATAGGGTGGATAGCCTTCCCAAGTCTTTTAAATATTTCTTATATAACTATACATATAGAGGCATGCAATTTATAATAATATAAAAGCATAAATAAGTTTTGTAAAACATTTGAAACATAATTATTATTTTAAGAAAAGATCGACTTGATGTCAATCTATAAAATAATTTAAAGGCATAACTTTGATAAGACAGTTTAAGTATAAGGAAAAATTTGTTTGAAACACAGTTGTAAATAAGTTTGAAAGGTAATGTACAGAGTAAGATGTTCAGTGTAATAAGGAGTTTTAAAAACATATAAAATGTTTATAAAAATCATTTCAAGGAAAATGTTTGGTAAAACGGCTAATGAGTAGCCAAATCATTTGAATGCTGTATATTAATCACATGTGATTGATATAATAACTAGCGTAATTCTACTTATTAATCGCATGTGATTGAGATAATAACTAGCATAATTCTACTTGTATCCCCCCCCCCCCCCCATAAAACATTTAAAAATAGTTTGAAACATTATTTAAGGGGTATGAACTCACCTGCAGTAAGTGACTGGGATTGAACGGACTGTTATCGTACGGAAGGATCGGACAAGTGCTTGGTGTCAAGTGAAGACTTAGACACACACAATGATCCTAATTTCATATGAAAGCATATGTATATAAATAATTAGTGATAAAAACACTAATTATACAAGTATAAACATTTAAGCGCGAGGAAAACACTTTTGGTCAAGTGCTAGGAGGCTAATGGGTTGCAACAAAGGAGTGAAATGCCCCTAATGGGAGTTTAAGGTCTAATGACCATATTCATTGGAGTTTACGACCCAGGGGAGTAAACTCCTGGCCGTAAACTCTCAACCAAGTCCCTAAATGGTGCTTAGAATTATTACAACTCTAGTGGGGAATTGTTTCAAGGCTTATAAAAGTGTTTTGGCACCATATTGACTCCTTTGGGAAGTTTACGGCCCAGAGACCACATTCCCTTGGAGTTTACGGCCGTAAACTCCCTTGGGAGGGTTTTTATGGTGTTTTCAAGTCTCAAACATTTCTAGGAACTAAACTAGGCTTTTGTACTTGGCTTTAGAAGAGTTTATGGCACATTTGGCACCATTTTATGGAGTTTACGGGCCTGGAACCTTTTGGGCCTTAAACTCCCTCACTCATGGAGGTCTAAGTGTTTTAACTAGTCCATAACTCATTTAGGTACATGCCCAAATTGTCTCTTGGCTTAAGGAAGGATTTAGGGTGTCATTTGACCCCTTTTTAGGTGTTTACGGCCCAAGAGTTTGTCTTGGCCGTAAACTCCTTTTTCCTTGTGCTTTCTTATGTTTGCTAGGCTATAAACACTTTAGGGTACTTGTCCTAATTTAATCTAAGCCTTAGGAAGTGTTTCAAAGCATTTTGGCACTTAAAACTTGGAGTTTACAGCCTAAGAAGCTCCTTGGCCGTAAACTCCCTTCTAGTCATGATTCCTAATTGTTTTGTGGTATAAGGCATGAATTGGTGGCTCCTAGTTCGAGTTCTAAAGCCTTGAGGGTCATTAGAACCCTTTAGGACCTTAAAATGGAGTTTACTCCCCAAGAACGTTCTTGGGCGGTAAACTCCCGGATCTCACATATTTGGCATGTAATCTATGTTATTAAGCTTATAACAAGTATTATAAAACAACTAGAGAAGTATACTCACGATTTGGGATAAAAACCCGAAGATCTGTGAGAGAGAATTTGGCTTTTCTCTAATTGGAATTCAACTAATGAACCAATTTGGTTCAGAATTCTATTTATAGTCCTGAGATTTTTGGCAGAAAATATTTCTATTCTCGGAATGAATTCTAATGTCCTAGAGTATTGGAATTACAGTGTTGCACAAAACCTTAGTGCATCCACTCTCCTAATATATCCTTAGGTGTAAAATCCTAAAAACTGCCAAACTTATATTCGAAATCTGAATTTTCACTGTAACTGCTTTACTTCTATTGGCTTGGTGTGGTTTGTTCATAATGGAAATTTCGGGTTGTCACAAAGTGTAAAATTTGTGAAACTTGGAAACGGCAGGGAGTGTTTAAGTTTAAAATTTCGAAAGGGAATCACAAGAGCTTGGCTAGCCGAGATGGTTAGGCGTTTGGTTGAATACTTTGATGTCCCATGTTCGATCCCTGTCAACCTCAATTCGCGTTTCTATTTTTTTAATGCGAAGCTGAGCTCCTGTGCGAGGATGAAGCGAGGCCGAGGATCCAAGGCGCGAGCCGATGCGAGATGCTAGTCTGAAGGCGAGGACCTGGTGCAAAGATGTTGAACGAGGCGATGTGCTGATGCGAAGCTTGGCTTGCTGCTGCTGAGAAGTGTATAAAGTTTAAACAATCGAACTGTTTAACAAGTTCCCTTGTAGCTCAACTGGTTAAGGTGCGTGCTTTGAAGTGTTGAAGGTCCCGAGTTCGAACCTCGGCACCTCTAGATCCCCTTTCTTTTTATAATAAAGAGTTGTTGATGCGAGGATGAGGCCGTAAACTTCGGACCGTAAACCCTTCAAAGACCGTAAACTCTTCAAGAACCGTAAACACAGCTTCAGATCGCAAAAAAAACGACGTTTTTCACCATTTTTGGTCCAAAACTCGATCAAAAACTCATTTTTATGAAAAAATGCGAAGAACAAAACACGATCAAATAAGCTCCAGATCTGAAAAAAATTGATTGATACAACCAAGCTCTGATACCAATTGTAAGTCCCCAATCTGCTTGTGTATCAACCATATCCGTTTGATGGTGTGGAATCCCAATCAAACGGATGATGTCAGATCAAATAAAAGAGAAGGAGAAGAAGATGATGATGATGAATCTATGTATGATATGATTAGAATAAAGATCCAGATACAAAAGATTCACACACACAAAACTTCTCTCTAGTTTCTCTCTCTAGAACACCTTCAAATGCACACACTTAAGCTCCTCTAGTGTTCATCACTCTTTTCCTCACACCCCTCACCCCTATATATACATGAGAATATGGGCTGTAAACAAGGTTTACAACCGTAAACCTGTTTACGGCCGTAAACACCCACCGACCATAAACGGCTAAACAATATATAAAAATACAATTTCTCAGAAAAGCAAAGTATAAACCATATTTTTGACCCAACAATCTCCCCCTTGGTTTATAGCTTTCTTTTCTTTTCTTAAATGACCCAACAAACTCCCCCTAAAAAGTAGTTGGCTTTTCTTGTTAATCTTCATTGGGAACTTGGCTTCAGCATTAATCTTCAAATTCTTCACAGCTTCAAGATGAACTTGATGAATCTTCAATGAATGACTTCATATTGAGCACACGTCGGGTGAGGAGGCTTGATGTACTGATTCTTGAAAGATAGCGCTTTCAGCTTGAGAATCTACAGAGAGAACATCAGAGAGAACTGAACTTCTAGATCACTTCAGCAGGTACAAAGATAGCAGCAGACTGATTGAGGAGGCTTCAATGTAATCTGTCATATATTCTACAATTTCAGCTTCACCTTGCTTCTAGGGTTGAAGGATGGAATGTCGAAAGAATAATCTTCATTTCTTGGTCCTTCGAATGTGAATTCTTCGATGATCACAGATGAAGCCTTGGCTCAGAAATCTTCGACACAAACTTCATGAGTCTTATCTATACCTGAAATCACTTTTCAAGACAAAACAAAACTAAAAGAAAACTTAGCATAGAAACAAAAATATTTTTGGATTTTTTTTTATTTTCTTGAACAAGAAGTAAAACATAAATAACACTATTTTTGGATTTTTTTTAATTTTCTTATTTTTGTTTGGTTTTTAAAATTTTTAATTCTCCCCTAATATTTAAATTAGAAGAAACTATGAACAAATTTAACAAAAACAAAATGATATCTAACTTTAAGAATGATTTGGGATCAAAGTTTTTAGACAACCTTTTATCTTCACGTCTTTGTCTGATCGATCGCCGGTATTGTTGTCCACTTAAACATGAAAAATTATGACAAAATTAGGACATACTATTAGTTATAAGACAAAGTGAACTTAAGTTCCTAGATACTATATTTGATCCTAAGTTCCTAGATACTATATCTTAAGGACCATTCAGCTGACGACGACGAGGGATATTGTTGTCCACCTAAATTGAGTAGCGAGATCTATAGACAATCTTTGAGTGTTCAATTTTAATTGTACTGGAACATGTTTCCTGCTTCCTGATATGCCCCGGTAATCAAGGACTTCCAGAGTACTCCTTACATCGGGTGAGCAGACAATCATTAAGAGAGAAGATAGATTTAGATTATTATCCGTTATAGTTTTTAGAGGGATTTAGAAGTAGAACGTTGCATATGCTGTGTACCAGGTCGGATTGTTAATCACGCAAAGGAGACAACATATGGCTAACAGATAAAAAGAGTTTCATAGATATAATATGCAGAGAAATAGAGTTGCATATGCTACAGTCCAGGTCGGATTTTGAGTCACGCAGAGGAGGTAACATATGACTAACAGATAGATAGAAGAGAAAACAATTTTCTACAGACCTAATTCATCGGAATTTACCAGTCGCCCCATCAATACCGGAATTAAGGACAGAATCCACACATCGAGGAAAAGTTAAACCACGGTTCCAGATACGGGTTTATTTAATGTGATGAGTAGATTCCCATATATATCTCCCTGCTCAACCTATCCAAGTGTCGTATTGTCAGGCTAAACGGATCTAACTAGATAAAGATTTGTCAAGTCTATAAATTTCCTAAGTTCAACTCTGCCTAGTCATGTCCATTTAGAATCTTTCGTGCCTACCGACACATCAATCCTAGAGCATTAGACCCTTCAACTTTGGGTACGTTACGCAAACTTAGATTGCCTGTTATCACTAGATAATATCTCTTCCCAAAACATCTCCCTCAAGCACATTTCATAACCAACATATTTTTGATTTTTTGATTTTCTAATGTTTTTGGATTTTTTTAATTTTCTAATTTTTGTTTTGTTTTTATTTTGATTCTTGTCCTTTGGAGTTTGATTCTTGGCCTTGGGAGTTGAATTATTGGCCTTCTTGGAGCAAACGTTGAGTAAAGAGAAATTGTGGCTAGAGGATGATGAAGCAGAAGTGTTTCTAGGAGTAGACATCTGAGAAGAAAGATAGTTTTAGTTAGATTTCAAGACACCTTAATATAGTAACTCTAAAATACAATATCAAGGTTAGGATCCAACTATGATGATTCACAACTTAGAAATGGGATACCGAGATCCAAGTGTAAATTTCATAAAGGTAGGTGAATGATGATTCACCAATACCACCATAAGACGAACCAAACGAAGTGAAATTTCTAATTCCTTTTGAGATACACTAAACTATTCAATGGCATGTTTTAATCTCGGATTATGCTCTTCTATTTGTGATTGGGATACCGAGGATCACAAACAAGATGTGAATAACCATGCAAATGTGCTTGGTAACCTCATTGTCATTATCATTAACTATTGATGTGCCGGTAAACCACACACGCTCCATCAAAATGATAATTATGAGATACCCATTACTACTCTTTATTAGTGCCTATTAGTGTGCTGGTAAACCACACCCACTCCACTAATGACCAATAAAGCATAATGTGCAATTTCATGGACTAGCATACTTTTCACATTTTTCCTAAAGTAACTAGAGTTGGGATTTTTGTAAAATAATGTTCTAGTACTTTCTTTAATAACATTATACTTTTAATGAGATGTAGTTGTCCTATCAAATCCGTTCTGCTCACGACCCTCCACTAATCAAGGAAGCGGTGGGTGAGAGTGGACACCCATTCAACTACCATTTTATAGGCAGTTTCCTTATACCCCCTTATAGACTAGCTTCGTGAATGAGACATACTAGCACTTTGACTGACCATATTCTTATACATATATAATATTTAACTTTTAATTATAATACATATATAAGGTGTGTTTTAAACTTTTTAAAACTTTAAGGTTTATATAAATTTTGAAATTTAAACTATTAATTTTAAATTTAAAATAAACCAAAAAACTAGATTTAATAATTATCTATTAATTAACTTTTAATTAATTTATTAAATCTTGTATGGATTATCTAATAAAATTAAACAATTAATTTAATCCTAATCCTTATCCCTCTAGATTTCGAAAATTAGGGTAAAGGATAATTTCCTTATTTTTCTCAATTATCCAATTAGGCAATAATTATCCAATAAAGCAATAATTATCCAAAATAAGATAAAACCCTAAAATAAGAAGCAAATTTAGAAATTCAAGGGAGGAGGCTAGGGTTTTCCAAAACCCTAACCCTAATTTCGATTAGGGTTCATGGAGGATAGGGTTTTTCGAAAAACCCTTTGAACCAAAAACCCTAAAAACGAAACCATGGCCTTTTAGGGTTTAATAGCTATAAACCCTAATTTGCAATTCAACTATTATAGCAATTCAATTTAAAACAAAAACAATTGCTCTGATACCACTGTTGTGTTTTAGGTAAAACAAATAAACTAGAAAACAGTTCCTAAGTTCACATGCAACCTACTTTGGATCTATGTTTTAACTATTGAACATATAACTTTAAATTGCAAAACAAGAACCCTAGAGAAGAGAGGCTATTTTCGAATAACTAACTAGGGTTTAAGAGTTACATACCTTTCAATTGTTATAGTAAACAATTGATAATCCTCTTGAACTTGATCTTCTTGGAAGCCTAGCACCACAAATGTAATGCCTCTAATGGAATCACACCTAAGAACAAGCAAGAAGGAAACTTGAAGGAGAGAGGGTAGGGTATGCAAAAATCAGCCTAGGGTTTCTTCCAAGGTAAGAGTGATCAATTTTGAGAGCCAGGAGGCTCCTTATATAGTTGAGGGATCTAGGGTTTAGGGAAAACCCTAATGTTCCTTTGCTTGGGGCCTAAGCTTATCCAAAGGCCTTATCTAAGCCCCTTGGATGAAATCGTTAGGGTTTCCCCTATAGATTTCGTCCCACCCCTCCCAAGGTGGTTCTGGAACCTTCCACTCAATTCTTAGATAATTGCAAACTAGTCCCTACACTTTATAATTAATATAGTTAACCCCAAAATTAATTCTAATTAATTTCTGGCTAACTATTAATTAAACATTATGATTTCTAATCAGTATATTAATCTTTTAACATATTAATAAATCATTTATATTAATTTATTAACCTTATAATAAATCAATATCTCTCCTTTCATAATTTCCTTGTTCGGTTGCTAGGTTTGAGGGCAACCCAACAGGACTGTGTTGCTATCAATTCAAGTACATACCAATTATAGTTATGGGCTTAGACACATAATCCAACTTGAACTGCCAAACACAGTGAGGAAACTCATCTCACATACTGACCACAACTGAATAAATCTTGAATGTTGTCGGCTCTACTGGTCACCTTCAAATCGAAAACAAATCATAAGCCACTGATTAAATACCCAAATTACCCTTAGTTTAGATCTGGTCAAGCCTCTGGTCAAAGGTTAAAGTGAAAAAAAGTCAACCGATCAAAGAAGTCAACACTGACTGAGTACGCCGTGTGTACTCAGTCAGTATGCCCAACGTATTCCGAGTCTTAACCGACCTATGGGGTGTTGACCCAGTACGCGCTGCGTACACTAACGTACGCCCCACTTACGCTCTCAGTTCTTAATTCATCTAGAAAAGGTCTTAAACCTTTAAGCTCAAATGTCCATTACACAGAGCTAGTAAATGATGATGATATGAGAATCCAATAAACTCTGTAGGGTTTAATGGAGTAAGGATGTTGAAGAGTATAATTGTATAAAAAGTGAAATGCTGATGTGACAGTGATGTAACAATCCATTGAACTTCTTAGAGTCCAATGGACTGTAGATACCCTTAATAGGTTTAGTAGGGGTGGGGGTACAAGGTACGGGGGTGATAGTACCTATTTTGGATTTTCTAAATAAAAATAATAGATCAATATCAAATGTAAATTAAAAAGAAATATACAAAGGTATTGTTTTCATTTCAACTATGATAGAGACAAAACCCAAAAGAAATTGAAGTCATAAAGATAGTGTGAGTTAAAAAATAAATTAAAGACCACATTTAGCCAAGGACAATTAGTGTAATTTACTCTAAAAAGGACTACAAAAGACAAATGCAGCATGGGCTTTGACATAGTTTTCACTTTTCAGAAATATTAGCCCACGATAAACTGCGTTAAACCCAAACCCAACTTAGCTTTTCTCCTTCAACCGAAATCATACCAGCAATGTTTTAAAAATGGGTTTGAGTCGGCCTGTCGGACCGGTTAGACTGGAAACCGGAGGAGGGAGCGGGGTCAACTATCACCAGTTTTATGTCGATTTTTTTAACTGATTGAACTCATCGGTTTTTTAGAAAAACCTGGTTGAACCGGTTAAAATAAATCGATTGAACCGGTTAAACCGAATAAAAACATATAGAAAAGAACCATTTGCATAATAAACTTTGGTGATTTTTTTTCAAATCTATTTAGTTTTCTCTAAATAAAAACATATGTTAAATGTTTTAAAGTTTTTTGATATGTTTGTATTCATCTAAAACTATGTTTTGTTTTGATATTATACTTTTTATTTACATATATAGATTGTAAAACATTAAAACTTATGATTATGTATTATTCTAATGTATTTGGATTGATCTACAACTTATTTTTATGTATTTTGTTAATGTTTGACATTGTAAACGTCAAATTCATGATTTATATGTATGTATTTGTAAGAAAATAGGAAAAAAATGAAAATTATAGAAACGGGTTGACCGGTCGAACCGGTTAAACCGGGAAAGGATCACCATACCGGTTCAACTAAAAAACCGGTTTCTAAAACATTACATACCAGCCATAACCTCCATTTCTTGTTGGGTGTGTTCGACACATAACTTTTACAATCTTATGGCTTGTAGCTTTTAAGAAAAAGCTTGAAAAAAAAAGTCTCCTTCCGTTGCAACGACGTTAAGCTTCTAGCCAAACCAAAAAGCTCTAAAATCAAATGCTTCTTGGTGAAGCGTTCAACAAAAAGCTCCAACCCTAATATAACAAATTACCAAATTGCCTCTCACGTATCTTATGATTCCGGTACTTCCACTGTAATCACGTTCGTTTCTCCATTGTGCGTGTGTCACAAGAACCTATGTCGTTCTTGTTCCTCTCCCATGCAATCAAGAATCTTCATCCAACAAGGTAAATTTTGAATTCATGTCTATGTATTGTTCACAAATTTCTCTATGTTTCATCTTCATCAGAGTTTTTTTTTAATACATTAATTGTTGATCAGTCCTATTATCTATGATGAACAAGAAAAATAATCATTAGAGCATGTGAATTAAACCATTGAAATATAACAAAAATTGCAAAGAAATTCATACATAGTGAAAGGCATGCATGCCTTCTTTTTGCCATACATGCATGATCTAAAGTGTTATGTGGGTCAATAGTGATCATATGGGGATGAAATTCACTCTTTTGAAACATAATGACTTAGGAGGGTAATAAGGTTTCCAGTTTGTCTGTATTAGGTCACTAAGTGACCTAATACGAACAAACTGGAAACTAATTACCCTCCTAAGTCATTAACCCTAATTATTTAGAAAACATGCATACTATTCAATGTGACTAACTTGTTTGAGTGGAAATAGTTGCTTCCATTTAAACTTATCTCACAACCCTTCCAGGACTTCTCAGTATAAAAACTCATACGATTGATGATCTTCATTATATAAATATGCAACATTTTATCAATAACTTCTTTTTTGTCATTTAAATGTTTACATGAACACATCCATATGTACAAATACAATCTTACTTTGATACCTCCTATCAATGTCTACATTTGATAACGAATGGAAATGTAAAATCAACATGGACTTGTAGACGATGCCTATTATCAATTATTTTATAAAAAACAAAACCACAACATCAACTAAGAAACTGAAGTTGCAAAATTAATAAAAAATCAGCACATAAACAAACACATACATCTATATACAACACATAAACAGAAGTTTATAAAGCATGAAACTTAATGACAGGAAAAGTAAAAGACTTAAAGGAGACTTTATAAAAAGAAAGATCACCCTTACTTGCCACAAATGGTTGTAGATATCAACAAGAAGATCAATCTGACCATGTAATCCATATGTTGTCTGATCATGACTTCAGTAGATGAACTACCGAAACGTAAGAATTGAAATTGAACTCTATTAGCATTTGAAATTTGAATTAGGGTTCCAAAAAAGACGACGAAGGGTTTAAATTTTTTTTGGACCATTTCTCGATTTATGTGTGTCATCCTTGCTCAGGGGCCATGCTAATCTTCTCTGTATCGTTGCAATTTTATCGGATGTCCCCAAAGAGACGACCATAGATGAAGAGCTTCGTCATATAGATGAGTAGCAGGTTATATTGGACGACGGGAGTTCTAAACGAACTAGTTTACTGTTGATGGTCATATATTCTCAATGTCTTTAAATTTAGGGTTAATGACTTAGGAGGGTAATTAGGTTTCCAGTTTGTCCATATTAGGTCACTAAGGTTTTTTTTTGTGCTTATTAGACCAATATGGTTGTTATTACCGTTTACAAATACTCATTTTTACCAGTAAAAATGACTATTTTTAAACGGTAATAACAACCATATTAGTCTAATACGCACAAAAAAAAACCTTAGTGACCTAATACGCACAAACTGGAAACCTAATTACCCTCCTAAGTCATTATCCCTTGAAACATGCCGTAATTAGTTTTTATTTCTTGAAATTCTTTGTAAAATTAAAGATTAATGTTATTTAAATTGGTATGGAACATGTAGGGATGCCTAGGTAAAAACAAGATTTATGTTATGTATTTGTGTGTATATACATGATACATGTATAAAACCAAAACAATATATACAATGAAATTACTTTTCATAGGTTATACATTATAAATATACACATATGCACATACTTAAGCTTTAAAGCTTAAACCTGCTTTTACATAGGCATCCCAACATGGAACAATCAAAGAAATATACATGATACATCATTTACGTTAACTGATTATGGGTTTTTGACCATTTTGCCACATCGAGCTTTTTTTGTGATATACTAGCAAGTTTGTGGGCTTAATGAGTCTCGTTGACCATTCATATTAATGAATCATATCCCATAAATTCAAACCCGCTGTCTAAAGGTTATTTGTAACAACGCAAATTTTCAAACAAATTTTTCATTTTAAAAATAAAGTATTTCCATCCAAAACAAGGCATAAATAGTTCAAGTATTATGTCAATACAAATAGTCTAAATCCCAAGATCATAAAAACATTCTTCAGTGTGTATCGATCACACCGGCGCCTTCCCACGGTCCTCGCTAGTACCTGAAACACATGCATAACAACTGTAAGCATAAATGCTTAGTGAGTTCCCCAATATACAACTTACGCACATACGCCTTTCCAGGCCCTGACCTTCCGGTCCATGTGTCTCAGGGGACTTCCGTCCCTGCTGGGTAAACCTTCCGGTCCTACCCACGCCGACCTTCCGGTCCATCACACAACATATCGCCTTCCGGCCCATAACATATTGCCTTCCGGCCCATAATATAATCGCCTTCCGGCCCATGACATACATAGCACACATATAACAAATAACTTACCACATATAGCATACATATCACATATCATATCCGACCTTCCGGTCACACAGTCAAACCCTTCCGGGTACAGTATAGTGAGAAGACTCACCTCGTGAATGCTGAAAGCTAACAAATCCTGAAATCACTCGTGCACAATCCGACGAGCTACAACCTCCCTATAACATCACATATCCCTCATTAACACTTATATCTTCTAAGTGTGACTATCCCTAAGAAGTCAGACTTAGGTCAACTCTGGTCAACGGTCAACGGTCAACTCGACCGGACTCGGCGAGTGCCATGGCGACTCGGCGAGTCTAGACGTCCTCCCCAACTTCCCCTGATGTTCCCTTTCTACTCGTCGAGTATCCCTCTTGGCTCGACGAGATCCTCGTGGAAGAATCGCGAGGCCACCCCGACTCCACTCGCCGAGTCTGAAGAACAGCTCGACGAGTTCCAGTCAATCTCCAAGCTACTCGCCGAGTCTGTTCATCGGACTCGGCGAGTCCATGCCATGCAGTCGATCAAACTGCTTCATGAGATAAGTTTTGTCCCGAAATACACAAGCATGGGACCTTCTGGACCTCTAAAGGTCCTAATACAGGGTTATAGTCGTTTGGGTAACAAGGCAATAATCCATCTAATCACCAAATGGGTTCCATAAACCCTAGATCCATACACACATCAATATAACAGAAATGATCCAAAATATTACCTGAATAACGCACTCTCTGTGTCCCCAAACCTCAGAACTCGAATCCCTTGCAGTTCCTTTAGCCAAGACTCCCCTCCTCCTTGCACCACAATTTCTTCAAATCACCAATGGCCTTCAATCTTGCTCTAGATGCCCACAGCCGCTTAGGGTTCTTCTCAGTAGACTAAAAGACGGACAATGACGACATATAGTGCCTTATATACGATCCAAAACCAAACGGCTAGGGTTTCCGCTGAACAGCGTCGACTCGCCGAGTCCATATCTGGACTCGTCGAGTCCAGTCGCGATCCCGCGACCAAGTCTGCGATCCTACTCGGCGAGTCTAGGCTCCAACTCGCCGAGTCCCCTCTTAAATCACCCCAAAAACATAATTTAATAATACCTGGGATTCCGGGCTGTTACAACTCTCCCCCACTAGGATTAGACTTCGCCCTCGAAGTCTCATTCTGAAAATAGTTCCGGATGCTGCTCCCGCATCTCACGTTCCGGCTCCCAAGTCATTTCCGATCCCTTACGGTGTTGCCACTGAACCAACACCAGAGGTACCTCCTTGTTCCTCAGAACCTTGATCTTCCGATCCCTGATAGCCACTGGTCTCTCAGCATAATTCAGGCTCACATCCACCTGAATATCCTCTAATGGAACCACTGCCGACTCATCGGCTATGCACTTCCTCAATTGCGACACATGAAAGGTGTCGTGGATCTAACCCAACTCCGCTGGCAACTCCAACCGATAGGCTACCCGGCCTATCCTTGCAATCACACGAAATGGCCCAATATACCGGGGCCCCAACTTGCCCCTCTTCCTGAATCGAATCACTCCTTTCCAAGGAGAGACCTTCAGGAGAACGAAGTCGCCGACCTGAAATTCCAGCTCAGATCGGCGCCTGTCTGCATAACTCTTCTGTCGGCTCTGGGCGGTCAATAACCTCTGCCTAACTTGCTGAATCTGCTCTGTCGTCTGAAGTACGATCTCCGTGCTGCCCATCACTCTCTATCCCACCTCTCCCCAGCAAATGGGGGTCCGACACCTCCTACCATACAACAGCTCAAAAGGTGGCATACCAATGCTCGAATGATGGCTGTTGTTGTAGGAAAACTCTGCTAAGGGTAAATATGCATCCCAGCTACCCCCGAAGTCTAACACACACGCTCGAAGCATGTCCTCCAGCGTCTGAATTGTCCGCTCGCTCTGACCGTCTGTCTGGGGATGGTATGCGGTACTAAAATGCAATTTGGTACCCAGCTCCTCATGAAATTTCTTCCAGAACCTGGAAGTGAAGCGCACATCATGGTCTGAAACAATCGAGATCGACACTCCATGCCGGGATACCACTTCTCTCACATATATCTCCGCCAACTTCTCCGCTGAAGAACTCTCGCTGATGGCAAGGAAGTGTGCACTCTTTGTTAACCTATCCACAATCACCCAAATTCAATCAACTCCCCTGGCAGTCCTCGGCAATTTGGTGATGAAATCCATGGTGATCTGTTCCCACTTCCACTCGGGAATCTCCAATGGCTGTAACTTGCCATGCGGTCTCTGGTGCTCGGCCTTAACCCTACGGTAGGTCAAGCACCTCTCAACGAACCATGCCACGTCCCTCTTCATACAGGGCCACCAATACTCTTTCCTCAAATCCAAATACATCTTCGTAGCACCGGGATGGATCGAGAATTTCGATCTATGAGCCTCTTCCATCAAAGTAATACGCGTACCGCCCACGAACGGTATCCAGATCCGACCCTGAAACGTCAGAAGCCCTCGTCCATCCTTAATGAACTCTGAAATTAACCCAACGACCCGCTCTTTCTTCTGTACCTCTGGTCGTACAGCCTCGGCCTGTGCCCCACGAATAGCATCCAATACTGGAGTCATCACAGTCAGTCTCAAGCATACATCTCGCAATGGAGTGCTCTCCGCCCTGCGGCTCAATGCATCGGCTACCACATTAGCCTTGCCCGGGTGGTACAGGATCTCACAATCATAATCCTTGACTACATCCAACCACCTCCTCTGACGCATATTTAGGTTGGGCTGATCCATCAAATATTTCAAGCTTTTATGGTCCGTGTATATCGTACATCGAACCCCATACAGGTAGTGACGCCAAATCTTGAGAGCGAACACTACTGCCCCCAACTCTAAATCATGCGTGGGATACCTCGCCTCATGAGGCTTCAGCTGCCTCGACGCATAAGCTATCACATGACCCCTCTGCATCAACACTGCACCCAGTCCCGAAATCGATGCGTCGCAATATACTACAAAATCTTCCATCCCTTCCGGGAGAGCTAATACCGGGGCTTCGCACAACCTCTGGCGAAGTGTCTCAAAGGAGGTTTGCTGCTCGGGCCCCCATGAGAATGCTACACCCTTCCGGGTCAATCTGGTGAGCGGCACTGCGATCTTGGAGAAATCCTTAATGAATCTCCGATAATACCCTGCCAACCCAAGGAAGCTCCTGATCTCGGAGGGTGACTTCGGCACCTCCCAACTCATCACCGCCTCAACCTTGGCCGGATCGACCAATATCCCTTTCTGATTAACAACATGTCCTAGAAATTGGACCTCCCGCAACCAGAAGTCACATTTGGAGAACTTTGCATAAAGCTTCTCCGACCTCAATACCTCAAGGACTTCCCTCAAATGTTCCTCATGCTGCTCTCTAGATCTCGAATACACCAGAATGTCGTCGATAAATACAATCACTGACCGATCCAACATCGGCCTGCATACCCTTTTCATGAGATCCATGAATACAGCCGGGGCATTGGTGAGCCCGAAAGGCATCACTACAAACTCATAATGCCCATAACGCGTCCTAAACGTTGTCTTCTGGACATCCTCATCCCGCACTCTCACCTGATGGTACCCTGACCTCAGATCGATCTTGGAAAACCACGATGCTCCCTGCAACTGATCGAATAAATCATCGATCCTCGGTAACGGGTAACGGTTCTTGACCGTCAACTTGTTCAACTCCCAGTAATCAATGCACATCCGGTGTGAACCATCCTTCTTCTTGACGAACAGAATAGGTGCTCCCCATGGCGAGCTGCTCGGCCGAATGAATCCCTTCCCCAGCAACTCCTGGAGCTGCGAGGACAACTCTTGCATCTCTGGAGGTGCAAGACGATAAGGCACCTTAGCAATAGGCGCGGCCCCCGGAACCAGGTCAATACCAAACTCTACTTGTCTCACAGGAGGTACTCCCGGCAACTCCTCGGGGAAAACATCTGGAAACTCACGCACCACTGGGACCTCCTCCACTGACCTCGGTCTCTCGGAGACCTCCCGCGTATCCATCACATACGCCACAAAACCCTTACAGCCCTGCTGTAGACACTGCCTCGCCCTAGCGGCCGAACAAAAAGCTGATCCCGAACGGGTACCCTCGCCGTACACCGAAAGGACTCCCCCACTATGGTCTCGTATAGTCACCAGCTGACGCTCACAGTCGATGACAGCTCCGAATCGGCTCAACTAGTCCATGCCCATGATGACACAGACATCACCCATCGCAATAGGAATCAGGTCAATCGGGAATTCGACCCCGAAAATCTCTAACACGCATCCCCGGAGAACCTCCGAGGCACAAATCACTCTCTCGTCAGCTATAGAAACCCTCAGAGGCCGACTCAACGACTCACGACTAACGCTGATATGCTGACTAAAGGCTAGAGATACAAAGGATCTACTCGCACCCGAGTCAAATAACACTAAGGCAGGCACAGTGTTCACAAGGAAAGTACCTACGCATATAATAACATAAGCATAACAATTCGACATTAAAATAAATACATGAATTACAGTATACCTGCCACAACATCGGGCGCAGCGCGGACCTCCTCCGCAGTCAGCTGAAAGGCTCTTCCCCGAGCCCTCGGGGCCTCGACCTTCACCGGTCGAGTCGCAGTAGCTCCGGCAGCAGGTGCAGATCCTTGAAGAAGCTGAGAGCACTCGGCCTTCCTATGGCATGTCTGGTTGCAATGAAAGCAAACCGTAAACCCCTTGGGGCACTCCCTAGCAATGTGCCCCTCCTTGCCACACTTGTAGCAAGCACCAGATCGACATACCCCAACATGACTCTTGCCGCATTTCCCGCAAGTGCGGCCCTTCGAACCTCCTGTCCTCGAATCGGCGGACTTTATCCGCTTGGCTGCCGGCTGGGACTGAGCCGGTCGCCGGTCCACCCGCTGAGACTCGGCCTCCTCCCTGGCCTGGGTCTCCAACTCGATCTCGCGCTTCCTGGCATTCGCCTGGAGCTCAGCAAAAGTATGGTAAGTGGAGTTTGACACAAACTCCCGGATATCCCTCCTCAACACTCCCAAGTACCGGCTCATCCGAGCCTGATCAGTGGACACCAGCTCAGGGCAGAACATCGCCCTCTCATGAAACTTCCGCGTGATCACCGCAACAGAATCGGTACCCTGCTTGAGGGTTAAGAACTCCTGAACCAATCGTTCCCTCTCCACCGGGGGAACGTACTCGTCCCTGAACATAGAAATAAACCCCTCCCATGTCACTGATGTAGTCTCTGCCAAAGTGAAGTTCGCCGTCACGAACTTCCACCAGTCCTTCGCTCCCAGACGGAGCTGGTTCAATGCGAACCGTACCCTCAGGTGCTCCGGGCATCAACAAGTGTAGAAGCACCCCTCTATATCCGCGATCCACCTCATCGCAGCAATCGGATCCTGCGTCCCATCGAACTCCGGTGGCTTCGTGTTGCTGAACTCTCGGAACAGCAACGAGTCACCCCCTGTGGCCTAGCAGCGGCCACAGCTGCGGTAGCTGCAGCGGTTGCAGCCTCAGTCAATGCGGCGTATCGCTCATCAAACGTCTCCATCAGGGTGGTCTTAATAGACCCAAACATCTCCGGGATCTCAGCCCGGATCGCTGCCGCTACCTCCTCGTGAATCATCTGACGAATCTCCTCGTCACTCACACCGCTCGAACTCGCTCCGTGGCGTGGTCTAACCATGATGTCTCTGAAATACAACATAAATCTATCAGAGACTCCATCGAGTATAATCGTACTCGATAACGCAACCCTACTCAGTCTCCGTTATCCAGGGATTCTTACTTGGGTCTCCCACTGACCCGGTGTCTTCGGTAGTACGGGCCCAATACTACCGACCACACCGCATCAGCATTCATCCCAAATCTTCCTCCCCAAACCCCGGATAGTGAGTACTCTACTTCTGTTATGCACTATCTACTCACACACTAACACAACATCTCATATCGGCAAACTTCCCTAGACTAAGGCATCACAAATCAGGCCACTCTAGTCCTATCATGAATACCTAGTCTTCTAGCATGCATAACAATTCATATCATATAATATTGTAAGGTATTTTGGGGATCTTTACCGTTCGGGCGCTGACTGATCGTACACACTGCTTCTTTCATGCTTACCACAAAACCATTTACAAAAGTTTATGCCTTTATTTAAAAAGTTTCCTCAAATCCTCGGTTTGAGTTCAGTTACCCCCGATGGTGCACCCGAATCCCTCAAACCAAGGCTCTGATACCAATTGTAACAACGCAAATTTTCAAACAAATTTTTCAGTTTAAAAATAAAGTATTTCCATCCAAAACAAGGCATAAATAGTTCAAGTATTATGTCAATACAAATAGTCTAAATCCCAAGATCATAAAAACATTCTTCAGTGTGTATCGATCACGCCGACGCCTTCCCACGGTCCTCGCTAGTACCTGAAACACATGCATAACAACTGTAAGCATAAATGCTTAGTGAGTTCCCCAATATACAACTTACGCACATACGCCTTTCCAGGCCCTGACCTTCCGGTCCATGTGTCTTAGGGGACTTCCGTCCCTGCTGGGTAAACCTTCCGGTCCTACCCACGCCGACCTTCCGGTCCATCACACAACATATCGCCTTCCGGCCCATAACATATTGCCTTCCGGCCCATAATATAATCGCCTTCCGGCCCATGACATACATAGCACACATATAACAAATAACTTACCACATATAGCATACATATCACATATCATATCCGACCTTCCGGTCACACAGTCAAACCCTTCCGGGTACAGTATAGTGAGAAGACTCACCTCGTGAATGCTGAAAGCTAACAAATCCTGAAATCACTCGTGCACAATCCGACGAGCTACAACCTCCCTATAACATCACATATCCCTCATTAACACTTATATCTTCTAAGTGTGACTATCCCTAAGAAGTCAGACTTAGGTCAACTCTGGTCAACGGTCAACGGTCAACTCGACCGGACTCGGCGAGTGCCATGGCGACTCGGCGAGTCTAGACGTCCTCCCCAACTTCCCCTGATGTTCCCTTTCTACTCGTCGAGTATCCCTCTTGGCTCGACGAGATCCTCGTGGAAGAATCGCGAGGCCACCCCGACTCCACTCGCCGAGTCTGAAGAACAGCTCGACGAGTTCCAGTCAATCTCCAAGCTACTCGCCGAGTCTGTTCATCGGACTCGGCGAGTCCATGCCATGCAGTCGATCAAACTGCTTCATGAGATAAGTTTTGTCCCGAAATACACAAGCATGGGACCTTCTGGACCTCTAAAGGTCCTAATACAGGGTTATAGTCGTTTGGGTAACAAGGCAATAATCCATCTAATCACCAAATGGGTTCCATAAACCCTAGATCCATACACACATCAATATAACAGAAATGATCCAAAATATTACCTGAATAACGCACTCTCTGTGTCCCCAAACCTCAGAACTCGAATCCCTTGCAGTTCCTTTAGCCAAGACTCCCCTCCTCCTTGCACCACAATTTCTTCAAATCACCAATGGCCTTCAATCTTGCTCTAGATGCCCACAGCCGCTTAGGGTTCTTCTCAGTAGACTAAAAGACGGACAATGACGACATATAGTGCCTTATATACGATCCAAAACCAAACGGCTAGGGTTTCCGCTGAACAGCGTCGACTCGCCGAGTCCAAATCTGGACTCGTCGAGTCCAGTCGCGATCCCGCGACTAAGTCTGCGATCCTACTCGGCGAGTCTAGGCTCCAACTCGCCGAGTCCCCTCTTAAATCACCCCAAAAACATAATTTAATAATACCTGGGATTCCGGGCTGTTACATTATTGTATATAAAGGGTAGCTAGTTATTCAATGGTAAGATCTAATATTAACGAATCCCATTTAACCATCCATATTAATGAATCATATCCCATTAATCATAATTCTTATATATGAGTTTTTAATTATCAAAAAGGAAAAGGAATTGAAACTCATGAAATTGCTATTGTCATCTAGAGGGCAGCAAGTTGCATTAAAGCAAATCTTTTTATGGTAAAATTTCTTATTGGTTTTTTTTTTTTTTTTTTTTTTTTTTTTTTTTTTTTAGTTATTATTTACTATTGCTTTCAATTCTTATACAACTTCTTATTCCTATAAAACCTTCAATTTGTTTATTATATTAGCTTACATGTGTTTATACACTTTTAATAATATGTTATTTGAATTCAAAGTCAGGTATGAATAATGATAATGGAAAAAAAATTTGATTGGACAGATAAGTCTATATGATTTTATGTGATATCTTAAAAAAATATATTATAAAGAATGGTTCGTACCTCTTCAATTAAATGAAAAGATCTTCAACCAATTTTTAAAAAAGATGCTCATACAAAGTTAAATAATTACAAAACCTTAAAGAACAAGTATTATAATAAATTTTATTAGTATATTTTTTATGTTTTCGTATGACTTTTGATTTTGTAATAATACATAATTATCGAACATTTCCTAGTTTTGAAAAAGAAAAGTTAGACAATCAACTTTTTATTATTATGTTTCTGTTTTATATATTAAAAGATGCAATTTTATGTAATTTAACATGTTTTAAAAGTTTCACGCTATATTTTTCGAACACTTATATAACAAATAAAAGCAACAACTACTAGCTATCAGCTACCCGCTACCAACTAGTATCTACCAGTTATCAGTTGGTAACTACCAACTAGTTTTGCCGAACACGTCCTTTATATCAAACTTATGGTAATAAATATTATTAAATAAATTTAGAGTTGCGTTGATAACTATTTCCATCCTTGGGAAATATTATTTGTAAATATTTTTCATCGGATCAGCTTAAATATCGAATGAAACCTCTTCATTTTTCTAAAAACCGAGAACCACCAAAATTTAAAATTTATGAACTCGGTGAGTTTATCGTTGAATTGGGCTATAAGAATCTCAATCTATGATACAAACAGGAGCACCTAACACGAAAGAGAGTGTGAGTTTAATCACAAAAGTATATATTTTTACCTTAATCGATGAAAAGAATCGAAAACTTGTTCCAGTTTACACTCTCGTGTATGCCTTCATCTGCGGCTATTCATAAACCCTTTCTCTTTGGTTTCAATGTGGTTTTATAATAAGAATCTAATGATATACTAACTTTTACTAGTTATCGTGACACCACCTTCAAAAACTGTGATAAACTCCTCAAAAGGTACGCATATCATTTTGCCCGATCACCTCTAAGATTTCATTTCATTTTATTTTCAATTTGTCACGTTTCCAAGGCTTCCAACTCTTAATTAATTACCGTGATACCGTCGTACCCTCAATATACATCATTTTTATTTTTTACTTTACTATTGAAATTTTTTGGGTTATTACATCATTTTTGTTTGAGTAAATTACACGAGTTGTCCCCGGTGCAATGTTTAAATTACGCTTTTAGTCCCTAATTTCAATTTGTAATTCAAACCTTGTCTTATATCCTTAAAAGTTCTATGCTGCGTCCCTAGCCGACATGAAAGGACCATATTGCCGTTATGTATTTCTTTTTATTTATTTCAGGCTTACATTTATATTTTAGTTGTTTATTGAAGAACATGACCCACCATCATATACACATGTTGTTCATTTCTCCTGCCAAACACCTCTTCCTACCGCCCCTCTGTCTCTTTTCTGTTAAGAACCCTAAACCATCATCGGACACCACTGCCGGAAAAGACAAAGGAGCTCTGAAAGCATTTTTTTCCTGTCGGAAGTAAGCACCAACTTCATTCATTTATGCCACGATCCATCATCCCCCTTTCTCTCTTCTTTCATCTAAAAGGAAATCAATGGTTAAGATTTTAGCAAAATCAGAACTAGGTTTTACAGACCTTAAACCCTACTATGAACCATGATCTTCTCGATGTTGGATTGTAGAACAGGAGAATCAACGAGAAAAAAAGATCTAAATGTACCCATCTCCTTCTCCTCCCCATTCGTCTTCTCTAACCAATCGATGAGTTCACAGTGGCTCCGAGTTGTAGAAATGAACTTCATTGTCCCCTCCAGCTAGCTCCAGAGAAGGAAAATGGTTCCATAAATTGTTGTTTATCGGAGAAGGTGGTGGGTAAGTTGTCCTGACAAAGGTGCATATCTGTAACGCCTGTGTTTCTGGGCTTGCCATTTTTAGCAATGTAATAGTCTAGGTTAACCTATGTAACCCCAATTTGAAATAATAAAAATGTATTATTTGTGAATTATGTGATTTATGTGTTTATTTTCTTAATTATTATAATTTAATGAATTAAGAATAAAATAAGCGTCAAAATTAAAGTGTGAGATAAGCCCGATATCTTTGCATAAAGTTATAGTGGTTGAAACAAAGATTCTGGAGATATAAGAAATGCCAAAATCCGAGTTATAACGAAGAAGTTATGACCTGTCGAAGTTTCGCGACAGAACCGGCATGACGTCGAGTTACGTAAAATATGAATTTAAGATAGAGCGATATTTAGCCTTAGCGATCTAAACAAAAGTTGTAGATTTCGTTAAACCGAGAGCGTGCATAAAAGGAACGCCCAAATCTGACTTCGTATGAGGAAGTTATGATTTTTCTAAGTTTCGACTTAGCAATATGCAGCCCGAATACTCGATTTGAGATCGAACGGTTTTTAGCCGAAACAATCTAAATGAGAATCGAAGATCTCGTTGTTAGTAGCGAAACGATGAAAAGTTAGGCGAGAACGGACGTCAGACGAAGAAGTTATGAATTTATAACGAAGTTTTTCTGTCCCGGCCTTCTAAAAATAAACAATAAAAAAATAAAGTCAAAATTAGCCGACGGCGTCTAAATGAAAGTTGTAGAGTATGGTCTGACCTTCGCGTGGATATAAAGAACGTCAAAAACGGAGCTCGTATGCAAAAGTTATGCAATTTAGAATTTCGACGAGTCAATTACGCCCCGCGTACTCAGTCGGATGCAACTTGTCTGACCAATACTCGAGTGCCACCAGTCGACGCACGCAGTGACGTCAAAGTACGCCCAGCGTAACTCGAGTACGCCCCGCGTACTGAGTACGCCTTGCGTAATTTGAGATTACGCCCCGCGTAATCCCAGACCCTCAGCCTATAAATAGAACTTGAAATCAGCCATTTTCTCTTGTTCAAACTCTTCCCTCTCTCTAAGTTTTGCCTCGATTTGCGTGCAAATCATATCCCGAAGCCCCGGTATCATTCCCGAGCCCCGAAGCAAGATCCGAAGCCCCGAGGATCCCGAAGAGCGTTATTCTCGAGCCGAAGCTTTACCCACGAGGAGTTCGATTTTGGTGAAGATGTTCCAGATCTATCGAAGTATACTACTTCTATAAGCCGTAGTGCTGTTGGATCATCTTCTGATCAAGTGAGTGTGTAGTTATTTTCTTTCCAACACAATATTATGAAGTATTTAATATAAAATACGTGCTACGTGTATATATTTTGTGGTTATATGTATGAATGTATATTCACTCTCTTCTATCTCATAGATCTGATATATTCTCTATGAAATACGTGTTATGTGTGTATGCCTCATCTGTTATGTGGAATATGTATTGATTAAAGCATGCTATACAGGTTTTTTAAACAATGTATAAAAAGGTATATTTTTATCTACTAATATGTTGGGTAGAATATGGGTAGATAATTGGTGTGAAATAAACAGATGAGAGGCCTCGGTGTTATTGGTGTTATTCTAGTCATTCAGCAGAGTATGGATGACGACCACAGACTATTCTAGACTGTCCTGTGGAACACTAGCAGGCTCATTACCTGTAGGTGTTGTGAACGGCGTGTTCACCGGTGTACTCTATCCCCCACATGGTTGCCTTTAGGACACTTATTGTTGAGGAAGCCCCTCTGCAGTAATGTCCGTCCCGATAAAATCCTGAAATAAGTTCCTTATAATAGACGTTATTTTTAGGAACGTAAGGTGAGGATAACGGGAATGGGTAATCGGGTTTATTGTTGAATGTTGTAATTAAATATAATTATTGTGGGTTTGAAAACCCTATATGCTCACCAAGCTCCCAAGCCTGACCCACTCAGTTGATTTGTATTACAGGAAGTGGCGCAAGAGCTTAAGATGGGCGAATCATCAAGTTGTTTTGTTTACAAGTCTGTATATGTATATATTTGTTGAACGACTTGTAATGTTATCGTTTATGCTTTATGATCTATATCGGAACATGACATCCCAACTTTTGATTATGAAATGAAATCATATTTCTATATGAAATGTTTTGATAAATATCTATTTTATCATGTTTTGTTTTTGGGAACAAATTCCGCATCTCTTTTAAAATCAAACGGATTTACTCTGAAAATGTTTAAAAGGCATAAATGAAATCGGTCTTTTCTGGCCGAGATTTTGGGGATGTCACAGTTGGTATCAGAGCATTAGTTTAAGTGAACTAGGAATTTGTAGGATTTCTAGACTTAAACTTAGTATGCTAAGTGGAGATTGTGAGATGTGTGTCTGATAAATTTTAGACACGAGCACTAGTTTATTTTAGGAAAGTTTCCTAAAATGCTTTTATGTGCTAAATGTTATATGTTGCCATACATGATATTAATTGTTTGGATCTACGGTTTATTGCCAACCGGATCTGAAGGTTTATGTGTTTAGGATTCTAAGCGTATGTATACGATATTAGAACTAGCATGTAATCGTTTGGAGTAATAAGGTGAAATTATTCGGTGTGTAGATAAAAAATGGTGAGAACAAGAAGCGGAGTTGGAAATGCTGATGAAAACAGGAATCAACCGCCTGTAATTTAACAAGTACCTGTCGTAGCTGATGCACCTGAGCCGATAACAATGGTTGGTGTACAAATAATGATTCAAATGATGTTGGATCGTCAGATGGAAGAAACAAGACGCCTGCTTAGGCAGAATCGTGAAGAACCGTCAATTCAAGCGGAAGAGCCCGAGGAGAATGGAGGGCAGTCTGAAGGAGAAAACTTTAGTGGAATCATTGGTCAAGATGAACAACCAGTGGTTAGACGCAATAAGCAGTATGGAGGAAATGATGGTCGTGGGTGCAAGTATAAGGATTTCATGGCATCCAAACCACCATGTCTATCCGGAAGCCCGACGCCGGTGCAAGTTATGGATTGGGTCTCCGAAATGGAGACTATGTTTGAAAGTTGCGAATGCAACAACAGGCACAAGACCGCTCTTGCGATCCCTTTGCTAAAATCTGGCGTGTTGAGTTGGTGGAAGCTGTTAGCTGACTCTATGCCCAAGGGAGAAGCAAGCAAAATGTCTTGGGAAGACTTTGTGGAACAACTGAAACTGCAATACTGCTCCGAGCAGGACCTTCTGGAAATCAGTAATGAGTTTCAGAATCTGAAGAAAGGGAAATTGAGCATTACTGAATACGCTGCAAGTTTCACAGAAAAGATGAAGTTTATCCCATATTTGGTGCCTACAGAACTCTCTAAGGTCAACAAGTTTGCCCTTGGACTACCAGCGGACTATGGTCCAATGGTTAAGCAAGCAACCACATTGAAAGTCGCCATCTGGGTTGCTAGAAATGTTGAGACCCAGATCAGGGAAAATGGTCTGGAAAGGTCAGAGGTTGGTGAAAAGAGGAAAATCGATGGATTTTTAGGGTCCCGCAAGAAAAGTAAATTCTCTAAGTCTAGCTCGAGAGGAAGTGGAGGAAAGGTAGAGGCGAAATGGTGCGACAAGTGCAAGAAGAAGCATCATGGGAAGTGTGGTGGGGAAACCACATGCTTCAAATGTGGAAAGCTAGGGCATTATGCCAACGACTGCACCTTTACCAAGAATGTTTGTTATGTTGTGGTGAGGAGGGGCACATCTCAAGGGATTGTCCGAAAAAGAAGGAAGCAGCAAGACCCAACATTCCGCCAAAGCCAAAGGCGAGAGCATTCCAGATGACACTGGAAGCTGCTAAAGATGAAGCTGATGTCGCTTCAGGTACCTTTCTCGTTAACAAATTGTCTGCCCAAATTTTATTTGATTCTGGAGCCAACTACTCCTTCATATCGCATGAATTTGGTAGAAAACTAGCTTTGCCTGTTGATAGACTAGATAATGCCTTATTAGTCGAAGTTGCTAGTGGCAAGTTTGTACCTGTTAGCTATCGCATGAAAAACATCTTAATTGACTTGAATAGGAATAAGTTCCACGAGGAATTATTGCCTATCGAACTTAATTGTTTCGACATCGTTTTGGGAATGGATTGGCTTAGCGCCAATGATGCCGAAATTTTATGCAAGAAGAAAATAGTGAAAGTGAACCCGCCTGGGAAGGAATCGTTTATGGTGTATGGAGATAAACGCAGAGTAAATTCTGGAATCATTTCTCTAATGAAAGCCAGAAAATGTTTGACCAAGGGGTGTACATCATACTTAGCATTCGTGATCGATGCTAAGAAGGAAAAGAAGGTGATGCAAAATATTCCTGTTGTGTGTGATTATCCGGAAGTATTTCCCGAAGATCTTCCTGGATTACCGCCCGATCGACAAGTAGAATTTCGTATTGACTTGTTGCCCGGAACAACGCCAATTGCAAAAGCACCTTATCGATTAGCACCGACAGAGATGAAGGAGCTAATGATGCAACTTCAGGAGTTATTGGACAAAGGTTTCATAAGACCTAGTTCATCACCCTGGGGAGCTCCGGTGTTATTCGTAAAGAAGAAAGATGGAAGCATGAGGATGTGCATCGATTATAGGGAGCTGAATAAGGCAACAATAAAGAATAGATATCCATTGCCGAGGATTGATGACATATTCGATCAGCTACAAGGTTCAAGTTATTTTTCAAAGATCGACCTAAGGTCAGGATGTTATCAGCTGAAAGTAAGGGAGCAGGATATAGAGAAGACTGCATTCAGAACGCAATATGGACACTACGAGTTTTTGGTTATGTCGTTTGGACTAACCAATGCTCCAGCAGCATTCATGGATTTAATGAACAGAGTTTGTAATCCGTTCCTAGATAAATTTGTGATAGTGTTCATAGATGACATTCTGATTTATTCAAAAAGCCAAGAGGAGCATGACAGACACTTACGAGAAGTGTTAGAAGTCTTGAAGAAGGAGAAGCTATATGCGAAGTTCTCCAAATGTGATTTTTGGATTCGAGAAGTCCAATTCTTGGGTCACGTGGTCAACCAAGAAGGGATAATGGTTGATCCAGCGAAGATCGAAGCTGTGATGAAGTGGGAACAACCGAAAAGTCCCACGGAGATCCGAAGCTTTTTAGGATTAGCCGGATATTACCGAAGATTTATCCAAGGCTTTTCTTCGATCGCTAGTCCATTAACAGCTTTGACCCACAAAGGAGCTACTTATGCTTGGAGTGATAAGCATAAAGAAGCATTCGAGAGACTAAAGAAGAAACTATGCGAGGCACCGATACTTTCTCTACCCGATGGGGTTGAAGACTTCGCTGTTTATAGTGATGCGTCTGGAGTTGGATTGGGTTGTGTTTTAACCCAAAGAGATAAGGTGATCGCATATGCGTCCCGACAATTGAAAGAGCATGAAAAGAACTACCCGACTCATGATTTAGAGTTGGCAGCGGTAGTTTTCGCACTGAAAATATGGAGGCATTACCTCTATGGCACGAAGTGCAAACTTTTCACTAATCATAAGAGTCTCCAATATCTTTTTGGTCAGAAAGAATTAAATATGAGGCAACGACGCTGGCTGGAATTACTTAAGGACTACGACTGTGAGATACTTTACCACCTCGGTAAGGCCAATGTTGTTGCTGATGCTCTCAGTCGGAAAGTCAATCTTGAAAGGAGAAGGCCAAGATCGTTGAGAATTGAAGTTGTCTCGACTATTTTGGAAAGTATCAAGAAAGCTCAAAGCGAAGCTTCTGAGAAGAATGACCGAAAGGAGGAACGTTTGGGCAAAACGTTGGTGTTCGGTATAAACAGTCACGGACTAAAGGTGTTCCAAGATCGGATTTGGATACCTAAGACAGGAGGAGTCAGAGATCTTCTGATGGAAGAAGCTCACAAGACCATGTACTCGATTCATCCCGGTAGCACAAAAATGTATAGGGACCTGAAACCCTATTATTGGTGGCCGACGATGAAGCTCGACATTGCGAAGTATGTGGCCGAGTGTGTGACCTGTGCAAGAGTCAAGGCACAACATCAGAAACCATACGAGAGTTTAGAACCATTACCTGTGCCTATGGGTAAGTGGGAAGACATTGCTATGGATTTTGTCACTAAACTACCCAGAATAAAAAGTGGTCACGACATGATTTGGGTGGTCGTTGATCGATTCACTAAGAGTGCGCATTTCATAGCAGCCAACGAGAAATGGTCTATGGAAAAGCTTGCGAATTCTTACGTGAAGGAAATTGTGAGGCTTCACGGTGTTCCGCTAACGATTGTGTCGGATCGTGATAGTCGTTTCACCTCACGATTTTGGAAAAGTCTACAAGAGGAATTGGGTACCAAGTTGTGTTTAAGTACAGCTTACCATCCGCAGACTGATGGTCAGAGCGAAAGAACGATACAAACACTTGAAGATATGTTGAGAGCATGTACCTTGGAATTCCTAGGTAATTGGGATGAACATTTACCTTTGGTAGAATTTTCCTATAATAATAGTTTTCACTTGAGCATAAAGATGGCACCTTATCAAGCATTGTATGGACAGAAGTGTCGTACACCGTCTTGTTGGCTTGAGGCTGGGGAAAAGCAGTTTATGGGACCGGAGATAGTCCATCAAACGGCTGAAAAGTTGAAAATAATTAGGGAAAGAATGTTAGCAGCTCAGGATCATCAAAAAAGTTACGCTGACAAAAAGCGAAGACCGATGACTTTTGAAGTTGGAGATTCGGTTTTGCTTAAAGTCTCGCCGTGGACGGGACTTATAAGATTTGGTAAAAGGGGAAGTTAAGTCCAAGGTTTATTGGACCGTTTAAAGTTCTTCAGAGGATTGGGAACCAAGCTTACAAGCTCGAACTACCAGAAGAACTGAATGGAATTCATAACACTTTTCATGTGTGTTACTTGAGGAAGTTCATGGGAGAAGTTCCCGACATAATTCCACTTTCGGAGTTGAGGATCGATGAGAACAAAAGGTTGATTGAGGAACCAGGAGCAATCGTTGACCGAAAGAATAAGAAATTGCGACGTAAGATGGTTGAGTTAGTGCTTGTCCGATGGAAACACGCGAGTGGGCCGAATCTCACCTGGGAGACGGAGAGTGACATGATGAGTCGCTATCCGCATTTGTTTGCTGGTGTGTGATTCCGGGGACGGAATCATTCTAAGGTGGAGAGAATTGTAACGCCCGTGTTTCTGGGCTTGCCATTTTTAGCAATGTAATAGTCTAGGTTAACCTTTGTAACCCCAATTTGAAATAATAAAAATGTATTATTTGTGAATTATGTGAATTATGTGATTTATGTGTTTATTTTCTTAATTATTATAATTTAATGAATTAAGAATAAAATAAGCGTCAAAATTAAAGTGTGAGATAAGCCCGATATCTTTGCATAAAGTTGTAGTGGTTGAAACAAGGACTCCGGAGATATAAGGAATGCCAAAATCCGAGTTATAACGAAGAAGTTATGACCTGTCGAAGTTATGACGAAGAAGTTATGACCTGTCGAAGTTATAACGAAGAAGTTATGACCCTCAGCCTATAAATAGAACTCGAAATCAGGCATTTTCTCTTGTTCAAACTCTTCCCTCTCTCTAAGTTTTGCCTCGATTTGCATGCAAATCATATCCCGAAGCCCCGGTATCATTCCCGAGCCCCGAAGCAAGATCCGAAGCCCCGAGGATCCCGAAGAGCGTTATTCCCGAGCCGAAGCTCTGCCCGCGAGGAGTTCGATTTTGGTGAAGATTTTCCAGATCTATCGAAGTATACTACTTCTATAAGCCGTAGTGCTGTCGGATCATCTTCTGATCAAGTGAGTGTGTAGTTATTTTCTTTCCAACGCAATATTATGAAGTATTTAATATAAAATACGTGCTACGTGTATATATTTTGTGGTTATATGTGTGAATGTATATTCACTCTCTTCTATCTCATAGATCTGATATATTCTCTATGAAATACGTGTTATGTGTGTGTGCCTCATCTGTTATGTGGAATATGTATTGATTAAAGCATGCTATACAGGTTTTTTAAACAATGTATAAAAAGGTATATTTTTATCTACTAATATGTTGGGTAGAACATGGGTAGATAATTGGTGTGAAAAAAACAGATGAGAGGCCTCGGTGTTATTGGTGTTATTCTAGTCATTCAGCAGAGTATGGATGACGACCACAGACTATTCTAGACTGTCATGTGCAACACTAGCAGACTCATTACCTGTAGGTGTTGTGAACGACGTGTTCACCGGTGTACTCTATCCCCGACATGGTTGCCTTTAGGACACTTATTGTTGAGGAAGCCCCTTTGCAGTAATGTCCGTCCCAATGAAAATCCTGAAATAAGTTCCTTATAATAGACGTTATTTTTAGGAACGTAAGGTGAGGATAACGGGAATGGGTAATCGGGTTTATTGTTGAATGTTGTAATTAAATATAATTATTGTGGGTTTGAAAACCCTATATGCTCACCAGGCTCCCAAGCCTGACCCACTCAGTTGATATGTATTACAGGAAGTGGCGCAAGAGCTTAAGATGGGCGAATCATCAAGTTGTTTTGTTTACAAGTCTGTATATGTATATATTTGTTTAACGACTTGTAATGTTATCGTTTATGCTTTATGATCTATATCGGAACATGACATCCCGACTTTTGATTATGAAATGAAATCATATTTCTATATGAAATGTTTTGATAAATATCTATTTTATCATGTTTTGTTTTTGGGAACAAATTCCACATCTCTTTTAAAATAAAACGGATTTACTCTGAAAATGTTTAAAAAGCATAAATGAAATCGGTCTTTTTTGGCCGAGATTTTGGGGATGTCACAATATCTAATATGATGAGGTGAAAATTTGAGATGAGGTCCATACGAGACGACAGAGGTATTCAGTAGTGGTTTTGCCGGACACTGTGGAGATGGCGGCGTTTAAGATCCAACCACCACCGGTTAGCATGGCCGGCTCTACCCTTTGCAAAACTAAGCAAGGGCTTAGGGCCCCCAATTTTAAAGGGCCCATATTTTAAAGCTTATTATGTTATATATATATATATATATATATATATATATATATATATATATATATATATTTCTTGGGTTACAAAGACAAGTTGAAGCTTGACCTGGTGGTAAAAGCACTAGTTTATAAAACTAAAAGTCTCAAGTTTGAAACTGTTTGCTTAATTGAAGGGCCCCAATTTTTTTTTTCTTAGAGCCCCCAAATTGGTGCAGTTAGCTTGAAAGAGTCAACTGGAGCGGCGGCAGAACTCGAGAAAGGGAGAGATGGAGCGGTGGTGGTTGGTGGTTTCTGGGTAGCGACGATGGTCAGCGATTTCCGATGGAGTGATGATGATAATTGGTGGTGGACGGTGTGTTTACGTTTCAGACAAGGGAGAGAAATGAGAAAGGTGGTCAAAGCATTCATAGTTTTAGTTTCAAAGGCGAAAGAGGATGGGGGTGTATGTGATGGCCCCACATAATTTATTAAAATAAATTTTAATAGATTAATGACATAACATGAAACTTTTAAAGATATAAGGGACATTCGAGTTAATAACTGAAACTAAAGACTAAACACACGTAATTCGATACTTGCACATGGATAATCCATGTAATTTTCTCTTTGTTTATTTGTTACTTTACTATTGAAATTTTTTAGGTTATTATACTATGCTCTATTGGGATTATTTTAGTTTCCTTATTATTAGATACCTTATTCTTATCGTTTCCTTGATAAACAAGGATTAGTTTTCTTATCTTTATTAGTCTTTATCAAATTTGTAATGCTCCCTATATAAACATATGTGTTCTCGTTTTTTGTTGAATGAGAAATCAATATTTACTCTTTAATTTATTATGGTATCAGAGGAAAACTGGAGTCTAAATCTAACACACGTCCAGATGAGCGGAGGAGACAAACCATAATCGTCCAAAGGATCAGAAAAGTCCAGTATCGACATATCATCACCCTACTTCCTCACAAGTTCTGATCATCTTGGAAAGAATTTTATGGGAGAAAACCTCCTGCTTGATGGGAACTATGGTGATTAGGAAAAGGGGATAACAAACACACTTTTCGCTAAAAAAAAAAAATAGGGTTCGTTGATGGAACCCTACCTATGCCGAAGGAAGATTTAGAAGATTTGAACAACCGAAGAAGATGTAATGTGATGGTGCGCGGATAGTTCGTAAACTCCATGGAGAAAGAGATAAAAGGTAGTGTAAAGTATGCTACCACTGCCCGTGACATATGGCTAGATCTCAAAGAGAGATTCAGAAAAGAGAATGCTCCAAGAGCACGAGTTACGTCGAAAATCACTACCATGCAACAAAGAAACATGATTGTATCTGTTGGATTAGTGTCTAAGTCCTTTTGGTATGTACTTGACTCGATGGTGCATGGTTCTTTTGGGTTGCCTTCACCAAAGCAACTTGATTGGAGAAATTAATAGAGAGAGAGGTTATTATGATTTATTAATATGTTATAAAAATAATATATTAAAGGAGAAATCATATTTGTTTAATGAATATTGGTCAATAATTAATTAAGAATTAATTTTGTGATCAAGTGTAATTAATTAAACTAGAGGGGCTGAATTGTAATTATGTGATAGTTACAAAATAAGGTAAGGATTATCTTAAATATAGGGTGAACAAATTTAAGGAGACAATGCCTTAGAATTCGACTAGGATAAGGGTTTCTAAGACTTATCTTATGGTTGCTTGATGGGCAAGCAACTAGATAAGGATAAGGACTAAAACCCTAATCTTTACACCTATATAAACCCCCTAAGGCCCATGAATTCGTCTAAGCCTTCCCAAGAAGTCCTAAGGACGAATTCCTACCTCTATCCTCTCTCTTTATACCTTCTCCATTTGCTCTTGGTGTTTGTAAGCCATTAGAGGAGTGACACTTGTGACTCTAAGCATTCCAAAGTCAATTCAAGGAGGAATTAGGATTGTTATTGCTACATAACAATCAAGGTAATATCATAAACCTAATTATATGTTAATATTGATTTCCATATGCTAGAATTAGGTTTTATAGTCTTGGATTCAAAGCATGTACAATAGAGAAACCTAGATCCAAGCATTAGGGTTTGTATGAGCACATAGGATGTCTTATGACCAAAACCCATCAGTATCTTCATACTACACCAAGTTAAGAAGCATGTGGGATGAAATTTAGTCTATAAGTCAAACACCCACATGCTCTTGTAACGGATGTCGCTGCGAAATCAAGAAGGAGATCGCTAGATTCCATGAAAAAGAATGTCTATGTGACTTTCTCGTGGGATTGAACGGAAAGTTCAATGCAATGAGAACCCAGATTCTTAGCAGCAACCCTCTTCTCACTTTGAACGCAACGTATCACCTCACTAATCAAGATGAACAACAATGAAAAATCGGGGCAACAAGAAATTCCATTTCTGAGTCATCTGCATTCCAGACTACAAGGAAATCTGGTGCACGTCAAAACAACAAAACATGGCCGTAATCCAATAACAGGCATGACAATCGCAAATCCATCTGACGATAAGTGGTGCACACATTGTTAAAAATCTGTTCACATGGTTGAAGGCTATTTGGAATTGATTGGCTACCTAGAGTGGTAGAACGTGGAAAATACAAACACCAAGAACCAAATTGGAAAATAGAAAACACAGGCTAAGGCGGTTGTTGCTGCTAAAGAAGCAAGACCAGAAATGATCACAAAAGAGAAAATATTGTAAGAATGCTAAGAGCATCCAAAGGCTTTGATAATCCAAAGTCCAACATAAGTGGTAAGAATATTCATAAAGCCTACATGACTGGTAAGATTGAAACTCCAACCTCTTGGATCATCGATTCTGGAGCTAGTGACCACATCACTCATCATAAAGATTGGCTAAAAGACATTAGAACCAATCAAAATAACAATTATGTCACCATAACTAATGGTACATCTATATCAATTAAGAACACTAACAATATTCGTCTCACCGACAGATTTAACTTGAAGGATGTGTTGAATGTTCCAAGCTTTAATTGTAATCTAATTTTTGTGAGTCGTCTTTTGAATGACTTAACCTGTTCAATAACATTCTATCCAAAAACATGTTATATATAGGACTTACGTTCGAGGAACCTGAATGGGATGGGTATGGAACATGGTGGATTACATTATTTAGAGTCGTTCAGGGAAAGTAAAGTGGCTATGGCTGTTCTTAATAAAGAGATAATTTGGCATAGAAGATTAGGGCACACTTCAGACGGAGTGTTGAAGAAATTACAACAAATAGATGTAGGTAACTGTAATCAATTTTTCGATTATTGGCTTAGAGAAAAACAAAACAAACTTTCGTTTCTGTTACAACCCGAAATTTCTATTCTGTACAAACAATATCAAGTCAATAGAAGTTAGAACAGTTGCAATAAATTTTCAGACTTTTGGTATAAGTTTAAGTATTTCAGGATTTACACTTAAAGGTATATCAGGAGATAGGATGCACTAGGGTTTTGTGCAACTCTGTTATTCCAAAAATCTATGATATTAGAGTTCGTTGCCTGAATAAAATATTTTCTGCCAAAAACCCCAGGGGTATATATATGGTCCTTAGCCATATTTATTCATTTGTTCCATTTCCAACTAGAGAAAAGCCAAATTCTCTCTCACGGATCTTCGGCCTTTCGTCCCAAATCGTGAGTACTTATATCTAGGTGTATTATAGGGCTTGATATGTGTCTAATAACCAAGAAATCATAAGAAACCCACAAGATCAAAGAGTTTACGGCCCAAGAACATCTTGGACCGTAAACCCTTCTTTAAGGGACAAATGATGCCCTAGTCCCTTCCTCTTGCAATGAAACTGGCCTAGACTCGTATCCTAATGTATGTAGGACTAGAAAACACCCCAAGAACACCAAGAGTAAGGTGTTCACGGCCCAAGAAGTTCTTGGACCGTGAACTCCAAACAAAAGGGCCAACGTGTGCTTTAAACTCTCCATAAGCCTTGGAAACTATCCTAGATGCATTCCTAGTTAAGTTAGGGACTTGAAATCACCAAAAACACCATACCCATGAGAGATTACGGCCGTAATCTCTAAGGGAATTGGTCCCAGGGCCGTGAACTCCTCAAAGGAGTTGAAAGGTGCCCTAATCTCTTCCAAGGACTAAGCCATCAAGTAGCAATACTTCTAAAGGACATGTAAGACTTCAAAACACCAAATAAGCTAAGTCTTAGGAGCTTACGGCCGTAAACTCAAGGGTTTACGACCGTAAACTCCTTGTTGTGATGGTATTGGAGAGTAAACTCAAGAATGGGGTCCTTTGGAACCCTAAACCCACTAGACTTGTCCTACAATAACTTAAATGCAATCCTTAGGGCTTATAACACTTATATAAAGTGTTTATCATGTTCTAGGATGTCTTAACATTTTCAATTAGTAGTTTAAGACTAATTGGGTGCATATATGTGTGATTATATGTTAACTAGGATCTTTGTGTGTGTACAAGTCTTCACTTGACACTTAGCAATCCTATATCGTTCAGTTCATCCAAACCACCATCTTCAGGTGAGTTCATACCCCTTAATCAATGTTTTAAATGATTTTAAATGCTTTAATGGGGGGGGGGGGATACAAGTAGAAAACAGCATGTTAATGAACATCTACGGATGCCTACAGTTGATACTTATATTAGGTGTACCTTTATGGGACTAACCATTCCTTAAACCTGCTGCCAGCTACAGAGGAAAATGAACAATCTACGGATGTTCAAGGTTATACATTTTGGCAGTCGCGATGTCGAGTTGATCCTAATACAAAAGGATAACACTTCCATGGCTATATTTTTCCTATTACTTTATTTTGTGATACATTCACATAAATGATGAGTTAGACTAGATACTGTTAGTAGTAGTCAAAGAGAGGGAAAAACTATCTTTGTTATAGCAAAACATTCAGTTCTTGGTAGAAGACTACTCATATACTATTAGGAAATATGGGATTTTCTAGGGTTTTCATACTTATACCAAATGTTTCATAAAAGATTTACATGGCATTCATAACAGCCTACCAAAACAAGGCAATGACACTTAAACACTTATGAATTCACCAGCTTTATGCTGATACTTGCTTTCAAAATAACTTGTATTCTTAGGTCACCAGTAGACAGGTATGATGGCCAGGTTTTGAGAAGACGGAGCATAAACAAGACTCATCTTTTATTTTGATTACATATTTTGGTGTCTTATTACTATTAAAGAACACACATGTATTAAATATTTACTTTTACTACAATGGATGATGTTGTTTCTTGTTTACTACTTTGCATTGTTGTGATATTGTACATGACGTCCTCCACCCCAGAATGTTTCCGCCGTTCTCAGTTTTGGGGTGTGACAGTTTCCTATTAGTTTTTCTAAAACAATAGAGAGTTTTGAATTAATACATGTTGATGTTTGGGGTCCATATCAAAATGCTACTATTAATGGAGAACACTATTTTCTATCCATTGTTGATGATTATAGTAGCGGAGTCTGGGTTTACTTAATGAAATCTAAGTATGAAGTGGGTCATCTTCTTACATCCTTTTATAACATGACTAGAACACAATTTGATAAAAGAATCAAAAGAATAAAAACTAACCACGACTCAGAATACAAGTCAACATATATGATGGAATTTTATAGAGAAAAAGGAATCCTTTTGCAAACCTCATGCCCTTATACACCACAACAAAATGATGTAGTTTAATGAAAACATAGACATCTATTGGAAATCGGTCAGTGGATTACGTTTTCAAGATTCATTACCTATGGAATTTTGGGGAGATTGTATTTTAACTGTTGCATACATCATCAACAAACTCCCCACCAAGGTTCTTGAAAATAAAACCTCTCCCGAAATGTTGCTTAGAAAGATTCCTTCTTATAACCATCTAAAGTTCTTTGGATGCTTAGCCTATGTTCATGATAGTACTGGAAAACATGACAAATTTGGTGAAAGAGGCAAACCATGTGTTTTTCTTGGTTACCTAATAGGCCAAAAGGGATATAAGTCTTTGATATAAAAGAAAAAAAAATTCTACATTAGTCATAATGCTACATTTGTTGAAGACGTGTCCCTTTTTGGAAAAGGTTATGATAGAAGTAAAGATTTGAACAAAACAAGTTTTGTTGAAGAATTAAACAAGATTCAAAAGGCATTTGATGAATGGGAAGAGCAGTGGAATAATCTCGGAAATCAAGAAAACCCCATAGAGGACCATGTCAAGTCTAACAATGAAGCACCAGAACACAGTAATACATCCAATCCTAGCATCTAAAGAAATAATGATGAATATGATATGAGCCATGAGAAATCTAGCCCACAAATTGATGAAGATAAGCTTCATAAAACTCCACATCAAGCGCATTGCCGAAGTAATATAACAAAAAGCAAACCCAAACATTTGAGTGAATTTGTTACGGATTTGCCACCTTCACCTAAACACTCCACCACTGTTCGTACCATCCCCCCCACCCCGGAAACAGGCACCTCTACAATACATCCTATTTCTTAATTTTTTCTTACAATAAGTTTTCTAAATCTCATCAAGCTTTTCTTGCCGCCATCACTTCGCCTGTTGAGCCAAAAAACTATTCTCAAGCAGTTACAAATCCAAAGTGCAGAGAAGCTATGAGCAAAGAAATTCAAGCTCTTGAAGAAAATGGAACTTGGATCATCACCTCTCTTCCACCGGGAAAGAAAGTTATTGATTCAAAATGGGTGTACAAGATAAACTGGATAGAAAATTGGAGCGATATAAATCTAGACTTGTTGCGAAAGGATATACTCAAGCTGAAGGTATGGATTTTCATGAAACCTTCGCTCTGATTCCAAAGTTGGTCACTATTCTATGTGCACTTGTTGTTGCCTCTAAAAAGCAGTGGTTGGTTCATCAAATGGACCTAAATAATGCCTTTTTGCATGGAGACCTAGATGAAGAAGTCTACATGACGACTCCACAAGGTTTTTTCGAACAAAACGAAAAACGTGTTTGTAAACTCCGAAAGTCAATTTACGGTTTGCCTCAAGCTTCCAGAAACTGGTATCAAAATTTTACCAAAGTTCTTATTGAAGATGGTTTCAGACAATACAAGGCTAATCATTCCTTGTTTGTCTTTCAAAAAGGAATCATACATCTTATGGATCTTATATATGTCGTTGATATACTCTTAATGGAAATGATGAAAAAAGACTTAAAGCGGTAAAGGCGTATTTGCAAACCCGCTTTAGTATAAAAGACTTAGGTCCATTGAAGTACTTCATTGGAATTGAAGTTGCTCGTTCTTCTGAAGGTTTTGTTATTAGTCAATGAAAGTATACACTTGATATATTAAAGGATAGTGGAGTTCAAGGAAGTCACCCCAGCTCGTTTCCTAGGGAACAGAATTTCGTCTTCATAAAGATGACAATAGTCCAAAAGTTGATGCAATGCAATATTGGAGGTTAGTTGGTCGATTACTTTATCTTACTCTCACTCGTCCCGATATAACTTTTTCGTTGAATCAACTAAGTCAATTTTAAATTAAGCCAAAGAAAACACATTTAGATGTTGCATATAGAGTTCTTCGGTTTCTCAAAACTACCCCTGGACAAGATTTCCTTTTGCCCTCATCTGGAAATCTCAAATTGATGGCTTACTGTGACGCCAGTTGGTTAAGTTATCCATCCACACGAAAATCATGCAGTGGTTATTTTATCAATCTAAGCAGAGTGTTGTAGCCAGATCTTTAGCTGAAGTGGAGTATAGATCCATGGCAAGTATAGTGTGTCACGTAATTTGGTTGAGATGGTTGTTACAAGATTTTGATGCTATGCAAGCTGGAGCCACTACTTTGATGTGTGACAATGAGGCTGGTAGACATATTTCAGTCAACCCGGTTGATCATGAATGGACCAAGCATATAGAAATGGATTGCTATATTGTCTGAGAATTATGTTGGATTAGGTGTCTAAGTTCATAACTATTCCTGGAATGTACTTAACTCGGTTGGCATGGTACATTTGGGTTGCATGGCATTGCAACAATTGGGTAGACTAAATGAGAGAAATGACACTTAAGGCTTATTAATATATTATAAGTTATAATATATTAATAAAATTATTTAATTAGTATTGATCAAATAATTAATTTGGAATTAATTAAGTGATAAAAAAGGGACTAATTAAATATATGGGGTTGATTGTGTAAATCATCCATTCTTGTATAGTGGGCTAATGGTCCATGGTTTATATGAATTGGGCTAAACCCATAAGGTGCTCCATGGATAGTCCATTGAGGTTATAAACCCATGGATCATGGAATAGGAAAACCCATGCACATTAGGGTTTACATGGAGTAACCCTACTTGTAGCACAACTATATAAGGACCGTATGACTAGAAAAATCGGACTACTAAGAGAAGAACAAGAGGGTTAGCCGATTTTGAGTGATAAGTGTCTTCTCTCAAGGTTATTTCAAGAGTTGCGGTGTTGTGTGAGACATTTGAGGCATCAAACTTGAGGTGCTAGGCTCACAAGGTTCTCAAGGAATCCAAGCAACAAGAAAGATATGTTTTCTTACTAGCTTTTATGATTCAAGTTCCCCATGCCATGCTAGATAGGTTAAGAACCTTGAAAATCAAATTTGCATGTATCTTAGTAAAACATAGATCCAAGGTTTCTAGGGTTGCATGTACACCTTAGGAGTGTTAGAATGCTCAAAACCCTCTAGTGGTACCAGAGACTAGGCTTGTTTTATTGATACTTGATGCAAACTTGTTTTTCAAAACCAAAATCTACCCAGACTGGAAAACTCGACGAGTTCTGGCCAAAAACTCGCCGAGTTCATGAGTTATTACATGAACTCGACGAGTTTGTCTTCCAGTTTGCAGTTTTTTGAGTTTTGCTGCTGGAAATGGACTAGAAACATTACCCTAAACTGTTTTGGTCTTATGAAACTTGTTTTAGATGGTGTAATGGTTATGCTAATCCATTTTCAATGGCTATTATCAAAATTTCAAGTTTTGTATGGTTTATTTATGATTCTTTAAATTGTTGGTATGAATGTTCATGAACTTATAAGTTTAGAAGATCATAAGAATTATTAGCAACTTGCTTGTTAGTTTAATTCTTGGTCTTGTTGTGTTTTAATGGAATCCATAATTTTTCCTCAAGTTATGGATTACCAAAAGTCTTTCTTTTAAAGACCATTAATAAACACATAGGCTACATAAAATGAAAAGTCACTCATTTTAATAAACCATTAACTCATAAGTTATGAAAGATGAAAAGTTTTGAAAGTTACAAAACTTGCCCTCAAGTTTTGGAAGATGTAAAGTCACTTTAAAAAGTTTAGTTCCAACCCCTAGAATTTTAAAAGTTAAAACTCAACCCTTATATTTTATAATATTATATGTTAATTATATATATATATATATATATATATATATATATATATATATAAGAACAAGTTGTTTTACCGTTAGTAGGTCTCATTCACGAAGCCGGTCTATAAGGGGGGTATAAGGTTGTTGCCTATAAAATGGCAGCTTAATGGGTGTCCACTCTCACCCACCGCTTCCTTGACTGGTCGAGGGTCGTTAGCCGAATGGGTAGGACAATGACTTTAATCCTCATTAAAAGTATGATGGTTATAAAGTAACTAAATGTTTTTATAAATTCCCAATCTTAGTTACTTTAGAAAAATGTGAATAAGGTGTTAACCCATGAAATTACACTTTGCACTTTGCTTAAGTCGTTAGTGGAGCGTGTGTGGTTAACCGGCACACTAGCCTGGACTTAACAAGGTAGGCAAAGGGTGGCTTAAGGTTTATCATAGATCGGTGGAGCGCGTATGGTTAACCGACACATCGTTTGAGTGATAAACATTAAGAGTACGAAGTAATTTGCATGGTTACTTCACACTTTGTTTTGTGATCCTCGACATCCTAGTCACAAAACTTGAAGGGCGCACTCCAGATTGAAACATGCCAATGAAAAGTTCAATGAATCTCAAAGAATCTAGGAGTTTCAAAACCGATTAAAACCTAATAATTTATTTTGTTTTTCATGGTGGAAATTAGTGAATCGTAATTCCCCTACCTTCAAATATTTTATAGCTTGGATTATGGCATCCCTCTTCTAAGTTATAAAAATATTGTGTTGCGTATTATCCTTAATATTACATTTGGGTGTCTTATTAAGCACTATCTTTATATCTAATCTAAACTTGTCCTTCTTGCTTTTCAGATGTCTTCCAACAATGTTGCTGGCTCAAACCTTACCGACTCCTTCTCTCTCATGAACCTTTGTGGGAGAGTCATCTTCGATGGATCCAACTTTATGGATTGGATCAGGAACATTAGGATGGTCACTCGGTATGAGTACAAGGAATATGTCCTCGACAAGGATCTTAAGGAACTTGATGAGGCTTCTACTACTCTTGAGGAGATCGTTGAATACCAGGAACATGAGAGAGAAGCCACTAACATGGCATGTATCATGTTGGCCACAATGACAGCTGAACACCAAAAGTCCTATGAGGACTACTACCCTTTTGAGATGCATCAGGACTTAATGGACCGCTACCATCAGAGTGCTCGTCAAGAGCGGTATGAAATCATCTCCTCCATGCAGAAAATGCAAATGTATGTGGACCGTTTGCTGAAACTGAATGTGAAATTTCCTAAGGAGTTGGCAATTGACATCATTTTGTACTCCTTACCTTCATGTTATGGTCAATTCCGAATGACATACCTAATGAACAAGGAGGGAGTTACACTCAGCAAACTTCATGGACTTTTGAAGACCATGGAAAGTGGTATTAAAAGTAAATAGGTTGTTACTACTCCTACTCCCACTACGGCCCCTTTCTAGGCAATCGGGCAAGGCAAAGGGGAGAAGAGGAAGAGCTCTTCGAAGGGTACCAAGGGAAAGTCCCTTGATGGCTCCTCCTCAAGTGGAACCAAGAAAGGTTTCGTTACTCCTTCTGCCAACCCTAAAGAGGCTGAATGCTTCTATTGCCATGAAAAGTCGCACTGGAAGCGAAATTACCCAAAGTACAAACAAGATGTTATGGATGGGAAAGTAAAACTCAACCATCCATGTATTTACACTATATTGTCTAATAACTCGCCCCATTCTAATTCTTGGGTCCTTGATACAGGTTGTGGTATTCACATATGTTCTGATTTGTAGGGACTAAGAAGAAGTGAGAATGTGGAGCATGAGAAGATAAACTTGATCATGGGGAATAGGAAAGCTTCACCTGTCACCAAGATTGGAGTTTATTCTTTGTTGCTAAGTAGTGGGTTAGTGTTAGATTTGAATAAGCGTTGTTACTCGTCTGAAATTGCGAGAAATATTATTTCCTTTCATGGTTTGTACAAACAAGGTTTTACCTTTTCGTTTGATAATGAATGTGGTGGTATTAATGGTTTCTTTAATAATGTTCTTTATTTTAAAGCATTACCTTGTGATGGCGTGTATGAAACTGTGTCAGTTGTTGATAAACTAGGAAATAATGTATTGTGTGTCGATTCTTCCACTAGCTTGGATAAAGTATCATTATGGCATGGTTGTCTTGGACATGTATGCAAGAAACGCATAGGCCAACTCCAAAAGGATGGAGTCTTGGAGTCATTTGACCTAAAGTTAGATGATAGTTGTGAATCTTGTTTGCTTGGGAAAATGATAAAGTTACCCTTCACTGGTTCTTGTGCTAGGGGTGAGGGTTTGTTGGATCTCATACATACTGATGTGTGTGGACCCTTTAGAACTGCCACAAGGGATGCTAACCGCTTCTATGTGACTTTTATTGATGATTATAGTAGATATGGATATGTCTACTTAATGAAGCATAAGTCAGAAACCTTTGAAAAATTCAAGGAGTTTAAACAAGAAGTGGAGAATCAGTTGGGCAGTAACATTAAGATGCTTCGATCCGATCGAGGTGGTGAGTATCTTAATACAGAGTTCCTTGACTATCTTAAGGAATGTGGGATTGTTTCACAATTGCCACCTCCTAGAACACCACAGCTTAATGGTGTGGCTGAGAGGCATAATCGAACCTTGTTGGATATGGTTCGTTCCATGATGAGTTGAGCTTTTCTACCAATCTCATTTGGGGGTATGCCTTATAGATTGCCGCCCATATTTTTAATCTAGTCCCTACAAAGAAGGTTGCCAAAACGGCTCACGAGATGTGGACTAGAAAAGTTCCCAATCTGGACCACATCAAGATTTGGGGTTGCGAGGTTTTCATGAGGCGCGAGACTCACGATAAGCTTGAAGTGAGAGGTGTATTTTCATCGGCTACCCACAGAAAATCCTTTGGTTACCTCTTCTACAGACCCAATGAAAGTGTGGTCTTTGTATCAAGGAGATGAGTCTTTCGCAAGACAGAGTTCGTAAGCCAAGGAAACAATGGGAGGCAAATTGACCTTGAAGAAATTCAAGAGTCAAGTGGTGAAGAAATCTCAAATCCTAGCAATCAACCCAAGGAGGAAACTCCTATTGATCCGACAGAAGAGTTTGTACCTCTGAGGCGTTCCACGAGAGTTAGGAATGCACCTGAGCATTACTATGGTTTCCATATTACTGTGGAAGGTGATACACTTATCAGTAATAGCACACAGGTAAGTCTGGATGAACCTAGCTACTATACAAAAGCCATGGGAGGCCCTGAGGCTGGTAAATGGAAATAGGCTATGGACAGCGAGATACAGTCTATGTATGATAATCAAGTTTGGAACTTGGTTGAAAATGTACCTGGTCGTAAGACTGACATGGATGGTAATATACATACTTATAAGGTGTGACTGTTTGCAAAGGGCTTTTCTCAAACTCCAGGAGTTGATTATGATGAGTCCTTTTCACCAGTAGCAAAGATTAAGTCTATTAGGGTTATGCTAGCCATTGTTGCATTTCATGACTATGAAATATGGCAAATGGATGTCAAAACCGATTTCCATAATGGGAAGTTGGCTAAGGAAGTTTACATGAGTCAAACAGAGGGTTTTGTCAGCGCAGAGTACCCTAATAGAGTGTGTAAGCTTGAGAAATCCATCTATGTGTTGAAACAAGCACCTCGCAGATGGAATCCTTCTTTCAATGAGAAAGTCAAAGAGTTGGCTTTTCGAGGAGTGAAGATGAATCTTGTGTATATGTCAAAGCTAGTGGGAGTATAGTTAGCTTTTTGGTACTGTATGTGGATGACATACTACTTATAGGAAATGACATCCCAACTCTGCAAGAAGTGACATCCTGGCTTGGGAAGTATTTCGCTATGAAGGACCTTGGAGAGGCTTCCTATATCCTAGGGATAAGGATTTTGAGAGATAGGAGTAAAAGACTAATTGGACTTAGTCAGAGTACCTAATTGGATAAGGTGATGAATAGGTCAAACATGCAAAATTCAAAGAAATGAGAGTTACCAATCCAGAGTAACGCCAGATTGAATAAGGCTCAGAGCCCGAGTACAGAGGCTGAGATAGCAGAGATGAGTCGAGTACCGTATGCTTCCGCTATAGGCTCGATCATGTATGATATGACTTGTACTCGTCCTGATGTGGCCTTTGCGTTGAGCATGGTCAGCAGATATCAGGGGAACCATGGCAAGGCTCACTGGACTGCGGTAAAGAACTTTCTCAAGTACCTGCGGAGGACTAAGGACTGGGTCCTTATCCTCGGTGGGAGTGATGACTTGAGAGTAGCAGGGTATAGTGATGCTAGCTTCTAGACTGATAGGGATAATTTCTGCTCTCAGTCAGGCTGGGTCTTTACCTTAAACGTAGGAGCAATTACTTGGAAAAGTTCCAAGCAGGAGACAGTGGCTGATTCAACTTTTGAATCAGAGTATATAGCAGCAAGCGAGGTAGCAAAGGAGGCTATACGGCTAAAGAACTTCATTGGAGACCTTGGAGTTATACCAGCTATAAAGGAGCATATAGAGATTTTCTGTGATAGTGAAAGTGCAGTTGCCTTTGCCAAGGAACCAAGGGATCAAGGGAGATCCAGACACATCAACAAAAAATACCATTTCATCAGACATCGAATAGAAGAAGGACTCGTCATGGCAAAGATGCTATCATCAGATGAGAACCCAGCAGATCCCCTCACGAAGGTACTAGGTAGGGTTAAGCATCTCCAGCATGCGAGGTGCATAGGGCTGAAGGATGATATTAGTTTTAGTAATTAGATAGCTTTGAAATGTGTAAAATGTAATTGACATTTGATGATAAATAAAAGTTGTTGTTTATTTATAAGTATAAATGTTGCTATCTTCTGTCAATCATTTACTATCATTTCATTTTACATGTTTTGACTTCCAGAATAATTATGTTATGGTATATCATATTATTCAAATTCTTCACAGTCGGTCATATGTTAGAAGTAGATATGAATCAAGACTGTCATGAGTTGGCTTGTAGATGTCTAAGATGTTGGACATAGAAAGAGTTACTACAAAACTCATGAGTGCTCATAAGTTCTGAGTATTGGATTCAACCCATGCTCACTTGTATCACTTCATGGAATTTATCTCGAGTGATCGTGAGACGGTAATATCATATAAGTCTTCAAACCTAGAGATATGAGTTGTTGACTATAAGTTGGTTATACATTGATTGTACGAAAATGTATTGGTAACTCGATGTTATAAAACGTGCCTTTGTGTATGATTCAACAAGTAGTAGCACAAGCATATGAGTCGAAGTTTATTTATTGCTTCTTGGATTAGAATCGATATCTGGGCCCCTCAATGATTTTGTGTTGACCTATGTACCGGGCCCGATTAGAACTAAATGGATGTGTTCGATTAAGTTCTATGTTAAACAAATCGGAAATCGGGAAACAAACTGTTGGACAATAAGTAAGACATTGTTCCATGTATTTGTCCGGCTGATATCTATAACAGAGGATTATGTGATCACTTATCTTAAATGGCATATCATCATCATCTCAGTTCCGCGAGACCTTGAAAGAGCTACGATTGTTGATCAGTTCCTAAAGTCATTCTTTCAGTTATAGTTATTAGACTTATCCAAATGGGATACTGTTGGATTAGGTGTCTAAGTTCATAACTATTCCTGGAAAGTACTTAACCCGGTTGACATGGTCCATTTGGGTTGCATGACATTGCAACAATTGGATAGACTAAATGAGAGGTATGAAACTTAAGGTTTATTAACATATTATTGTTGGGTTTTCTACACATCAAATACACTCTAAAACTAGGCAGTAGAAAAATCGAAACAACGATATACCTAAGTGTACATGCATTGTATGGATCTATGGCTTTATGCTAATTACATCAACCCTAGAAAACTAAAACATAAGTAAGAAAACATACCTCTTATGTAGCCCTTGATCTCCATGGTTGAGATCTTTAACCTCCATGAAGTTGCTTGGATGAAAGGACCCAACCCAGAATCCCTCTAATGGTAGCACACCCAATGACACCAAAAATTAGAATAAAAATAACTAGGAGAAGGGTCAATTTCACAAACCCAAAGGGGTTAGAAATTGTCCCTAAGAGGGGGAGGAAGAAGGGTTGGCCAATACTTAAAGCTAAGGTGCAAGGAGGAATGAAATCCCTAAGGCCCTATTTATAGCCTTGGATCCCTCCTAGGGTTTAGTACTCCTTCCCATGTGGGATGGAGGCATAACCACGAAATTTCACTCCTTTCCCATGTGGGATGGAGTGATTTTCATCCAACCCTAATTCCATAAGGGTTCTGGAACATTCCTGATTAACCAACTATCGATTACATTCAACCCTTTAATTAATTAAACTCTTAATTAATTTTCATAATATATTTCCAAAATATATTTCCAATTAGTTTCTTATTAATTATTAACCATAATAATTAATAAACCAATTTATCCTTTATTTATTCTACTCAATTTGGGTCTTGAGGGCAACCCAAAAGGACCCTGCTATTATTAGAAATATTACCAATAGTTAATGACCTTGGACACTATTCCAACAGTCTCCCACTTGGACAAGTCATAAACTATACGAGGACTAATATATCTCCAATAATCAATAGAGAGTAAGCCATCCAACACAACTACCAAACTCTTGATCTAATAAAGATTCAGCCCTTAGATAAGTGATCAACTATCCCTTCGTTCTATGATATCTGTATGAATTCGAGACATGGATAATGGTCAATCTCACGAATTCAAGATTATGTTTCCCGATATAGGTTTGTGATGACTGCATCTGACTACTAAATTAAACACATCAATTCAGTCAGGGATCGACCAAGCTCTTTAGACGTCAGCACCAAATCATCGAGGGGCCCATAGATATCACTTCTCCTATTAAGGCAGAAGGAACGAATAAACTTTGACTACATAGTTTTTGTCTATTTCATCATGTCACACATGGAAATACCCTTTATAACTACAAGTTACGGTTAACGTTGGAGTAGACCAATACATAATAGAATCATAGAGCAAAACCCCACATGCATCTAGGTTTGAAGAATAGAAGATATTTTTGTCTTAGAATTACCCGTGACTGAATCCATGAAGTAATCTCTAAGCGTGGGTTGGTCCAATACTTAAATCTCTATTAAGCACTCATGAGTGTTAGCGTAATCTCTTTGCTATGTCCAATCAATATGGACAATCCACTAATACTCATGATAGTCTTGAATCACTACTTACTTCCAAGTGTATGACCGACTGTGGACGTTTGAGTAAATTAAAACTCGGGAAGTGGCTTCCAAACATGCAAAAGTGAGAATGCAGTGATAGGCTAATTGAAATGACCAAAATCCATCATATATTAAGATCACCACTTAATAATCGCCAAATCAAATTAAAACTTATACTGCTTAAAGTTCTCGAGTTTTAAAACAAACCAAACTAAAAGTGTTTAAGCCAATTCATTTGCAAATCTAATGTCTCTCGACTATGTCTGACTGTCAGACTTGGTCAATGACATCGGCTTATGGAATGGATTGACAAGATTATTTTTCAATATGACATATTGACTATGATGTCTTCATATTTGAATCACTATCAAACGTGATGGTACATACTGAATATATGTCATGTGAGCTTGTGTGACTTGAGATCCATACTCGAGGTAAGTTCACCCTTAAAGTCACAAAGAGACTTTATAAGGACCATCAATGATTGAATTTCAACAAAGATGTCACTAATGAATCTCTTTTAGCCATATTCTCTTCTTTGCAATTTAACCAACCGCAACATATTCTAAGTTTGCAAAATCCACTATGGTGTAATACTTGGTACTCTTCCAAGCTAAAACTTCACCATTCAGAGAGCACGAAATCTGTCTGCGAACATAACCACCTTTATTAGTATGGAACTTAGCATCAATGTAACCCTTACAACAATCTCTTCCATACTATCAAGATCATTTATTTTGTCCTCCAAGGACACTTAAGAATGCTCTTGATCTTGATTCGTTGATTCTCACCAAATTTATCTAATCCAACTTGTCATGCACAAGGCATACGAGTCATCAGATTTGGTACATGTTATGGCATATATGATCGATCCCATATTAGAAACATGTGGTACACGACTCATAACCTCTAGTATAACTAGGACATTAGCATCGCTCAATGCCATGCCATATTTCACTAAGCACGAACCTTTCCAAGTTCTACATGTCAACTTTCGTCAACATATCATGTACTTCAGCTCAATCCAACGAATAACTTAGATATATGTACGTGTTCTGTATCTCCCGTGTATATCATAACGAAACAATTCTCATACCAAGCCAAGCTTTTACACTTTCTAAGTTAGAATATAATTTCCTATGAATCGTACATTATCTATGTACAATACAAGGATGACTATAGTGCTCCCACTAGCACTGACATATATATGGCTTATCTATGTTTCTCGAAATACAAACTCCTTGAACATTCTCATTGAAACAAAGAATCCAATTACTCCCACTAGCTTTGACATATGTATGGCTCATTCTCGAAATTCATACACTTTGAACTTTCTCATTGAAATAATGATCCATCTTGTGAGATGCTTATTTCGGTCCATAAATGAACTTATTAATCTTACACATAGTTCAAAACCTATCTTGGTTTAGTTATGTGTTTGTTCCCATCCATGATCGTCTCTACTTGAAGATCCACTTATACCTAATGGTTAAGGTCAAGTGCTTGATTTACCAAATTACAACATACATGGATTAAATCTCGCTTTCCAATTTCTCCATGCATGTTGTAGCCTTTTGGGCCTACCATAGCTTCCGATAGTTGGCACACTCTGATTACTCCATACCAGTGGCTCATTTACCTCTTATATAACTAGGTTCATGACGTCTTCTATCAGATCTATAAGCAAAAATGGAAATATGTCAGTTTCCTTAATAGCTCTTTCAATCCCGAATTGACTGCTATCTCCAACTTTAGGCTCTTCGTTCGCTGACTCTTGAATCTTATCATGATCAATGGGGCTCCCACCGGCCCTTTTAGAAACCAGCTCCCTCTCTTGGAAGACTGCCCTTCGAGCAACATATACTTTGTTCTCAGAAGGTTGTTAAACAATTATCCAAAATGCTTGATGGGCTCTCCAACGAGATAACACATCTCTATTCAAAGTCCCAGATTCTCGAGCGCTACAACGACGAGTGTAAGCCTCATATTCGTAAACTTCCATATATGGCAGTGAGGATAGAATCCCACTTCACATATCATACAGTGTTTCAGGAACCTACTTAGTTGGCACAAGACCAAAGTACTTCTTGTAACACTATTCATAGTACAATCCACGAATTGTTAGCAAACACAATGGGACTCATATAGTACAAAAACAATGAATTATTTGTTTCTCTATCCAACTAACACTTCCTAGTGGTAGTGTTTTGGGCGGAGATAGATCATGAAACTCTTTCACGATCACTTAAATGATCGATAAAGTTTGGACTGAGATTCTCACTATGAGTGTCTCAACCTATTGCCCAATTGATTCTTAACTTCGCTATATGAGAGCTCTAAACACCTGAGAGGTTCCAGACTCACATTCATACGAAGTTGGTCTCACTATGTATCGTGGTTAATCTGAACGGTCCATTAGTGTGAACTAATTACAACAGATACTCTCATCACCCAGTAACACATTCATCGTCTATCTTGATAAACAAGATTTGCATTTATCATAAGACTCGAGGTCAAATGATATCCAAAATCTGATCCAACTGGATACTTGGTAATGCATTTCTCATTTACGTATCCAATACTATGATTCCAAAAATACATTTCACCCAAACATTTTGATGTATTTGAATAAGTACTTATTATCGTCAATCTGAACGATCCATTAGTTGAACTAAATCAACATATATTCACAATAATACACCTTATGCAAATGTTCGAATCAATTTTGAACTATCGCTACTACACTAGCTTCATAGATTTCATGACTTTCTTTTAACACGTTAGAATGCTCCACATTTAAATAAGTCAGAACTATATCATGAATCATAGTATAAAAAATTTCAATTATAGTACCATAGACTAAACATTTTGAAAAGATTTGTCTTTTGATCCTATGAATGTAGAAAGGGCTTGGCATTCATGATCAAATTACTTTCTCCATTCTTACTTCATTTTAGTGACTACACATTCTTGCAATGTCAGCACTAATCCTTAGCAACACACTCAAGGTTTAGAAGTAATGTTTTGACGACATTATAAATCCATATATTTGATTGAATAACAAACATGGAAGAACTAGTTATCTTTTGATCCAATGGAAAGTAGCACGGGCTCGTGATCCATGATCAAATTTAACTTCTTCATGTTCCATTCCTTTCACCTCAAATATACATTTGGGCAAGTTTGATTTCTTAGTCCTTTTCTTGTTATGGAAACGGGCAGCTATCAGAACATGTCTTAGAATAAGCCTTTCTTTGTCCTAGGTATTAGGGCCTAGATTAGATATACTAATCGCCTTTTAAACCATGGGCAATTGGCTTTCTTCTTGACACTTCTATTCATTATAGTAAAATATGGGAGTGTTTTGAAGTATGAGTTTCTATGATTGGCCATGTTAGTTCCAAAAGGAAACCACAACATGTTACACAACTCCTTAATGGTTATTCCAAGTTGTTCATATCAAAATCAGAATGAACTGATCATATGTACATGTTAGCTAGTCGACTAACCATAGTCAACGCCTAACTAAAGGAAATTCCATTTTACTTCAATATGTCAATTTACAACGTACATTTGATAATTGCTCTTTCGAACAATTTAGAATGCAATGTTTGAAGTAACCTAGGAAAAGCTTTAACAAAGGCATGATCTTTCCTTTCATTTATGAGAACTATTCCCAAACTACGAAATTGATAAGATTGATCATCCTCATAGCTAATCCTTTCAAAGGTTTTATAGCAGGAGATTTTAGTGGATAAGGTTTTCGACATCATTCAATAAAATTCCATTATAGCTTGTTTTACTTATACTTAGAAAAATAATCACACTAAATTATTTTAGAAGGCTAGGATCGATATTTGGCTCCATGATGTGTAAAGGGATGTCGTAAACACACAATAAAGTTATTTGGGTAGGCAAATCCCTTTGCCAATTTCGATCACCACGAAATTCCCAGATCTTTGAGCTTCATTGGCTATCAATGGAATGTTAATCTCGGATTATGTTTATATCAAATTCAATGATGGGTTCCTCGTGGATCACTGAAGAGATGGTGAATCAACCATACAAAATCGCATGGTCCCCAGCTCAAGTTACGCTTGAGATTCGCGAGTTCCAGATCATTCTCTACCTATACTCTCAAATTGATGTGTCAGTTAACCACGCGAGCTCTATCAACAAGTTATAAAGAGAATGTGCAACTTTTATGGATAACAAAGATTCACATTTAATAGATTGAGAATTAACCTTGCAAAATCGCATGGTCCCCGACTCAAGTTAAGCTTGAGATTTGCGAGTTCCATATCATTCTCGACTATATTCTAAACTGATGTGCTGGTTAACCACATGAGTTCCACCAACAGAATATAAAGAGAATGTGAAATTTTCATGGATAATATAAACTCACATTCTATTAATAAAACGGGGTTTTGTTTTATACTTGTATTTATAATACTTTGAGATTGACCATTATCACTATGAAACCCTTTTAGTAACTCCATTCTCAAAATGCAATAGGGCAGTGAGGGTGGTAAGCGCGAAGCATATTAAAAACTGACCTCATTAGGAATCAAAGAGACCTCCTTAAGCCCTTACATTAGAACGGGTGAGTATAGTCGAGGTAAGACTGACAATGTCAATGTTTAAACACGTGAGGGTGCATGTTGTAACTTTCTTATACATATAGTAGACATAGTTCTAATATATATAAATACAAGGGGTATTTTTAAAACTCTTTAAATTTAGTTGTCTATTATTAATTCTAATTAATTGCGAGGATGCAATGTAACAATTAATAAATCATAAGGGTGTAATATTCAAATTTATAAATCTCTATTATAAAATATTAAATATTTAAATTCACTATTCAAATAACAAATAATTATTCAAATTCAAATAAACACATTTAAGTAATATATATCAATTATCAAATAAATATTCAAATTCAAATAAACATATTTAAATAACATTTATCCATTATCAAATAAATATTCAAATTCAAATAAACACATTTAAATAATATTTATCCATTATCAAATAAATATTCAAATTCAAATAAACACAGTTAAATAATATTTATCAATTTTCCAGATTCAAAAACAATTTAAATTAGGTATTTATCCATGTTTATCAAAGCTACATATTCGAAAATTGGCAAAAAATCTGAAACCCTAAATTCTGCTGAGCTCACGTCGTGAACTCCTAGTTCACGTCGTGAGCTGCGACTAAGGTTTTAACATATTACGAATTTTTCAATTATTCTTCTTCCATTCATTTTCAAACAAGTTTTTACAGAAAACATGGATCTAGGGTGAAAGTAACCATGAACCAAGCGCTCTGATACCACTGTTGGGTTTTCTATGCATCAAATACACTATAAAACTAGGCAACGGAAAAATCGAAACAACGATATACCTAAGTGTACATGCATCATATGGATCTATGGCTTCATGCTAATTACATAAACCCTAGAAAACTAAAAGATAAGTAAGAAAACATACCTCTTATGTAGCCCTTGATCTCCATGCTTGAGATCTTGAACCTCCATGAAGTTGCTTGGATGAAAGGACCCAAACCAGAATCCCTCTGATGGTAGCACACCAATTGACACCAAAGAGTGGAATAAAAATAACTAGGAGAAGGGTGAATTTCACAAACCCAAAGGGGTTAGAAATCGTCTCTAAGAGGGGTAGGAAGAAGTGTTGGCGAATACTTCAAGCCAAGGTACAAGGAGGAATGAAATCCCTAAGGCCCTATTTATAGCCTTGGATCCCTCCTAGGGTTTAGTACTCCTTCCCATGTGGGATGGACGCATAACCACGAAATTTCACTCCTTTCCCGTTTGGGATGGAGTGATTTTCATCCAACCCTAATTCCATAAGGGTTTTGGAACATTCCTGATTAACCAACTATCGATTACATTCAACCATTTAATTAATTAAACTGTTAATTAATTTTCATAATATATTTCCAAAATATATTTCCAATTAGTTTCTTATTAATTATTAACCATAATAATTAATAAACCAATTTCTCTTTTATTTATTCTACTCAATTTGGGTCTTGAGGGCAACACAAAAGTGTTGGATTAGTGTCTAAGTCCATAACTATTTTGGTATGTACTTGACCCGATGGTGCATGGTCCTTTTGGGTTGCCTTCACCAAAGCAACTTGATTGGAGAAATAAATAGAGAGAGAGGTTATTATGATTTATTAATATGTTATAAGAATAATATATTAAAGGAGAAATCATATTTTTTTAATTAATATTGGTCAATAATTAATTAAGAATTAATTTTGTGATCAAATGTAATTAATTAAACTAGAGGGGCTGAATTGTAATTATGTGATAGTTACAAAATAGGGTAAGGATTATCCTAAGGATAGGTTGGACAAATTTGAGGTGATAAGGCCTTATAATTCGACCATGATAAGGATTCAAGGCTTATCTTATGGGTTGCTTGGTGGGCAAGCAACTAGATAAGGATAAGGACTGAAACCCTATCTCTACACCTATATATAAACACCCCTTTGGCTCATAATTCGTCCAGACCTTCCCAAGGCTTCTTAGGGATGAATTCTTATACCTCCCCTCTCTCCTTATAGCTTCTCCATTTGCTCTTGGTGTTTGTAAGCCATTTGAGGAGTGACACTTGTGACTCTCAGCCTTATAAAGTCAATACAAGGAGATTTGGAATTGTTATTGCAACATAACAATCAAGGTAACATCTTAAACCTAATTATATGTTAATATCGATTCCCATATGCTAGAATTAGGGTTTATAGTCTTGGATAACTTGCATGTACAATAGAGAAACCTAGATCCAAGCATTAGGGTTTGTATGAGCACATAGGATGTTCTTAGGACCAAAACCCATCAGTGGTATCAGAGCCTAGACTGGTTTCTATTGTATTGACGCTTGATATGGTTGAAAAATTCAAATTTTTGGTTTCTGGAGGCTAGACTCGCCGAGTCCATAGCTGAACTCACCGAGTCCATGCAGACTCGACGAGTCCATGCTTGACTCGACGAGTCAACTCGTCAGATGGGGATATCTTCGCGATTTCTTGTTGTTTTTGCTTATGGAAAGTTGCCTTATCACATTAGATCAATATAAATCCGTTTTTTTGATATATATGAGTATATTCTTAATCTAATTGAAGATATTTATCAATTAATAAAATATTTCTTTCCTTATGTGATAATTGATTAATTATTTTGATTAAATTGGTAAATTGTTTTGCAAGAAATCATTAAATAAATCAAATATGGATAATTATATGATTAATTGTTAATTTAGATTATTTATTATTTGATCCTTATGTTATGAAATGTTTCATATTTTCCCCTTAGGTTTTATAGTTTAAATTTGAACCCAAAAGTTTTGTTGTTTTGAAATTTAAATAGTTAAAACCCTAATGTTTTGAAAAAGGTTTCAAAACTTGCCCTCAAGTTTTGGAATTTAAATTTTGATTAATAGTTTAATTTTGATGTATATTTAAATTCTAAACCCTAATGTTTTGAAATGTTTCAAAACTTGCCCTCAAGTTTTGGAATTTAAAAGTTGATTAAAAGTTTAATTAGGAATGTTAAATTCTAAAACTCTAGTATTGTTTTGAAAAAAGTTCAAAATCACACCCCTATGATTTTATTAATTAATTAAGGTGTATAATTAAAAGAGGTTTAATAAATCCATAAAAGTTTAGGTTTACAATTTAATTGAATTAAAAGTATAATTGTTAAATTAGACCACCTAGTATTTTGAAAGTATAAAATACACCCTATACTATATATAACATTAAAAGTCTAACATTATATATATATATATATATATATATATATATATATATATACATATATATATATATATATATATATATATATATATATATATATATATGAGTAACAGTCAGTCTTACCGTTAGTAGGCCTCATTCACGAAGCTGGTCTATAAGGGGTGCTTAAGGAAATTGCCTATAAAATGGCGATTGAATGGGTATCCACTCTTACCCACCGCACTCTTGACTAGTGGAGGGTCGTTAGCCGAACGGGTAGGATAGGACGATACCTTCCATTATAAGTATAATAAAGTATAAAAGTAACTAAATGTTTTTATAAAATTCCCAATCTTAGTTACTTAGGCAAAAGTGAATTGATGCAATTCCATGAAATTACACTTTGTGCCCTTGCAAAGACGTTAGTGGAGCGTGTGTGGTTTACCAGCACACTAAATGGTTCTAAGAAAAGGTAGCAAAGGGTGACTCAATGTTTGTCATATTTTGGTGGAGCGTGTGTGGTTTACCAGCACATCGAATAGGTGACTGTAACATGTGAGGGCATCATGTAAGTTTGCATGGTTATTCACACCCGCTTTGTGATCCTCGGCATCCCAGTCACAAACAACAGGGGCATATCGAGATTTAAACATGCCATTGAAAGTTCAATGAATCTCAAAGGATCTAGGAGTTTTCATAGATTTAAAACTTAAATTCCTTTTTGTTTTTCATGGTGGAAATTAGTGAATCGTCATTCACTTACCTTCAAATATTCTGCAATTAGGGTTACGACATCCCTCTCCCGGGTTGTAGAATATTGTGTTGGGTCCTAGCCTTAGTATCTCAATTGGGTGATTTGCTAAGGACTCATTCAATCGACTAACTTGAATTCATTTTCTCCCGTTTTGTAGATGTTAAATGTCGACAACTATGGTCCTCCCAAATCCCGTGTAATAAGCATTCCACATGAAGATGGTATTCCACGATTCAATCGAGGAACGAGAAATCATGCTTCACTTCCTTCTCCTCCTCCTATTGTTCTCCCCAACCCACAAGATCGAAGAATTGAAAGGTTCAATATCACTAAAGCCCTATTGTAAATGAAACATGAAGATGGTAAACCCGTGTGTGCCCACGTTCTAGGAATGAAATCACACATTGATAAGTTGATAATGTTGGGTGTGTCATTCCCAGATGAGTTGGCTGTGAATTGGGTTTTGCAGTCACTTCCTGAATCATATAATGAGTTCAAAAGAAAGTATTATATGATGGATCATGACGACAACCTCATTGACCTAACTTACATGCTCATTGCTGCTGAATCAGAAATGATTTGGCGAAGCAATAGAGCGTATTTGTTGGGAAAGTTAACCGACCATGCTTCCGAGGACGTTCTAGGAGAACCGACCTGCGTTTGCTGCCAAAAGAAAGGGCGTTGGATACAAGTTTGCCCAAAGAGCCTGAAGAGTCCAGAAGATAGGAGAGTCAAGGAGTATGGCTACGCTTCAGGTAAAATCCACTATCTAACTCTGTTAAGTTCCTATTCATTGATTCTTAATACATGATGTGATTGCATTTGAATGTTTTGCAGGATCGGTGAAAAGAAAGGAAGCTTGGTGAAAGAGCAAGATAAATCTAATCACGAGGAATGGATCTTGGTCGCATGGACTTGAAGATTAGATTTTGAGCTTAGATAGTTATGATAGAGTTGTTAGAATTTTCCTTTTGAAATACATAGTTTTCAATGGATTTTGCATTGTAAGGACAAATGTTTTCCGCTGCTTTTATAAATAAAATAAATTTTTGTTTGACTTATTTATTTATTTGTTTATTTCCTTGCATTGAAATCGTTATGAAAATTGGTGTTTGCATATTTCTACAACAAATGGATATGATTCTTATTTATGGTGTTTATGGAAAAGTCGAGAATTTACGGAATAGTGTAAGTTTCTCATCGCCCAAGTTTCAATTGGACAGCAATTTGGAATCTTGCAACTTGGTTGCATGAAGAATGAGAAATTTCATATTTGGAAATTAGACTAATTCATTGACAAAGTGTCATGTGAAGGACTAGGATATCGAGTACACAAAGTCGTGTGTTGGTCAAAATCCACCATAAGAGTAACAAGATATTCGTCATGGTTTACTAAAAGTTCAGTAAATATGATTATACTTATAAGATTAAGTGTAATTCGGAATTGATTAAAAAGGTTTAAATCAATAGCAAAACGAATAAGAAGAATCATGTAGGCAGAAAGATAAAAGTTTCTCCATTCTAAGAAGAAGGGAGAGTAGCTTTTATATTTTATGATAGGTCTTAATGATTAAGAACCATATCTCAATTGATCCTCTAAGTGAGTCTTAGTACAATTGTATGTCTAAAGAAGAGGAATCAAGAATTAAAGAAATGGTTAAATCGAAAAGTCAATCATACTTTGTTCCAAAACAAGTCTCAGAGTTAAGATTGTGACATTGAGTGATAAGTATAAATAAGGTTTATCACATTCATTAAATGTGGAAGGTTGTGATACCTTGGATAAGACAAAGACCAACTAGGACCAATTAATGAAGTGTTTTGATAAAAGCTACACTAACTCTTGAATATTTGTTTGTCAAGAAATGGTTATTAACAAGAGAATCTTATATGTCAAGGAGTCAGTAGGAGTCTTAATGGTCTTGAAAGGTTTCAAGAACAGATCAAACAAACCTTATCGATCATCACTAGCACACGAGTTGAGGTTTACAGCCTATCGTGATGACATTATTTTGTTTATGTGCCAATCCAATCGAGTTAATTATGCATGTGAGTTCTATGAGTTCTCATTTTGAACGAATAAAAGGCAAAGCACCTTAATCAATGAAAGGTACATTGATAGGAAAAGGTGAGCTGCTTAACTACTTGGAAGACATGATGGGCAGCTGTGTTACTACAAGGCAAGAAATCAAGATTAAGAAAGTTTGATCCATATAAGTTTGAATTTGTCGTAAACCTTGGTTTTAACAAATTCACATGGATAGGAACACATACACCGTGTAAATCTAAGTGTCATAAGATTTCCTCCTTCATGAAAATGATTGTGAGGAAGTGCTTTCACTAAGAAAGATTTTAAGAAGATAGTGATTGTAAAATTGCATTCTCGAATTCGATTATGGTTACGGTATCCCTTTCTATAATTTGAATTGTGAGGTTTGGCAATTAGTCTTAATTGTTTAGACACACATATGAACTATATATGGCAAAGGTGTATAAGTTTAAGAGGCCTTGATAAAAGATTATCAAAGCATTAAGTATTAGAAACACGGACTTAAGAAATTCAATAGGTATTGTTTTTCTGAAAGTTAAGATGTTTATGAATACATGTCGAAGCTAGTGGGAGCATAAGTGTTATGTTTTATAATAATCATCATGATAGTGGGAGCATAAATGTTATGATTGTATGATTATTAAGGCACGTATTGCAAGTTGGCAATATTAATTATACAAAACAAGAGTTATACCTTGCAAAGTCGTAAGAGTTGTAAAGTTGTTTTGCTATAATTAAGGGAGAGAATATTATGCTTCATTTCAAATCTAAAGGCTTAGATTGAGAAATGTTAATAAATTTAGTCAAAGGCACATAGTGTGTTCTTAAAATTTCGATTATGATTACGGCATTCCTCTTCACAATTCAATTTTTGAGAACATAGAAAATAAAACATTATGCATCGTGTCTCATACGCTTCGGGTATAGGATCGATTGCAAATGCTTTAATATTTGACCATTCTAAAATTTTCCAAATGTCTTGCGCATTTAGAGGGAAAAGGGACTAGAATCGGTTTTGACTAAGATTATTAAACAACTATCAAAGGACAATCCAAAGTTCGTCGAGGATTGGTCGCTTGTGAGTAGTTGGAAGTATAGTATTGGAAAATATGGAAATGTTTCCATATTGGATGGACAATATCGACATTATTATGAATAGATAAGATTCTATTAAGAATAAGTTGTCATATGGAAAATATGGAAATGTATCCATATTGGGAATTGAATATTGAAAAATCTATGACTAGATTAGAAACTTTTATGCAAAAGGATGTTGAAAGGAATGCACTTTGAGTGAGAGACATCATATCTAAGGAATTGTCTTGTAACAATCCCCGATAGAAGACTTTGTAATATCATTGGCAATAGTCTTTGTGACTTTGGTGCAGTGACGTTACGAAACGATCGTTGCATAGAATATTAGAATCTAGCATATTCTATAAGTAGCAAGAATTTGATATTCTTTCACTTATGAAAAAGGATTTGGAGTTGTGAAATGAGAATGATTGGAAGTGTGTTCAATTTGATCTATTTCAAAAAGTAAGAACCATAGGTAAACATTGTGTGCATGCTAGGAGCATGGGACAAGTGTAATAATTCAAGTAAGAAGTTGATTACTCGAAATGACAAATAATGAGTAATCGGTATGGTGATAAATAAAAGGAGTTTTATTTATACTCAAAGGTTTGAGGCCATATGGGATTAGTATTATTCTTGTGTTTCACTTTGCATGTTTTGACTTCCAGAATAATTGAGTTTATTAAGAAAAATCGAATTATTCAAACGGGCCACAGTCGTTCATATGTTGGAAGTAGATATGAAAGAAGATTGTCGTGAATTGGTGAGTGGATTGTCTAAAGTGTATTAGACATAAGCAAATGTTTGCTGCAACGTTCATGAGTGCTTATGAATATGATTTGAGCATTGGATTAAACCCACGCTCACTTGGATCACTCCATGAATTGTATCACGAGTGATTGGTGAGACAATAACACCTTATATTCATGAAACCGAGATGTGTGAGTTGTATCTTGCAAATCGGTTGCACATTGATAATATGTAAACGCACCAGTAACTTGGTGTTATAAAACATATTGTTGTGTGTGATTCGGTGAGTGAGTGCAAGAAAGCATTGTATCAAAGTTTATCCGTTCCTTTTATCCAAAGTAGGATAAAAGCGATATCTTTGGGCCCCTCGATGATTTAGTGATGACAAACGTAAATGCTCGGCCGAGCTAGGGCTAATTTGATCTGTTCAATTAGTCAGTCGTCATAAATCGGGAATCGAGATATAGTACAAAGAGAATAATTTGAAATCATATCTCATATGATATCTAGAATGGAGGAATATATGATCCCTTATCTAAGGACACGCGTATCTGATAGGATCAGAGTTGACAGCGGCTTTGGAAAGCTACGATTGCAGATCAGGATCTGAAGTCATACGCATAATAGTTATTAGACTTATCCAAGTGGGAGACTGTTGGATTAGTGTCTAAGTCCATAACTATTTGGTATGTACTTGACCCGATGGTGCATGGTCCTTTTGGATTGCCTTCACCAAAGCAACTTGATCGGAGAAATAAATAGAGAGAGAGAGGTTATTATGATTTATTAATATGTTATAAGAATTATATATTAAAGGAGAAATCATATTTTTTTAATTAATATTGGTCAATAATTAATTAAGAATTAATTTTGTGATCAAATGTAATTAATTAAACTAGAGGGGCTAAATTGTAATTACGTGATAGTTACAAAATAGGGTAAGGATTATCCAAATGATAGGTTGGACGAATTTGAGGTGATAAGGCCTTAGAATTCGACCATGATAAGGATTCAAGGCTTATCTTATGGGTTGCTTGGTGGGCAAACAACTAGATAAGGATAAGGACTGAAACCCTATCTCTACACCTATATATAAACACCCCTTTGGCTCATAATTCGTCCAGACCTTCCCAAGGCTTCTTAAGGATGAATTCTTATACCTCCCCTCTCTCCTTATAGCTTCTCCATTTGCTCTTGGTGTTTGTAAGCCATTTGAGGAGTGACACTTGTGACTCTCAGCCTTATAAAGTCAATACAAGGAGATTTGGAATTGTTATTGCAACATAACAATCAAGGTAACATCTTAAACCTAATTATATGTTAATATCGATTCCCATATGCTAGAATTAGGGTTTATAGTCTTGGATAACTTGCATGTACAATAGAGAAACCTAGATCCAAGCATTAGGGTATGTATGAGCACATAGGATGTTCTTAGGACCAAAACCCATCAAAAAGGACCCTGCTATTATTACAAATATTACCAATAGTTAATGACCTTGGACACTATTCCAACAATTATAAGTTCTAATATATTAAAAATATTATTTAATTAGTATTGATCAAAGAATTAATTTGGAATTAATTAAGTGATCAATAAAGAGACTAATTAAATATATGGGGTTGATTTTGTAAATCATCCATTCTTGTATAGTGGGCTAATGGTCCATGGTTTATATGAATTGGGCTAAACCCATAAGGTGCACCATGGATTGTCCCTGGAGGTTATAAACCCATGGATCATGGAATATGAAAAGCTATGCACATTAGGGTTTACATGGAGTAACCCTACTTGTGACATAACTGTATAAGGACCCCGTGACTAGCAAAATCGGACTACTATGAGAAGAACAAGAGGGCTAGCCGATTTTGAGAGATAAGTGTCTTCTCTCAAGGTTATTCCAAGAGTTGTGGTGTTGTGTGAGACATTTGAGGCATCACACTTGAGGTGCTAGGATCACAAGGTTCTCAAGGAATCCAAGCAACAAGAAAGGTATGTTTTCTTACTAGCTTTTATGATTCAAGTTCCCTATGCCATGCTAGATAGGTTAAGAACCTTGGAAATCAAATTTGCATGTATCTTAGTAAAACATAGATTCAAGGTTTCTAGGGTTGCATGTACACCTTAGGAGTGTTAGAATGCTCAAAACCCTTCAGATGAGTGTTCAAAGGGGAAATAAAACCTTGTGTCATACGTTCAGAATTTCAAACGGAAGACTTATTGTGACAACCCGATATTTCAAGACAATATGATGGAATGCAAGTCCAATTTAGGTCAAAATTTAACTTTCCTAAAATCTTATTTGGGTTAAATAAAGTAGTAGGAATCGTATCAAGGTTTTCATACATATAAAGAACCCAAAAATCCGAGTTATAACGAAGAAGTTATGACCAACCGAAGATTCTCGACAAAACCGACAATACTGATAAACGTAAAATACGAAGTTTCAGTACAATAGTTTTTAGCCTTAGGTATCTAAATAAAAGTTTTAGATATCATTAAACCGTAAACGTACATAATAAGAACGTCCAAATCTGACTTCGTATGAGGAAGTTGTGATTTATCTAAGTTACAGATATAACAGTAGACAGCTAAAAACTCGAAATAGAGATTGAGAGACTTTTAGCTGACACAATCTAAATGAGAATCGAAGGGCTCAACAATACTAGCGCAACGATAAAAAATCTGACGAAAACGGACGTCGGATGAAGAAGTTATGGAACTTTAACGGACTTTTCCTGTCCCGACCTATTAAAAATATAATATTAAAAATAAATTCAAAACTAGCCGACGGAGTCTGAACGAAAGTTGTAGACCATAGTCTCACCTTCGCGTGGATATAGAGAACGTCAAAAACGGAGTTCGTATGAGGAAGATATGACATTTTGAAGTTTACTAATTAATTAAAATATAAATTTAATTAAAACCCGGTATTATCCGAAGAGTGAGTCAGCGGTCCGATCCTTCGTACGCCCCGCGTACCCTCCTACGCCCAGTGTACTCGGATGCTAGGCTCCGGTTCGTCTACGTCGCTCCGATGCTTCGACCGAGGATGCGGTCATCCATGACGTCTCGTACGCCCTGCGTACAAACGTACGCCCCGCGTACGCGAGGCTTCCAGACCCTATAAAAGGGATGCGAGGGTGCCGACCAATTTTGCTCATTTCCTTCCTTTCTCGCGCCGAAGCTCTGCGTTTCAACCCTCGGAGCCATCCCAAAGTCCCGGTTTTCATATCCAAGTATGGGATGAAGTTTTACGCTCCCAAGATTCCCGAGATTCCCGAGAATCTCGAGAGATCCGCTTTCTCGAGTAGAATTCTACTCGGTTTTCGTCTCGCTTTCTTCAATCAATCAAGTGAGTTCATACCCCTATAATCCACAATTTTATATGTTTTATAAATGTTTTTATATGCTTTTAAGAGGGGGGGGGGGGGGGAATACAAGTAAAATACACGATGATTATCGTATGTTATATAAAGTTTCATTATACACTTTTTATCAACAGAATCACATGTGATTTATAACTATTATAAAGAAACTTTCGTATGCAAAATGTATCACGATAACATCATATCTTTTGAAATGAAAAGTGTTGTTATTTATGTATAAATCAAACACACTGCTTATACTGTATATATATGTGTCCATCTTAGGCACTACAAAAATTATATCTTTCATAACAAGTGAGCATTTCACTAGGGATTACTTTACAAACGAGACACACTTTTAGAAAACTATAATATGTATAGTTTTATGAGAACATCACAAACTTTTATATACTAGAAATACTATTGCAAGGAGATACATTCATATACAAGAATAAACGAACATTTTCATAGATACTTCAAATAGTTTTCACAATTTTACATGTTGAAACACTTTTAGAAACTGTCTTACAAACTGTAGGTTTCCTTTTGAGTCTGTTATATTTGTGTTTTCAAACAAAGGTTTTCTCACACTTAAACTGTATTGTCAAACGGTCTTTCTAACCGATTTATAAACTGACATCAAGTCATAAATTCCTATTTATTAAACTTTTCAAAAGTTGTACAAAACTTCTTTTATGCTTTTATATTATAAATTGCATGCCTCTATAGGTATAGTTATATAAGAAATGTTTAAAATACTTAGGAAGGCTATCCACCCTGTTTCTTTTTCCTCGATTTGGATGTGGTCTGGTGGGATATCGGGTACTCTTCCGAAGGTCGTTTAAATATTAGTTATATATCATGTGTACATATATGGTCATAAATTTTCCATCAGTTAATTCAGTTCCGATACTCTTGGGTAACAAGGGTGTATAAACCTACTTGGACACTCATCAATTACATTCTAGTAAACTATTATAGGAATAGTTTAGGGTATAAAAAACATTATCTCTATTACAAGAAATTACACCAGAGTCAGTTCATTCATGAGTCTAGACTACATGCTATATGAAAGCATACTCTTACAGAGATTCCGCTTACATGAATACGATTACATAGATACGCTTAGCTGAGTACATTTGCATAGATCATATATGACGAGTTACTACTACATATGATATGTGTAGATACTGTTATATAGATCACCTTCTTATCTTTACCTTGTGATGCAATCACATAATCGACGAGATGATTTGGACTTTATATCCTAGTACCAAAGGATACCTTGAGGGACTAACCATTCCTATAGCCACTGTTAGCTACACAGGATGATGACATATCTACGGATGTCTACGGTTGATCAGTTTACGGTGAGTTTCCACGCCGTGTGTATCTTTACTTAAGGGACTAACTATTCTTAAACCCAGTTGTTAGCAAGAGAGGTAAATGCACATCTACGGGTGTCTACGGTTGATCAGTTTACGGCGAGTTTCCACGCCGTGTGTATCTTAGTACCAAAGGATAAAACATAAGTTATTATATTATTACTTTTAGAGTTTTACAATAATAGTTAAACAGGGAAAAACCGTCACATTTTTAAGAGATGCGTACTTTCAAAACAGTCAGGTCTTAGTAAAAGACTACTTTTAAAACATTCGGGTCTTGGTAGAAGACTACTTTTATACTAGTAGGAAATATGGGATTTTCTAGAGTTTTCATACTTACACTAAATGTTTCATCAATCATTCACCAGTCTTTCATATCAACTAATCAAAGCAATGACATTAAATACTTATGAACTCACCAACTTAAATGCTGACCTACACTTTCAAAATAACTTGTATTCTCAGGTTACGAATAGACAGGTGCCGATGCAAGGTTTATAGAAGACGGAGCAGTCAAGACTCGTCTTTTATTTTGATCAGTTATCATGATGTCTTGTACTATGAAAGAAAACACTTGTAACTAAAATTATACTATTAATGCAATGGATGACGTTGTTGCTTGTTTACTACTTTACATTTGTTGTGATGCATACATGACGTCCTCCGCCCCAGAACGTTTCCGCCGTTCTCGGTTTTGGGGTGTGACAGATTGGTATCAGAGCATTGTTTATAGTGAATTGAGTATATCAACCCATAAAAGATATACTAACTATAAATACAATGGGATTAAAAATACTCTGGTTTAGATTTTATACTTTAAATAATAAAATATTTAAGTAAGTATACGTGCCTGTATTCATACTAAAATCAGTGTCACTAGGACAGTACAAAAGAATTACGATTGTTGGGCAAATCAAGTGGGCTTAGAGACATATGGTCAAAACTGGGAAGATATATCCTGATCACCTATATTATCCGAGGGTTGACTAGCATGTGCCTAAGTTTAATTGGGTGGTTGCAACAATGCTAAAATCTTACCAACCCTATCACAATGAGAGCAATAGAACATAACATTAAAATTAAAATACTATAGGAGTATTTGGTGTTAGTATAAGTACTTTATACTTGAGAACTAAAACGGGATCTTCATCACTAAGTTGATAGTTGCTAAGTGGATACACTAAGGCTATATGTAATTAGGATGTTATAGACTTAGAATCTGTGAAAATTTTACTTCACCCCTATTCTGTGTGAATACAGAGTTAAGGTCACTTATTCGAAGGTCTATCCTGTTAAATTACACATAGCTGGTATGCACTTCACAAATAGCGATGTAACTAATGAAGGTTTTCTAAATAATTATCTAGATAGTTCGTCTAATAATTATTCTCTTACCCTTAAATTCTCGCATAGAAAACATAGTTGGACTCCATCCCCACGGCAACCAATATCTTCCGAACGAAGCAATAGCTGGTTGGTTTGGAGAAGAACCAGAAAATGATCACCTTATCCCTTTGAATGATCACCGTGATGAAGACCTTTCAGACGATGCTAATTTCGAACCAGAAGTTGAGAACCTACCCCGAGCAACTCCCTTTCCAATTCCTAACCCTCGTCCGACTTTTCATGGCCGATGCCTAATTCGGTGGAATGCTTGGAAACATGGAGCCAAGGACAGGATCAGCCCATGCTAGTTATTGGCGACCGAAACTTTTACGACCTGAGCAATGGGGGCTCAGCACGCAGAATCTTGCCAATCTTGGTCCGCAGAGTGGCCCGAAATGAGATTCAAGGCAGGACAGCCCTACATCAGATTGCCGAAGTTGTCGCCGATGCAAGAATGCATACCCTCCGCACCATTCATCTAGAAGATGCTCACGAGAGATCAGAAAGAAACCATGAGAAACTGCTGCAAGCACTAGCTGAAAACCCGAGCCAAAGTCATAGAGCTCCAAGTACGCCAGGGAGTGTACGAGAGATACCTGCTTGCTATGGAACGTCAACTAACCGAACTAAGGGTTCACCGTGAGGGTGACTGTCGCCAGTAAGAGATACCTTACTTCCTTCTTTGTTTTAAAGAACCGTGTTCCTGTCTATGTTCTGTGTAGTACTTTCTATGTGACTACCTTGCACTGTAAGTACTTTTGTTTAGGTCTTCATGATGTCAAGAACTATCTCCTATGGATATGATGTAAGGCCTTTTACAAGGTCATTTTCCCAAACTTTTACGTCGTAAATATCAAGGGTATTGACAGTCGGCTAACTTCTGTGTCATTCTTTATTCAAGTACTCTTATCATACTTTCATTTGGAATCTATCTGAATCATGCTTTAGTCAAGTCATTTGACCATAGAAATTTAACTCTGGAAACATTTCCAAGTCTCTTTTGGTGGTTGGATCATGTTATTCACCAACCAACGATACCTCGGCTTGAACGACAAGCGTCTTGAGGCCATTTTATGAACTTACTTCCACTCATTACTAGGACTACATCCTAGGGATGTAGGTCAACCCTTCATAAACACACTTCCACTCAATACTAGGACTGCATCATAGGGATGTAGGTCAAATTTCCATAAACATACTTCCAAACTATGCCAGGACTGCATCATAGGGATGTAGGTCAAACTTTCGAGAATATAATTTTACTCTTTTCTTGAACAATCGAACTACACCTAGGGTCAACCAGAATCGCTCGCAAATTTATTTCTCTCTGTGAAACAGAATGATGTCGTCATCCAGAAACGATCAGCCGAGCACCGAAACCCCAATCCTCCATATCGACGCCGCTACATTACTAGCTGCAGTAGCAGCTGCGGTGACAACTTTCCTTACACACATCAACTCAGGCAACACAATCAAGGCTGAAAAAGGAACCGTGAGTTCCGATGGTAGTACCAAACTGGGAAACCAACAAATGGCAACAGTCATGGCATTGTGAAGCCTAAAGACCGAATGGAAGAGACGATATCGTAAAGTCCTAAGGAATCGTAAGAGAGCCCAAAGACTTGCCATGCCATAGCCGCCAGTGACAACTCCGGCAGGACGCTTTAGGAAGAAATTTCCAAGGTGGAGTAATGAGGAAGGCACTTGTGTTCACATAACACTGGCTAAGCACTGAAATCCCGTCACCAATGCAAGTACTAGCCAGTCATGCCACCAATGCGGTGAAATAGGGCACTTTAAGAAGGATTGCCCTATAGCAAAGAACTCTGGCGCAAATGGGAAGGTTCTCAGGATCACAGCTTCAGGAGAGCCTACTCCGGAACCCTCGTTAATGTAACTTAGGCGTGTCATTGTAACAGACTTATAAACTATCCAAAACTAGTGCAACCAGAGTCTTATCTTTTGCGGGATCCCGTCGGTATAGGGATGCACGTGTTGCGTATACTTGCTTTTCGAAGGATACCTTATTCGCAGCAACAGTCTTGTAGAAGTCTAAAGTACCGTAACTCTGTTGATGGTTGCATGGTTGTGTTTTGTCTGTAAACATCTTTTGTTCGAATCTAATGTCTTTAAGTTTCCTTATGATTACGACATTATCATACTACTTGATTCAATTCTATCCTCACAAAAGCATCTTCATACGTACATCTATTCCTCCGAAATCGTCTTTCTAGCAAAAACCGTCATTCCAGAACAACAAGGTACTCGTACATAGAGCACCTCATGTTTCTCATCCTTTCCGAAGAAAAACTCAGCAAACCGCCCCGAAGTACCACTCGTGCAGTACGTCAAGTTCAATCCAAAGACCCACAGTTTCAAGATTTTTTATATACGGCTCGTATACCCAAGACTCTGATTGATGAACCTGGTATGGGTTCTACTATGAACTTCAAGACGGGGACTGCCCAAGACTACGGGTGATCATGCTGCCATGCAAATAAACTTAGAAGCCCAACGCATGCCCTTTCTGTCGATTGGGACGAGAAAGTCAGATAGAACAAAACTACCTATCCTTTTTCCTTAATTCATGAGTAATCATACTTTATTTTAGATCTTCACGACATCTAATCAACCACAAGATTCTGACTTCATAATCAGTATGAATTGGTTTTGTTCTTATACAAGAGGAAAGGTCACTGCCTATACTTCGAGACAGCTTAAGACGCAGGAAGTTAACTATACAACACACAATCTTGAGTCAGGGACAACGGTAATTGTTTGGAAGATCTGGAGGCACTACTTGTAGGATACAAGATGTACTATTCTCACAATCCACAAAAACATTCAACATACGTTCGACCAAGAAGAGTTGTCATGCCAGTAAAGTCAAACAAAAGAAGCAGAGTCGTGCCCCGATAGTGACAGGTTCGCTGGAATGTCAAGCGAGGAACCGAGGTCACTTAAGAACACGAGAAGCAAATAAAACTTCTATCCGTAGAATGTTTACCAGTTCTATTTAAACTCTAATATTGGGACGAAATTCCCACTAACGGGGGGATGATGTGACAACCCGATATTTCAAGACAATATGATGGAATGCAAGTCAAATTTAGGTCAAAATTTAACTTTCCTAAAATCTTATTTGGGTTAAATAAAGTAGTAGGAATCGTATCAAGGTTTTCATACATATAAAGAACCCAAAAATCCGAGTTATAACGAAGAAGTTATGACCAACTGAAGATTCTCGACAAAACCGACAATACTGATAAACGTAAAATACGAAGTTTCAATACAATAGTTTTTAGCCTTAGGTATCTAAATAAAAGTTTTAGATATCATTAAACCGTAAACGTACATAATAAGAACGTCCAAATCTGACTTCGTATGATGAAGTTGTGATTTATCTAAGTTACAGATATAACAGTAGACAGCTAAAAACTCGAAATAGAGATCGAGAGACTTTTAGCCGACACAATCTAAATGAGAATCGAAGGGCTCAACAATACTAGCGCAACGGTAAAAAGTCTGATGAAAACGGATGTCGGATGAAGAAGGTATGGAACTTTAACGGACTTTTCCTGTCCCGACCTATTAAAAATATAATATTAAAAATAAATTCAAAACTAGCCGACGGAGTCTGAACGGAAGTTGTAGACCATAGTCTCACCTTCGCGTGGATATAAAGAACGTCGAAAACGGAGTTCGTATGAGGAAGATATGACATTTTGAAGTTTACTAATTAATTAAAATATAAATTTAATTAAAACCCGGTATTATCCGAAGAGTGAGTCAGCGGTCCGATCCTTCGTACGCCCCGCGTACCCTCGTACGCCCAGCGTACTCGGATGCTAGGCTCCGGTTCGTCCACGTCGCTCCGATGCTTCGACCGAGGATGCGGTCATCCATGACGTCTCGTACGCCCTGCGTACAAGCGTACGCCCCGCGTACGCGAGGCTTCCAGACCCTATAAAAGGGATGCGAGGGTGCCGGCCAATTTTGCTCACTTCCTTCCTTTCTCGCGCCAAAGCTCTGCGTTTCAACCCTCGGAGCCATCCCAAAGTCCCGGTTTTCATATCCAAGTATGGGATGAAGTTTTATGCTCCCGAGATTCCCGAGATTCCCGAGAATCTCGAGAGATCCGCTTTCTCGAGTAGAATTCTGCTCGGTTTTCGTCTCGTTTTCTTCAATCAATCAAGTGAGTTCATACCCCTATAATCCACAATTTTAAATGTTTTATAAATGTTTTTATATGCTTTTAAGGGGGGGGGGGGGAATACAAGTAAAATACACGATGATTATCGTATGTTATATAAAGTTTCATTATACACTTTTTATCAACAGAATCACATGTGATTTATAACTATTATAAAGAAACTTTCGTATGCAAAATGTATCACGATAACATCATATCTTTTGAAATGAAAAGTGTTGTTATTTATGTATAAATCAAACACACTGCTTATACTGTATATATATGTGTCCATCTTAGGCACTACAAAAATTATATCTTTCATAACAAGTGAGCATTTCACTAGGGATTACTTTACAAACGAGACACACTTTTAGAAAACTATAATATGTATAGTTTTATGAGAACATCACAAACTTTTATATACTAGAAATACTATTGCAAGGAGATACATTCATATACAAGAATAAACGAACATTTTCATAGATACTTCAAATAGTTTTCACAATTTTACATGTTGAAACACTTTTAGAAACTGTCTTACAAACTGTAGGTTTCCTTTTGAGTCTGTTATATTTGTGTTTTCAAACAAAGGTTTTCTCACACTTAAACTGTATTGTCAAACGGTCTTTCTAACCGATTTATAAACTGACATCAAGTCATAAATTCCTATTTATTAAACTTTTCAAAAGTTGTACAAAACTTCTTTTATGCTTTTATATTATAAATTGCATGCCTCTATAGGTATAGTTATATAAGAAATGTTTAAAATACTTAGGAAGGCTATCCACCCTGTTTCTTTTTCCTCGATTTGGATGTGGTCTGGTGGGATATCGGGTACTCTTCCGAAGGTCGTTTAAATATTAGTTATATATCATGTGTACATATATGGTCATAAATTTTCCATCAGTTAATTCAGTTCCGATACTCTTGGGTAACAAGGGTGTATAAACCTACTTGGACACTCATCAATTACATTCTAGTAAACTATTATAGGAATAGTTTAGGGTATAAAAAACATTATCTCTATTACAAGAAATTACACCAGAGTCAGTTCATTCATGAGTCTAGACTACATGCTATATGAAAGCATACTCTTACAGAGATTCCGCTTACATGAATACGATTACATAGATACGCTTAGCTGAGTACATTTGCATAGATCATATATGACGAGTTACTACTACATATGATATGTGTAGATACTGTTATATAGATCACCTTCTTATCTTTACCTTGTGATGCAATCACATAATCGACGAGATGATTTGGACTTTATATCCTAGTACCAAAGGATACCTTGAGGGACTAACCATTCTTATAGCCACTGTTAGCTACAGAGGATGATGACATATCTACGGATGTCTACGGTTGATCAGTTTACGGCGAGTTTCCACGCCATGTGTATCTTTACTTAAGGGACTAACTATTCCTAAACCCAGCTGTTAGCAACAGAGGTAAATGCACATCTACGGATGTCTACGGTTGATCAGTTTACGGCGAGTTTCCACGCCGTGTGTATCTTAGTACCAAAGGATAAAACATAAGTTATTATATTATTACTTTTAGAGTTTTACAATAATAGTTAAACAGGGAAAAACCGTCACATTTTCAAGAGATGCGTACTTTCAAAACAGTCAGGTCTTAGTAAAAGACTACTTTCAAAACATTCGGGTCTTGGTAGAAGACTACTTTTATACTAGTAGGAAATATGGGATTTTCTAGAGTTTTCATACTTACACTAAATGTTTCATCAATCATTCACCAGTCTTTCATATCAACTAATCAAAGCAATGACATTAAATACTTATGAACTCACCAGCTTAAATGCTGACCTACACTTTCAAAATAACTTGTATTCTCAGGTTACGAATAGACAGGTGTCGATGCAAGGTTTATAGAAGACGGAGCAGTCAAGACTCGTCTTTTATTTTGATCAGTTATCATGTTGTCTTGTACTATGAAAGAAAACACTTGTAACTAAAATTATACTGTTAATGCAATGGATGATGTTGTTGCTTGTTTACTACTTTACATTTGTTGTGATGCATACATGAAGTCCTCCGCCCCAGAACGTTTCCGCCGTTCTCGGTTTTGGGGTGCACTTATTCACTAAAGCTTTGGGAGCATACCGATGGGTTTTGAGCATAGCAAACAATCCTTATGTGTGTATGCAACCCTAATTATTGGATCTATGTTTTCTCTTTTAGATATACAAGCACTGAACACTAAATAAGAAACCCTAGCATGCTTCTAATATTTTCGAAATCAACAAAACATGGGTTAGAATACATACCTTTATTTTTATTTTGTAATAACAATGGATTCCTTGAAGATCTTGAAATTTGAGAGCAAGTGCCACAAATGTAGCACTTATAATGGCTCACAAACACACCAAGCAAAAGGATGATTATGAGAGGAGGAGAGAGGAGGTAAATTTTGGTTTTTCTTCTAAGGAATGATGGCCGAAATTATGTGGGTTAGGGACCCTTTATATAGTTCACCAAAGAGTCCATGGATAAGCCTTATCTGATTAAAATATTAATATTTTAAATTTAGTAATTATCCATCTCCTCATTTATCCTTATGAGATACTTCTAGAAACCCTAGAATTCTAGAATAATCCCATTGAAACATTCCGCCCTTCCTCTAAGAAGGTTTTGGATGCTTTTGCTCAGCTATTGAACAATTACACTTTAGTCCCTACACTTCAGTCAATTCCTTTAATCCCAAAATTAATTCCAAAATAATTTCGGATTAAATATTAATTAATAATATGGCTTCTAATCAATATATTATTTCCATAATATATATTAATAATTCATTTATTTTAATTTATTAATCAAATTAATAAATTCTTCCTCTTCCTTAATTAATCATCCTGTTTAGTTGGTATTGTGAAGGCAACCCAAAAGGACTGTGCGACTATCAATTCAAGTACATACCAATTATAGTTATGGGCTTAGACACCTAATCCAATAGTCTCCCACTTGGATAAGTGTAATAACTATAATTACAAGTATGACTTCAAATCGACTAGCAAATTGTAGCTCTTAAAGCCATTGTCGAACTCAGACCTAGTCAGTCACATGTCCTAAGATAAGTGATCATATAATCCTCCATTCTGCAAGATATCATGTGGAATAATGACATGGAACAAAATCATTCTCATTTTCTAACAATTTGTTTCCCAATTTTTGATTTGTAATGACAAAGAACTAGTATTGAACACGTTAAGTAATTCCTGACCTGGCCCGACACATAAGTTAACACCAAATCATCGAGAGCCCCAAGATATCGCTTTTCCCCTTAGGGAAAAAGGAAAAATAAATTTTGACTTATATGTTTTCACTATTTACTCATCAAATCATGCACAACAAGACGTTTTATAACATCAATATACTGATGCGTTTACATATTATCAATGCACAACTAACTCGTAAACAAAAACTCATATATCTCGATTTATAGATTATACGATATTATTGTCTCAAAATTACTCTTGATAAATTCCATGAAGTAATTCTCTGAGCGTGGGTTAATCCAATACTTAAATCTCCATTTCAGAAGTACTCATGAATACTGCAGGAAACTATTGTTATGTCTAACTCTTTAGACAATCTATAGTCTGATTCATGACAACATTAATTCATTACTTACTTCCAAAGTATGATCGACTGTGGATGTTTTGAATAATATAATTATTTGGGAAGTAAAAAAATGCAAAAACAAACAGAATGATAAATAATTGACAAAAGACAGTAAACAATACTTATAAACAAACCTCCATTTATTTAATCATCAAGTGTCAATTACAATTAATTGTTACAAGTTTCTAAATATCTATCTAATCACTAAAACTAATATCATCCTTCAGAAAAATGCTCCTCTCATGCTGAACGTGCTTAACCCTACTCGGACCCTTTGTGAGGGGTCTGTTGGATTCTCTTCAGGTGATACCCACTTTACGACGAGTCTTCCTTCTACACAATGTCTGATAAAGTGATATTTTCTATCGATTTGTCTCGATCTACCATGAACTCTTGGTTCCTTGGTCAAGGAAACCACTCCTTCATTATCGCAGAAAATTTCCATAGGCTCTTTATGATGGGTTTTGAGCATTCTAACACTTCCTAAGTGTACATGCAACCCTAATAACCTTGGATCTATGTTTGTCTAATTATCATGCAAAGTTGAATTCCAAGGTTATATTCCTATCTAGCATACATGGGGAACAATTTCAAACTTGAATGAAAGATAGAATAACTTACCTTGTTGTTGCTTATGTTCCTTGAAACCTTGTGAGCCTAGCACCCCAAGTGTGATGCGTCAAATGCTTCACACAACACCAAATGCTCTTGGAAAGACTTTGAGAGAATACACACTTCTTGAAATCGGCCTAGCCCTCTAGTTTCTTATGTGTAGCCAATTTTTGGTGGAGAATGGGATCCTTATATAGTGTTGACACATCTAGGGTTACACCATGTAAACCCTAATGTGTCATGACTCTTCATTTCCATGACCCATGGGTTTGTAACTCCCATGGAGCATCCATGGAGCATCCTATGGGTAGAACCCAACTTGATAATCCATGGATCCTCTTAGCCCACTATACAAGATATGAATGATTTACATAATCAACCCATATATTTAATTAGTTATCTTTTGATCACTTAATTAATTCCAAATTAATTCTTTGATCAAACCAATCAAATAATATTGTTAATATATTAGAACTTATAATATATTAATAATCTCCAAGTGTTATTCCTCTCATTTAGTCTATCCAATTGCATGGTGCCATGCAACCCAAATGGACCATGTCGGGTCGGGTCAAGTACTGACCAGAATTAGTTATGGACTTAGACACCTTATCCAACAGTCTCCCACTTGGATAAGTCTAATAACTATAACTCCAGTACTTCAGGAACCGACCGACAATCGTAGCTCTTTCAAGGTCTCTCGGAACTGAGAAGATATTGATACGCCATTTAAGATAAGTGATCATATAATCCTCTGTTCTAGATATCAGCCGGACAAATACATGGAACAATGTCTTACTTATTGTCCAGCAGTTTGTTTCCCGATTTCATATTTGTTTGACAAAGAACTCAATTGAACACAATCAACTTAGTTCTGACCGGGCCCAGTACATAGGTCAAAAACAAATTCATCGAGGGGCCTAGATATCAGCTTATCATCCAAGAAAGAACAGATAAACTTCGACTCATATGTTTGTTCTACCACTCATTGAATTATACACAAAAGCACGTTTTATAACATCGAGTTACCAATGCGTTTTCGTACAATCAATGCATAACCAACTTGTAAGTAACAAATAATATCTCTAGGTTTGAAGACTTATATGATATTACCGTCTCACGATCACTCGAGATAGAATTCCATGAAGTGATTCTAGTGAGCGTGGGTTGGGTCCAATGCTCAGAACTTATGAGCACTCATGATTGTTGTAGCCTTGTCCAACACCTTAGACCTCGGCAACCAATCATGACAGTCTTGATTCATACCTACTTCCGACATATGACCGACTGTGAAGGTTTGAATAATATGTTATACCAAACAAAATTATTCTGGAAGTCAAAACATGCAAAAGAAATATAGTAAACGATCGACAAGAGATAGCAACACTTTACTCATAAATAAAACACCTTTTATTCATCATCTAATGTCAATTACACTTTACAAATTTTGAGGTTATCTAACTACTAAATCTAATATCATCCTTCAGCCCTATGCTCCGAGCATGCTGGAGATGCTTAACCCGAGTCAGTCCCTTCGTGAGGGGATCTGCTGGGTTCTCATCCAATGATACCCTCTTTGCCACGAGGAGTCCTTCTTCTATCCGATGTCTGATAAAATGGTATTTTCTGTCGATGTGTTTGGATCTCCTGTGATCCCTTGGTTCCTTGGCTAAGGCAACAACACTTTCACTATCACAGAAAATTTCCATTGGCTCTTTTATAGCTGGTACAACTCCAAGGTCTCCAATGAAGTTCTTCAGCCATATCGCCTCCTTTGCCGCCTCGCTAGCTGCAATATACTCTAATTCACAAGTTGAATCAGCCATTGTCTCTTGCTTGGAACTCTTCCAAGAAATTGCTCCTCCATTTAGGGTAAAGACCCAGCCCGACTGAGAGCGGAAATAATCCCTATCAGTCTGGAAGCTAGCATCACTATACCCTACAACTCTCAATTCATCACTCCCACCGAGGGTAAGGACCCAGTCCTTAGTCCTCCGTAGGTACTTGAGGATATTCTTTACCGTAGTCCAATGTGCCTTTCCAGGGTTCGCCTGATACCAGCTAACCATGCTCAGGGAAAAGGCTACATCAGGTCGAGTACACGTCATTGCATACATGATCGATCCTACAGTCGAAGCATAAGGTATTCGACTCATTTCTGCAATCTCAGTCTCAGTGCTAGGGCTTTGTGTCTTACTCAATCTGGTGTTACTCTGGATGGGTAACTCTCCTTTCTTGGAGTCCTGCATGCTGAATCTCTTCAGCACCTTATCCAAGTAGGTACTCTGACTAAGTCCAATTAGTCTTTTACTCCGATCTCTCAAGATCCTTATCCCTAGAATATAGGCGGCTTCTCCTAGGTCCTTTATAGAGAAACACTTCCCACGCCAGGATTTAACTTCCTGCAGAGTTGGGATGTCATTTCCTATGAGTAGTATGTCATCCACATACAATACCAAAAAGCTAACTATACTCCCACTAGCCTTGACATACACGCAAGACTCATCTTCACTCCTAGAAAAGCCAAATTCCTTGACCTTTTCATCAAAGCAAAGATTCCATCTGCGAGGTGCTTGCTTCAATCCATAAATGGATTTCTCAAGCTTACACACTCTATTAGGGTACTCGTTGCTGACAAAACCCTCTGGCTGACTCATGTAAACATCTTCAGCCAACTTTCCATTAAGGAAAGCGGTTTTTACATCCATTTGCCATATTTCATAGTCATGAAATGCAGCTATGGCTAACAGAACCCTAATAGACTTAATCTTGGCTACTGGAGAAAAGGTCTCATCATAGTCCACTCCAGGAATTTCAGAGAAGCCCTTTGCAACCAGTCTAGCCTTATAAGTGTGTACTTTACCATCCATGCCGGTCTTCTTCTTGAAGACCCATTTGCACCCTACTGTCTTACGACCTGGTACATTCTCAAACAAGTTCCAAACTTGATTGTCATACATGGACTGTATTTCGCTGTCCATTGCCTCTTTCCACTTGGCTGACTCAGGGCCTGCCATGGCTTCCGCGTAACTATTAGGTTCATCCAGACCTATCAGTGTCTCATCACTGATAAGTGTATCTCCTTCTGCAATAATATGGAATCCATAGTAATGCTCAGGAGCATTCCTAACCCTTGTGGAACGCCTCAGAGGTACAGACTTGTCAATTGGCTCAACAGGAGTTTCCTCCTCAAGTTGAGTGCTAGGGTTTGAAGTTCCTTCACCGCTTGACTCATGAATTTCTACAAGATCAACTTGCCTCCCACTGTTTCCTTGGCTTATAAACTCTCTCTCTCTCTCTCTCTCTCTCTCTCTCTAAAGAAAGCCCTCCTAGCTACAAAGACGACACTTTCACTAGGTCTGTAGAAGAGGTAACCAAAGGATTGCTGCGGGTAGCCGTTGAAAATACACCTCTCGCTTCGGGGTTCGAGCTTATCATGAGTCTCGCGTCTCACGAAAGCCTCGCAACCCCAAATATTGATGTGGTCTAGTTTGGGTACTTTACCAGTCCACATCTCGTGAGGAGTTTTGGCAACTTTCTTTGTAGGGACTAGATTAAGGATGTGGGCGGCAGTCTCTAAGGCATACCCCCAGAATGAGATTGGTAGCGAAGCTCGACTCATCATGGAACGAACCATATCCAACAAGGTTCGATTACGCCTCTCAGCCACACCATTCAACTGTGGTGTCCTGGGAGGTGTCAATTGTGAGACTATCCCACATTCCCTTAGATAGTCAAGGAACTCTGAACTAAGATACTCACCACCACGATTGGATCGAAGCATCTTAATGTTCCTGCCCAATTGATTCTCAACTTCCTGTTTAAATTCCTTAAACCTTTCGAAAGTCTCTGACTTATGCTTGATCAAGTAGACATATCCATATCTACTGTAATCATCAGTAAAAGTCAAATAATAACGATTAACATCCCTTGTGACATGTTTGAATGGTCCACACACATCCGTGTGTACAAGGTCCAACAAACCTTCACCCCTCTCACACGAGCCTATGAAGGGTGACTTTGTCATTTTTCCAAGTAAGCATGATTCGCAACTATCATATGACTTTAGGTCAAATGACTCCAAGACTCCATCCTTTTGGAGTTGGCCTATGCGTTTCTTGCTTATATGTCCAAGACGACAATGCCATAATGACGCTTTATCTAAGTTATTATTATTAACAGAATCAATACACAATACATTATTTCCTAAGTTATCAACCACATATATTGTTTCATACACGCCATCACAAGGTAATGCTTTGAAATAAAGAACATTATTAAAGAAAGCATTAATCGAACCAACTTCATTATCAAATGAAAAGGTGAAACCTTGTTTATACAATGCATGAAAGGAAATAATATTTCTTTCCATTTCTGGCGAATAACAATACTTATTCGAATCTAAACTAAACCCACTACTTAGCGATAAAGTATAAACTCCAATCTTGGTGACAGGTAAAGCTTTCCTATTCCCCATGATCAAGTTTATTCTTCCTTGCTCTACATTCTCACTTCTTCTTAGTCCCTGCAAGTCACAACAAATATGAATACCACAACCGGTATCAAGGACCCAAGATTTAGAATGGGGTGAGTTATTAGAAATGATAGTGTAAATACCTGCATGGTTGGGTTTAACTTTTCCATCCTTCACATCTTGCTGGTATTTTGGGCAGTTCTGCTTCCAATGTGATTTTTCATGGAAATAGAAGCATTCAGCCTCTTTTGGGTTAGAAGAAGGAGTGATGAAACCTTTCTTGGTTCCACTTGAAGAAGAGCCATCAAGGGTCCGAGCCTTGGTACCCTTAGAAGAGCTCTTTCTCTTCATCCCTCGATTTTTCCCGATTGCCAAAACCGGAGTAGAGTTTGGAGTAGGAGTTTTAACAACCGAATTCCCCTTAAAACCTGTTTCTGCGATCTTGAGAAGTCCCTGAAGTTTGCTGAGTGTGACCTCTTCCTTATTCATGTGATATGTCATGAGGAATTGATCATAGCGCGATGGTAAGGAGTGCAAAATGATATCTATTGCAAGCTCCTCAGGGAAGTTCACATTAAGCTTCAGTAATCAATCCACATACCTTTGCATTTTCTACATGTGGCTCGTGACGGATTCCCCGTCCTTCATCATGGTTGTTATCGTGGAGCAGATGATTTCATACTTCTCTTATCGTGCACTTTGATGGTATCTTTCCATCAGATCTTGGTGCATTTCATAAGGGTAGAAATCCTCATAAGACTTTTGGAGTTTTGCTGTCATCGTGGCCATCATGATGCATGCCACTTTCGTAGCATCCCTTTCATGTGCCTGAAAGTCAGCGATCTCCTGGGGAGTTGCAGTGGTCTCATCAATCTCCTTAAGCTCCTTGTCAAGGACATATTCTTTGTCCTCGTAGCGGGTAATCATCCTAATGTTTTTGATCCACTCATTGAAGTTGGATCCATCAAAAATGACTTTCCCACACAAGTTCATAAGGGTAAAGGAGCCATTAGGGTTAGAGCCAGAAGCAGCATTCTTTGAAGACATCTAAAGGAAAAGGACAAGAGTAGTTTAGATATTTAGAGAGTCCTTAATAAAACACCCAAATGTAATATTAAGGCTAGGACCCAATCACAATATATTATAACTTAGAAGAGGTATGTCGTAATCCAAGCTATAACATATTTGAAAGGTAGGTGAATGACGATTCACCAATTTCCACCACGAAAACCGAAATATTAAATATTAGGTTTTTGATTGGTTCTTAGAAATTCCTAGATTCTTTGAGATTCAATGAACTTTTCAAAGGCATGTTTTAATCTCAAGTGTGCCCTCCAAGTTTTGTGACTGGGATACCGAGGATCACAAAACGAGGTGTGAAGTAACCATGCAAATCACTTGGTACCCTTAAATTTTATTACTCAATCGATGTGCCGGTAAACCACACACGCTCCACCGATACTATAATAAACTTTAAGTCACCCTTTACCTACCTTGTTAAGTCCAAGTTAGTGTGCCGGTTAACCACACACGCTCCACCAACGACTTAAACAAAGTGTAAGGTGTAATTTCATGGATTAGCACCTTATTCACATTTTTCCTAAAGTAACTAAGATTGGTAATTTAATAAAACATTTAGTTACTTTATAATATTCATCATACTTTTAATGAGAATTTATAAGTCCTTGTCTTACCCGTTCGGCTAACGACCCTCCACCGGTCAAGCAAGCGGTGGGTGAGAGTGGACACCCATTAAGTTGCCATTTTATAGGCAACAACCTTATACCCACCTTATAGACCGGCTTCGTGAATGAGGCGTACTAGCGGTAAGACGACTTTGTTCTTATATATATATATATATATATATATATATATATATATATATATATATATATATAATTATTAAATCATAATAATATAAGTATAAGGGTTGAATTTTAACTTTTAAAATTCTAAGGTTTGGAACTAAAGTTTTTAACATGACTTTACTTGTTCCAAAACTTGAGGGAAAGTTTTGTAAACTTTCAAAACTTTTCATTTCTTGTAACTTATGAGTTTATTAGAGTAATAAAATGAAGACTCTTCATTTTTCTAACTCTTGTGTTCTTTTAATGGTTTTTAACTCAAGTGACTTTTGGTTTTCCATAACTTGAGGACAAGTTATGGACTCCATTAAAACACATTATGATCAAGAATTAAACTACCACATAGGTTACAAATAATTCCTATGATCATCTAAACATCATAAGATCAAGAACATGAACATAAGCACTTTCATGAATCAAAACTACACTTAAAACTTTGTAATTTTGATAACTAGTTGTCGTAAATAGAATAGCAAAGACATTACACCATCTAAAACAAGTTTTCAAGTACCAAAACAGTTTAGGGTAATGTTTCCAGTCCATTTCCAGCAACTAAAGTCGAAAATCTACACTCTATGGCTCCTACTTGCTGAGTGCATGAACCTACTCGGCGAGTAGGTTGAAGATACAAGTGAACTCAGCGAGTCTCCCCATGGACTCGGCGAGTTCATCAGGCAGACAGCAAGTTTTTCGACTTTTTTCAACTTTTAAGCACAAATAACAAACAAACAAGCCTAGGCTCTGATACCACTGATGGGTTTTGAGCATTCTAACACTTCCTAAGTGTACATGCAACCCTAATAACCTTGGATCTATGTTTGTCTAATTATCATGCAAAGTTGAATTCCAAGGTTATATTCCTATCTAACATACATGGGGAACAATTTCTAACTTGAATGAAAGATAGAATAACTTACCTTGTTGTTGCTTATGTTCCTTGAAACCTTGTGAGCCTAGCACCCCAAGTGTGATGCCTTAAATGCTTCACACAACACCAAATGCTCTTGGAAAGACTTTGAAAGAATACACACTTCTTGAAATCGGCCTAGCCCTCTAGTTTCTTATGTGTAGCCCATTTTGGTGGAGAATGGGATCCTTATATAGTGTTGACACATCTAGGGTTACACCATGTAAACCCTAATGTGTCATGACTCTTCATTTCCATGACCCATGGGTTTGTAACTCCCATGGAGCATCCTATGGGTAGAACCCAACTTGATAATCCATGGAGCCTCTTAGCCCACTATACAAGATATGAATGATTTACATAATCAACCCATATATTTAATTAGTTATCTTTTTGATCACTTAGTTAATTCCAAATTAATTCTTTGATCAAACTAATCAAATAATATTATTAATATATTAGATCTTATAATATATTAATAATCTCCAAGTGTTATTCCTCTCATTTAGTCTATCTAATTGCATGGTGCCATGCAACCCAAATGGACCATGCCGGGTTGGGTCAAGTACTAACCCGAAATAGTTATGGACTTAGACACCTTATCCAACACCTTAATGGCTGGCACAACTCCAAGGTCTCTAATGAAGTTCTTCAACCATATAACCTCTTTTGATGCTTCGCTCGATGCAATGTACTTTGATTCATAGGTTGAATCAGACACAATTTCCTACTTCAACCTTTTCAAAGTCACAACTCCTCCATTAAGGGTAAACACCCAACCAGACTGAGAATGGAAGTTATATCTGTCTGTCTGAAAACTGGTGTCACTATATCTAGTAACTCTTAAGTCACCACTACCACCAAGCACGAGGAACCATTCCTTAGTTCTTCGCAAATACTTAAGAATATTCTTGACTGCAACCTAATGAGCTTTACCCGGATTTCCCTGATATTGACTAACCATGCTCAACGCAAAATCCATGTCTGGGCGAGTACATGTCATAGAATACATAATCGATCCAACGGCGGAAGCATATGGAACTCGACTCGTTTCTGCTATGTCAACATCAGTACTCAGCCTCTGAGACTTACTCAGTTTGGTATTACTCTCGATAGGTAACTCTCCTTTCTTGGAATTCTCCATGCTAAATCGCTTTAGCACCTTATCCAAATATGTGTTGTAACACCCGAAATCAGAAAGGCCAAGAAAAGAAATGAAAACCATAAGTTTAAGGGGTCGAATCGTCGAGTCCAAGGAAGAACTCGATGAGTCGGAGCGATTTCCGTGTCGCAGATTAAATGACCGACTCGATGAGTCGGTGTTTGGACTCGGCGAGTCCGGTCTGGGTTGGGAAACCCTAATTTCGGGACTTGGTACCCTATTTAAGTATCTTATTCTCTTCCATAGGGCTCATTTGCGTCCCTTGTAGTCCAGAACCCCAAACCCTAGCCACCATAACCGGTTTTGGAGTAAGATCTACCCTTGGTGAAGTAATTTGAAGCTTGGAAGAGAAGAGATTCATAGTGGTGCAAGAGGAGGCCTTGGATCCAGAGTTGGTGGAACTTTTTAGAGCATTTGGAGGTAATGAATCGTTATCCTTGGCTTTCTCCTTTCTAGATCCATCTTTCATGGAGTTTTAGGGTTTCTTTGAGAGTATGTGATGAGAAATTGGTGCACAAGTTAGACCTGGAGTTGAAACTCTAGATCTGAACTCTATTTGGATCAAAGATTCAGAAATCCTTGTTAGTTGCTATGCAAAAGCCATTCCCCATGATTTAAGTTCCTTTCTAGCTTGGTTTTTGGTATTATGAGACAAGAAGCACGTAAAGGTAGCAACTTTATGTTGCTAATGGACTCTAGGAACCCAGATCTATTGTTTGGAGCAAAGGAGTAGCTCTATGACTCGAGATTATGAGAATACACGAAAGGAATCGACGAGTCTGGGAGATGACTCGGCGAGTCGGGCTAGATACCAAACTTAAATCGTGTAGTAACTCGACGAGTCACATGGGTGGACTCGGCGAGTTGGATGAAGATATGCAGGAGCTCGACGAGTTGGAAGAACAACTCGGCGAGTCTGTTGAAGATTGCCTTGGACTCGATGAGCCTGTTCTTGGATTCGGCGAGTCAAGTCGTGAAACCCCAATCCCTTCTAGTTAAGACTCGGATCAATGATTTGAGTGGAGACTCAGTGAGTTGGACAGGACAGAACTCGGAAATCAGTAGACTCGACGAGTCATGGTCTGACTCGGCAAGTCGAGTCACGAATGAAAGGGGTTTCTGAGCTTATGAACTCGGCGAGTAGGGTCAACCTGGAAGGTTGACTTTGACTAGGACTTTGACTTTGACCAGAGTTGACTTAGTTGACTTTTGGAGGACTGTCAGACTAAGTGTTATATTGATATTGGTAGCTCGGAGAGTTCAGAGACCTGCCATTATAGGTCTTTTAGTTTTTATGTAAGTTTGTTATAGTGCCTAAAATACTCCTATAGTATTTTATCTTTATGTTTTGTTCTAGGAATCTTTTGTGTATGGAGTTAAGTAAGTTTTAGACTCGTTGCAACACCACCCTCACTCCCAAACACATGTTGGTCATATCTCAAATAAATATAGTTGATCAGGTTATATTTATTCCAGATATGGTTACATAACTGCTCAGGTTTGACTGTAATGTCCAACATCTAAATACTCTTGTTTGTTTTGTTATTATTTGATCTTATTGTGATAATTGTTCTTAGTATGTATGCTTATTATTATACTTCTTGTAAAATACATATATTTTAAAAGTATACTTTTAGTGAGAGTACTCCGTCCCCATTGTATTTATAGTTGTATATCTTTTATTGGTTGATATACTAAGTTCACTATAAACAATGCTCTAATACCAATCTATCACACCCCCAAACCAAGACGACGGAAACGTTCGCGGGCGGAGGACGTCATGTATAGTATCACAATAATTGAATCATAGTAATCAAAGCAACAACAACCATTGTATTAAAAGTATAATGTTTACATTGTATTTGAATCATACACGATTGACTCCAAAAGTAAATAACAAGTAAAGACTCGAAGCTACTATGCTACATCTTCTTGAACCCTATGCGTGTACTTGTCTACTAGTGCCCTGAGAATACAAGTAGGTTTTGAAAGAGTATCAGCAGAAAGCTAGTGAGTTCATAAGTGTTTGCTTTTGGAAAACTGTTCTTTGTTCTTTCGAAAAGTACATTATGTTTCTCTAGAAAACCTTATATTTTCTGATGTGATGAGAGTTAAGTAAAAATGATTCTTGCTAGTTCTTCCTGCGAGTACTTAGTGTATACAAATAATATACAATCCAGATCGCACAAACAATCGATTATGTGGTTCTGCCACAAGCCCACAACCAAACAAGGAACATGAAATGAAGCGGAGGCCACACATTCCACTGGTTTTCGGATCCTCATGTACATAATCCTGAAGTATTCACTAGGTACTTACAAATTTAACTATATTAGTCCTCAAGAAATTCCAATATTTTCTTATGAAAAGCATGATTAACCCATTCCTTCTATGACTACTTAGTTCATACTAGTTATGTATAAACCAATATCGGATAGACAGTTAATTGTGTGGATCTGCCCTAAACCCACAACAAAACAAGGAACAGGGAATGAGGCGGAAACCACACATTCCATAGTCTATCGGATATTCTTCATACGTAACCTGGATGCATAAACTAAGGAGTCATGGAATTAATAATGAATATTCGTTAGTTGAATATTAAACCAGCTATTTGAAAAGATACTGAAGTTTACCCTAGAAAATCCTATATTTTCCCTATGTATAAATTGTGGAATTATCTGTTCCAAACTTTACAGTACAAGTATCTACCATACTTATGTTGTTTAAGCATTATTCTGTTTTAAAAACCCTGGCTACCACCAACAACGTATAGTAGTCTTATTACATAAATAAAAGTAGTTGAAAACGTGGGGTCCTGTATCCTGAAAGTATTGTTAATACCCTCCTGTGATCACTTAGTACATACGAGTTATAGAAATCTAGATTTGAACAAACAGTCGATTGGGTGATTCTGCCCTAAGCCCACAACCAAACAAGGAACATGAAATGAGGCGGAGATCACACATCCCACTGCAAGTCGGATGTTAATTTCATATTACCCTAGTGTACATACTAAGTCATCACATAGTTACTAACCCTGTTAACTGTTTGTAAGGTATATTATTACGTGAACGAGTCGTTGTTTCACCTGTGGATTCTTATAACCATACTGATGGAAGAATACCGAAACAATGTACTTCGGACGTCGAAAACTAAACAAACGTTTGTCACCCCCGGTTGACTGTAGCTAATAGTCAGGGTGCGGGATTGTCAGTCCCGTATAGATCTATACACAAACTCACGCTCTCCCTCCAGGAGACTCTGGTTACAAGGCCTCTCACACTGTAGTTCTCTCAACGAATCCACGAATAATACTAGAAAACCCTTTATGTTATTAACATGAATCCTTATAAAATAATATCTTTATTTTTATAATTCCTAAGTTTGTTTCCTTTGTTCTGAAACTGTATTTGCAGCGTTTATATCTTAACATGTTTATAAAACTATCCGCAAATCTAGCACTCTTGTTCTTGAGTGTACGGCCGTGAACCGTGTACAACCGTATACTGCCTTGAAGGGTGTACGACCTTTGAAGGTGTACGATCGTGGATGAGTCTACGGTCAACGAGCTTGAAGGTGTACGGCCGTACACTCAAGAACAAGAGTGATGGAATCAGTGAATACATGTCCTAGATGCTCTGAAATGAATCCCCAATGGTGTTTTTCGATGTTTTACGGAAGAATAAAGGTGTTTTTGGGTGTACGGTCAGGGGTTCTAAAGAGAGAATGAGAGAGTTTTCGGTCAAGAGTGTTCAAATGAGGGTGGGGGTCCCATATTTATAGGTTGGGGGTATGGTTGGTGGTGGGGTCCACCTGGCACCAACCGTAAGCGGGTGTGGGTCCGTACACAGGTGTGCGGCCGTACACTCACTTAGGCCAAAAACTGTTAGATTTTTAAGACATTTCGGGTTTTTCACGCGATTTTGGTTCCGACTCGTATATAATTTTAATTATATAATTCGTAATAATTTTTCCAAACCAAGGAATTTGACGGAAATCCAATAAAATTCAAATTTTATTAACGGAAATTGGTTAAAGATAATGGAAAAAGTTTTGGGTTGTCACAGAAAGTCACATAAAATCGATTTTGATCCCTTGTGGTGGATCTGAAGGGCCCACACACGTCTGTGTGTATGAGATCCAACAATCCTTCACCTCTTTCACAAAACCCAGTGAAAGTTGATTTAGTCATCTTGCCAAGTAAACAAGATTCACATGTATCATCTGACCTTAGGTCAAATGATTCCAACACTCCATCCTTTTGGAGTTGGGCAATGCGCTTCTTATTGACATATCCAAGACGGCAATGCCACAAGTATGCTTTGTCTAAACCATTAGACAAATCAATTGCAACACACTATTCCTTAAACTGTCTACAACCATCATAGTTTCATACACGCCATCACAAGGTAATGCTTCAAAATAAAATACACTATTTTTGTAAGCATAAATAGAACCATTGTCATTATCAAAAGAATATCTAAAACCTTGTCTGTATAGACCATGAAACAAAATAATATTTCTTGTCATTTCTGATGAGTAGCAATAATTATTTAAATCTAAACACAACCCACTACTAAGCACTAAAGAATAAACACCAATCTCTATAACATGTGATGATCTCCTATTGCCCATAATCAGGTTCATCTTCCCACGCTCCCCATTTTCACTTCTTTTTAGTCCCTACAAGTCATAGCAAATGTGAAAACCACATCCTGTATCAAGGAACCAAGAGTTCGAATGCGATGAGTTTTTAGATAAAATAGTGTAAATACATGCCAAGGTTGGCCTCACCTTGCCATCCCTTATGTCTTCCAAGTACTTGGGGCAGCTTCGTTTCCAGTTGTAACGTCCAAAAAATAGTGACATGATTTTTTGAGATTAATAAATCGTTAATACATATTTTTCCCAAAACCAAGGTAACAAAACTTTAACATAACATCATCAAATCAGAGTAATTCACAAAAATACGAAAACATGTGGTGTGTGCCCTACAATCGTCTCGAGCTCTTCCAATTTAAAACCGAAGTAACTGAAACGTAAACTGAAAGCCGTAAGCACAAAGCTTAGTGTGTTCCCCAAAATACCATATAACATACAACCACAGATTATCATGCAACATATATATATTTACCATGGGCTCCCCCATGGTCTTTATTTGGTATGTCATGGGCTCCCCCATGGTCTTTACCTGGATTGCCATGGGCTTCCTGCCCCCCCCCCCATGGTCTGATATCCATATGCCACGGGCTCCCCCGAGGTCTTCCATGCAAGTATCATAGAGACAACTAGCATACTACATAACACATAATGGGTTGGCATTGGTGCTTTCGATCCATGGATATAGTGAGGAGACTCGCCTCGCACTGCCGAATCAAACAAAAAATGCATGGCTGCTGGCTGACAGATCTCCGAACTAACAAAGTCAAAACAACACCCAATCAAAAATTGAGTTCCAATCCATAACCATAAATCCATTACTAGGGTAAATGACCAATTTACCCCTTACCTAGTTTGAAGTAAGACTTAGGCCCAAACCTAATAATCCAAAAGGCCTAAATACTAATAACCATCCAAGGCCCAACCCATGGAAAATTGGGCCCAAACCCATTGTAGGCCTTCTCAAAATAATTCTCAGCCCAAAACCTGATGGCCCAACAAGGCCCAAGACAACTAAGCCCAAAAGAAACAACTCATCCCAACCGAAGCCCATACCAAAAGAGTCCAAGTCCAAAAAGCCCAATTCCTATCTGATCAGACGTACACATAGCATACATGGCTTGTACGCACGATGTACGTCGCCGGTCCAAAAACAGGTATCATAGCCGGAACGCACAGCGTTCCCCGGTGTTACACACGACGTTCCTAGTGGCCACCCAAAAGTCATTCCAACGACTTAATCCTTAAGCCAAACGTCCAAAACCTCATAATAGCTAAATACAAGTGACTTGGTCCATAAAGTTGAAGGCTTTAAGCCTTAGCATGGCTTAATGAAGCCCAAACACCAAAGATGAACTCCAAAAGGTCAAAACCACTCCAAAAATGTCTTAAAACTTCTTAATACCTTAAGACCTCAATCCAAACTTCCATATCTGATTTCAAGGGACTTCTTAAGTAAATAAAGTTTCCAACTCTATGACCTAACATAACTCAATAGGACCCAAATCAAAACCCTAAGTCCCTAACTTCAACAAATAACTACCAAATCATGCATGGAAGGTTTATACCCATTAAGATCCAAACTTTATGACTCTATAACCTCAACAAGGACCAAAAATGAAGCTCAAAGGTCCTGGAGTAACTTCTACTCACAAGAACCACCTCAAAGGGACCAAGACCATAATAAAATACTACTTAGCTAGATCTACATGAAAGAGTTGTCAAGGTTGAGACATTATACCTCCAAAAGATAGATCTAGGCGTACAAAGCTTGGATCCAAAAGCTCCAAGTCAAGCAATGACTCTTCAAGAAGTTCCTTCTTCTTCCTCAAGAACCAAAAACACACGTAAATCACTTGAAGCTCAAGAATCACTCAAATGGAGGCTAGGGTTTCATTCTTAGGGTTAGAGAGGATGGAGGCGGAAGGAAATGAGGGTTGGAGGTGAGTTAAGGTCTTTAAATAAGGTGCAAGACCCTAATTTAGGGTTTTAATCTGGCCTGTCGAACACAACACGTTCCCTTGGGGAACGCAATGCATTCCTAAATTCACCTGCATCCAGATTCTCGTGTACGCCATGCGTACCTCCCTTGTACGCTATATGTACCCGTTTTGGCCCAACACCCCTCTAACTTCAAATGGTCATAACTTTTACATATCTTATCCATTTTCGACATTCTTTATATCCACGAAAAGGTAAAGAGAAGCCCTACACATCTATAAACTTTATTTAGTCTAAAAACCAACAGAAATTAAATCCAAAATTCATAAAAGGCCCGAACCAACACCTTTACCGATACCCTTAGGCTCTAAAACACAAACCAAATCCCCGAATTATCCAAACTACATCATCCACCTCGAAATGAGCCCAAACTTAAATATTCAAGAGTTCTAAGTCTGCTAATACCCACTTCTTGATCACCACCCCGCAATAAGAAACGATTCAAAATAGGGTGTTACAACAGTGTCCCTTTCATGGATGTAAAATAAAGTAACCTCCTTAGGATCAGAGGCAGGAGGAGCATCAGAATTGGCTTTTCCTTTAGTTCTATTACTCGAGGACCCCACTTGGGACTTTCCATTCCAGTTCTCTTTCGATGGAGCTGTCCTCTTCTTCTCCTTTCCTTGTCCAATGGCCAAGATGTGAGCATCATCAGCAGGAGTGGAGGCAACACTTTTTCCCTTTATTCCACTTTCAACAGTTCTCAACAAGCTTTGAAGTTGACTCAATGTGGCTTCCTCCTTGTTCAAATGATAGGTCATAATGAACTGTTCATAATAGCTAGGAAATGAGTGCAAGACTATGTCAATAGCCAATTCCTCATCGAAATTCACATTGAGTTTGAGCAACAATCCACATAATGTTACATATGTTGGAAGTGAGTCGTGATAGACTCTCCATCCTTCATCTTAATGGTAATGAGGGACTTGACTATCTCGTATCTCTCTTGACGAGATCGTTGATGGTACTTTTCCATCAAGTCCTTGTTCATCTCATACAGCCAATAGTCCTCATAAAACGTTTGCAACTCAAGAGTCATAGTAGCCACCATGATGCAAGACACCTTGGTTGCATCATTGCAATGTCTCTTATACTCAGCCAGTCCTTCAGGAGTAACTTTTTCTTCATCAATCTCTACCAGCTCCTTTTCGAGCACATACTCTTTGTCTTGAAAACACAAAGCCATCTTGATGTTTCGTGTCCAATCATTGTAATTGGTGCCATCAAAAGTGAATTTTGAGCAAATGCCCAAGAATGAGAAGTTCTTGGAGGAACCATAAGCATTGTTGGAAGTTGACATCTGAAAAAGAACAAGGACAAGTTTTGATTAGATAAGAAATTCCTTAATTTGACACCCAAATGAAATATTAACGCCAGCATCCAACTAAAAAATTCATAATTCAGAAAAGGGATGTCGTAATCCAATTATAAATTATTTAAAGGTAGGTAAATGACGATTTATCAATTTTACCACGAAAAACGAAATTTGGAAGAATTAGGTTTTAAATGAAATTTTTAGATCTTTTGAGATTCATTGAACTATTCAATGACATGTTTAATCTCGATTATGTCATTTCATTTGTGACTTGGATACCAAGGATCACAAACAGGGTGTGAATAACCATGCAAATTAGTTTGGTACACCCGATGTCATTTATCACCTAATTAATGTGCCGGTTAACGACACACGATCCATTAATCAATGATAATTTACGACACACCCATTGCTACCCTTTATTAGTCCATATTAGTGTGTCAGTTACCCACACACGCTCCACTAACGACGTGTATAAAATGCAATGTGCAATTTAATGGATTAGCATCAAATTCACATTTTCCTAAAGTAACTAAGATTGAGAATTTTATAAAAACATTTAGTTACTTTATTTATTCCATTATATTTATTAATTAGACTTTTGTGTCCTATCAAACCCGTTCAGTTAACGACCCTCCACTAGTCAAGGAAGCAGTGAGTGAGAGTGAACACCTATTTAATCACCATTTTATAGGCAGATTCCTTACACCCCCTTATAGACTAGCTTTGTGAATGAGACCTACTAACGTTAAGAATAACTTTTCTTATACATATATAATTTTAAAATTTTAATTTTACATATAGTATAAGGGTGCATTTAAACATTTCAAAATACTAGGATTTTAAATCTATTAAAATTTCAAAAATTTTAAAAATTTTAATTTAAATTTTAAAAATTTAAAATCTTTGATTTAACAATTATTTATTAATTAAACCTTTAATTAATTTATTAAATCAAATAAGGATTATCCATTAAATTAAACAAATTAATTTAACCTAATCCCTTATCCCTTAAATTTCGAAAATTAGGAGGGACAATTATAAAAATCTTATAATTATCTAGTTAACAATTAAGCAGATAATTACCAAATATAACTACCCTATCCAATCCCTAAATTTTTGAAATTATCCTTTTCTTGGGGGAAAGGCAAGGTTTTCATTCCTTGCCCAAAATTCAAAAATCCTAGGGTTAGGAAACCCTAGATTTCGAAAATAAGGAGGCTAAAGGAAAGGGTTTAAAAACCCTTATCAAATTTTCGAAAAACAAGGGTTATAAACCCGAATTGCGAAAATCACAAGGCCTAGGGTTTAATTGCCATAAATCCTAATTTTGTCAATTTCAATATATTGCATCAAATCTAATTGAAAACGAAAAGCATTTGCTCTGATACCACTAAAGAGTTTGGAGCATAGCAAACAATCCCTATGTGTGCATGCAACCATAATTGTTGGATCTATATTTTCTCTATTAGACATACAAGCATTAAACACAAAATAAGAAACCCTAGCATGATTCTAATATTTGAGAAATCAACAAAACATGTATTAGAATACAATACATACATTCATTGTTATATTGTAATAACAATTGATTGCTTGAAGATCTTGAACTTTGAGAACAAGTGCCACAAATATAACACTTTTAATGGCTCACAAACACACCAAGCAAAAGGATAATTATTAGAGGAGGATAGAGGAGGTAAATTTCGGTTTTTCTTCTTAGGAATGATGGCTGAAATTATGAGGGTTAGGGACCCTTTATATAGTGCCCCAAGGAGTCCATGGGTAAGCCTTATTTGATTAAACTATTAATATTTTAAATTTGGTAATTATCCATCTCCTCATTTATTTCTAGAATAATCTCATTGAAACCATCCACCCTTCCTCTAGGAAGCTTCTGGACCCTTTTGCTTAACTATTGAACAATTACACTTTAGTCCCTACACTTTCAATCAATTTTTTTAATCCCAAAATTAATTTCTGATTAAATATTAATTAATAATATGACTTCTAGTCAATATATTATTTCCATAATATATATTAATAATTCATTTATTTCAATTTATTAATCAAATTAATAAATTCTTCCTCTTCCTCAATTAATCATCATGTCTAATTGCTAGTGTGAAAACAACCCAAAAGAACTATGTTACTATCAATTCAAGTACATACCGATTATAATTATAGGCTTAGACACCTAATCCAACACATATAGTTTTCATTTTCTTTGTAGCAAGTTGGGTGTTCGTGATCTTCATAGATCAACTTGAGAGGGAGTATTGAGATTTTTTTAGTTTCCTTATTATTAGATACCTTATTCTTATCATTTCCTTGATAAACAAGGATTAGTTTTCTTATCTTTATGAGAAATTAAATATCCTCCTACTTTTTGTTTCTACAAATCCTCCTATCCAATTAAATAGTGACATGTGTAACATTTAATGCTCATTTAATGAAATTTAATGATATTTTAGTATACTAACATGACACATCTCATCATTTAATTGAGTAGGAGGATTTTTAGGCGCAAAAAGTAGGAGGATATTTAATTTCTCTATCTTTATTAGTCCTTATCAGATTAATTTGTCATGTTCCCTATATAAACATACGTATTCTTGTTTTTTGTTGAATGAGAAATCGGTATTTACTCTCAAATTTATTATGCTCGACCAATTTGTGGTCCAGTGCAAGGTTATGAAAGTTGGAGAGGGTTGTTTGGATTAAAGTGGGAATGAAGGTTGATGAGGTGAAGTTTAGTGGCCAAGGTTACTATTATTATAGAGCTTTTGTGACAACTTGGAAGGAGAGTGGTGGAACTCTGGATTGAGGTAAGGAAAAAGAAGGTGTTCTAGAAATTTAGGAAGAGATTAGATTTGATAGTTATTTATTAGGTATATGGAAAAGTAAAATACAAAGTTATAATTCAATAGTTTATGCAACAAATTGAGTTTTTAACTAATTTATAGCCATAGTCATATACAAGCTTGTTACCATTTTAGATGCAATTTTACTAAATTGGTTGCATAATAACAATATCACCTCATATTCCAAATCAAAAAATGTTAGTTATGTTAAGTTAATTGTTTTCGAGTAATCTTTTCCTCTAATGGTAGGTTACTTCAACTTGTAACAACCAACAATACTATTAAAATAAAAGGGATATGCTATACATTGTTAGAGACCTAAAAGTAATAGATATTGCATAAAGTCTAAAGCAACTAATCTTAAGATCTATTGTGTCATGTTGGTGGAAAGAGGCATTATAGATGATAAACTTATACAAAAAATTTGAAGGCAATATAAACTTAACAATTACATCAGATTATGCAAAGTATATCCATATATTCTAAGAATATTGTTGATATTAGTAAATGATGGTAAAACAAATATAGCAGGAATAAGCCTAAAAAACTACAGTAATCAAGTAGCAAAATAGTGTCCTAGAAACAGAGAAAACCATAAAAGTAGTATTAGTGTCCTAGAAACTGAGAAAACCATAAAAGTAGTACCGGAAAAACGGGGAAAGATTCATAATGGTGAATAAAGGAATGCAAAGAAAACCACAAACCTATAAACAAATCACAAAGACAAACTGTTGTCCTAAATTAAAGTTGCCATTTAATCTTTACAGAAGACTTTGTATCATCTTGGATTGTAAATGTCTGGATTCTATCATTGAATTCTTCAATATTCCAAAATTCTGAGGAATCTGTTGCGAATTTTGTTGTTTGTGGCTGGTCACCATTACTTTTCCTAGAAACAAGCTGAGCTCCAACATAACTCTCAGCATCAGATGAACTCTGATGCATGCTGTCTAAGGAAAATGAAATCATAGTGTATGATGAATATAAAAATGTGGTGTGCCTCAATGAAACAAAGGAAATATATCCTACATATGTAGTTGATGATGCATTATATTTAGGCTCCACTGCTTCATTTGACTCCTGTGAAAGCTCAAATGGAGAATCTTTATCCACCTCCTGCTTGATGACTACATTTATTGCCGGAAACATCAACATTCGGGTGACAACACATATTAAGAACCCACAAAAGTCATTGTACCAGCCATCTGGAAGACACCATGTGAATGTTCTCACCCTAAACATTCTACCTACAAACACCTTTGGAATCTGATATGTAAGAGTGATATTGATAAAGTAATCTTCACTAGCATTTCCCTGCCATGGAAAACACATTCAATTATATATGATTCTTATGTTTGGGTTTTGTATAATGAAGATTGAAATTCAAAACGTAAGTAAGACAAACCTTGAGCATGGAGTCTAGTAATATGTCACCATCACCAAGTTTGTCACACCAAACAAGTGAGATTTTCCACAACCATTTACAGTTTGAAATATCTCCAAAGCTTTCAAGTGACCTACAGTCAATTGCTTCAACAACAGCTATACTCGATGGCAGCTCTGACACTTCTACCAGGCCTTTGCACTCTGACACATCGAGCCATTTGAGTCGAGGAACTCCCAAACAGCACAGCCCATTTCTTCATCTCCCAAACTGCTGTAGCTGAGATCCAACTTTTTTAGGTCCTTAAGAAAAAACAGCCGCCCTATGTGGTTCATGTTGTTATCACTTAAACAAGGCTTCATGTTGTGACGTAAACAAGGATCCTCTACACAACATTCTACACCAGGAAGATTGCTGCAACCACACCTCCAACAAATAACAAAAAAGTTCGAACAAGATTCTATGTAGGATGCACCCTCATTACTACTATTGTCCAAATCAAGATGCAGTAAATTCTCCATCTTCTGTTGTTGGATCTCTGAGAGCTTAAAAAGTTTCCTGCACCCTACGATTGAAAGGGTCTCAAGTTTCTGTAGTCCGGGAATATTAATGGGTGGAAACATCTTAAGACTGGTACAAAATTCTATAGATAAGAAAACAAGCTTTTCCAAGCGTCCAATCGATGGATGAATCTCTTCTAAAAGCTCAGGTCCATGAAGATAGAATCTTTCAAGATTAGGAAGTCCATCAAAATCTGGTGTCATGATTAGGTTATTCATATTCTCAAGTTCCACTGTCTTCAAATTTGGCAGCAACTATTGCATACAAGTGCTAACAAGTAAAATTTTTGGCACACATACATATACAAATTAAAAGAAAATAAAAAATGTATCTCTGTCATGACGATTAGCCAAAAAATATACTTAAATCATTTGAAGTGTTTGTTTATATAACAATCCTACCTAATATCATTTATAACAACAAAAATAATAAAAGATTTTTGGAAGAAAATCAATGACACCAATGTTATATATATATATATATATATATATATATATATATATATATATATATATATATATATATATATATATATATATATATATATATATATATATATATATATATATATATATATATATATAACATGGATTAAAATTACTAATGTGTCAATATCATATTAGAGAAGTTATATTTCAGAGTTTATCCATAATAACACAAAGAAAAATTACTATATAAAGGATCATGCTTTCAGTACTGGCTAGTTATGGAGAAAAAATAACTGAAGCTGCTTAATGAGTAATGACACCAACAACTGGTCAGATCAAGCATCGATCATCCACTTTGTTTTCATCTCTTGATTAGATAGACAGTACAAATTACCTTATAACCCTCCCAGAGTTGTTTTTGCAAGCTTTTTTGCAATTTTAGATGACAAAGCTTCCTTTGTGGAAAGTTACTAAGCAAATGACTTGCAAATTCACCGTGCCATTCAATCCACCTAAGGTTCTTCGCATTTGCAATAATTGGAGAAAGATGTTTATATCTTTGAGACTCATACACATAATATCCAAATCTTATTGCTTCAATCATGTCAAGTTCCTGTCATAGAGAAGCAAAATGGTGTCGGGGTGGAGTTAGAAGTATTTGTTTAATTATACATACATATATATCATGCAGAGCTACCTTAACCATTACCGTGGTTGCATCCATAGCACATATTTTCATAATATCATCATTCTCCCAAATTCTACTATGTTTTTCAGGATTGTTAGGATGTTCCCCTCTAACAATGTAGTGTGCCATTTCTTGCACCAGATCATGCATATCAAACTCTCCATATTCTGAAATAGTTATGAGAGCCTTTTGTACCAACACCTTTATGCCTATAACAGGGTGAAGATCTTCATTGCATCATCTTTGTCTTGCCGCCTAAAGAAACATGCAATATCTAGGAACAAATCTTTCTCAAGCTTTGTAAGTCCATCATAGCTGATTTTTAGCTTTTTCAGAATATCAATATCTGGGATCTCTTTTAGTCTGGCTAATGCACTCCTCCACTCATTAATGTCTTTGTCACACAGAAAAGAACCAAGAACCGTAAGTGCTAACGGAAGCCCACCAGCATAAGAGACCACCTCTTTTGAAAGATGCTCATAATCTTCCACGGGTCTACTATCCCGGGGTGCATGCTTGCGAATGAGCATAATCGATTCATTATCATTGAGTAACCTAATATCATGTATCACATTTACTCTGTGTGCAGTTAATAAATGTTCATCTCTTGTTGTGATTATTATTCGGCTTCCATCACCGAACCAATTATGTGATCCAGCTAACGCTTTTAGTTGGTCAAGGCGATCAACATCATCAAGAACAATCAATACCTTTTTCTGGCATAACCTACCCTTTATCATGTGTCTTCCTTCCTCAACCCTACGTACATGTGTTTGCTTTTGTTTCAAAACATCAGAAAGAATTTCTTTTTGTAACTTTTCCAATCGGTTTTTACTTGATTTCTCTCGGATATTGTCTACAAAGCAGCAACCATCAAATTCCCTAGAGATCTCCTCATATACAGCAGATGCAAGAGTAGTCTTACCACCACCCCCAACCCCCCATATTCCAATCATACGCACACCACCGGACCCAATTTGTAACTCTGATTTCAGGCGTTGCATGCGAACTGATATTCCGATTAGGTTCTCATTTGCACTTGAAGCTACAAGCTGCACCTTCTGTGAAATTTCGACAACAATTTGTTTGATGCCTTGTGATTCATGCCTGCATATTGGATATACAAAGATAATTAATATATGCTCATATTGACAAAAGATGTAATCTGTTTCATGCTCCATAAAATAAGGAAAAATATTCCTAATTACCCTTCATATTTCATATCCAGATAGAACTGGTAAAAACAATATATATCAAGTAGTTGTAACAACTTTTGAGATAGATAGAATAGTTTCAAAAAGCAAAAACTAAAGCAAGATATATTTCTGTTGTAACTTGAAACGAGGTGTTAAGTATGGAATTAGAACTAACATAACAAACCACATCTAGTGCAAGTGTGAAGCATCTCATAATCTTCTACACGTTTCTATTCAGCTCTGATCAGGTGATCTAGTCAAAACTTCTGTGTTTCAAGTTAGAAGTATATGTGCGTTGTATAGCATATCTTAAGCATAAAAAGTACAAAAACGAAGAAAATTACCCATTAGCAATGTTCCTCATTTCCCATCCAGAAATGCTACTTGCATCCACAAGTGCTTTTCTCCAAGATTCAACCTTGGTCTTGTTCTCCCACTCGTGTTTGGTAAATGCTTCTTTGTATTTCCGTTTTTGTTTTCGCACATCAGAGGGATCTACATCATAAAATATGGGCATAATGATTTGCCCTCTTGTATCCCTGCATCTCATAATATGTGAAAGCTCATCCAAGCACCACGACGAATCTGCATAGCTTTTAGAGAATATGATGACAGCAATATGTGATTCGCTGATAGCCTTCTTAAGGGATGGGCTGATAGATTCACCCCGAGGAAGTGCTATGTCTTCCTTGTAAGTGTTGATCCCTTGTTGTTCAAGAGCTGTGTAGAGGTGATCAACAAAAGTTCGACGAGTATCTTCTCCTCTAAAACTAAGGAAAACGTCGTAATTCCATAAATGAGAAGAAAAGGTTGGAGCAGAGGGAGAAGATGATGAAGATGCCATCAATGAGTGGATTTTTTCAGATCAAAAGCTTGTGGTCTGAGCACCACAGGGAAATGAACTATGTATATAAAGATGTGAGTTTCCAAGTAATTTCTTATCATTTTCAATGATGCTAGTTGTTTTCACATTGATGATGCCATTATGATAATCAACGATTATTTATGAAAATATGGAGGAAATTTTCAGACGGGAACATTTTCATTAGAAACAGAGAAATGGAAATAAACGAGTTATTGCTAGAAAAATATGGAGGAAATTTTCAGATGGGAACATTTTCTAACAGAGTAGAAAGAAATATATAAACTAGAATATGTCTACAGCTGCTATAGAAGCATCTTGTTCAACCCATATTCTTACTTTATTTTTTATTTTTAATCACAGTTGACTTTAAATATTAAAAGCAGATAAGGACAAAAGATGTTAGATGACATTTCTATTTAATCAGATTTCATAGGTGGGATGATATATTTATTTTTTCCAAAAAAACAAAAGGAAATCTCCATTTCGTATCATTGTATTGTTAAATTACTATAAATATGTTACAATAACGAAAATTAACTAAATTATTGGATATGATGTCAACATTTTGTTGATTAATTAATGATTATCTTTTACCATCAGTTTTTATATCTCTAAATATATTGTGAATGCAAATATGTTGGGTGAGGAAATCACTATCCACTTAAAACTGGCCTAAAAAAGCAGATTTTGTTACCTTCCTAATAAAAAAAATATAAATATGTGAAACTTATTTTCAGTGCAATCATTTTGTCAAGAAACATAAATGAATATATAAAGACAAAACTGCACAAATGGTCCCTGTGGTTAGCAGAAAATTGACACTTTGGTCCAAAAAAGTTTGGACTAGCACCAGAAGTCCAAACTTTTCATTTTCTTGCGAGTTTGGTCCAATTTGCTTTAAACATTTTTATAATGACAGTTTTGCCCCTGAATTTATCCTTTGTATTTTCTTTGTTAAATATTTTTATTATAGAAATTAATAAAATACTCTCTCTCTCTCTCTCTCTCTCTCTCTCTCTCTCTCTCTCTCTCTCTCTCTCTCTCTCTCTCTCTCTCTCTCTCTCTCTCTCTCTCTCTCTCTCTCTCTCTCTCTCTCTCTCTCTCTCTCTCTCTCTCTCTCTCTCTCGTTGAAAGTCAATGAACAAATAGAGAAACTGTAAACTTCTTTCCCTTCTGATCAAAGTAATATACACAAAAATATGTAAACCTTTTTTCTACATAATCCTCATCTTCCTTTGACTAATTCAGCATTAACCCACCTCGTCACCACCAACAACGGAAACCACCATCGTCACCATCTCTCTTATCTTTTGACCGGAGCAACCCGAACTGTTGTGTCTCTGACCACCTGATAACACCTAGAACAACATCACCACCACTCCTCCGAATATGTGATGCCGACGAGAGGAGAAAACGGGCAAACACATCGACCACAGTCGATTGTGGCAGTTCTTTTACAAATCGAGTCCAAAGAGCCATTGCTAAGCCCAATTTACGAAACCCTAGTGTTAGAGAAGAAGGATTCTACATCGACGACAGAGAAGGATCATCGCAGCAAACCCTAGCTCATCCCTTTCTTAGATCTTTCATCATCGGAGAAGAAAGGTTATCTGAAGGCGCACAATCTGTTTAATATTTGTTCGATCTTCGTCTCCGACTGTGTATCTTTTTTCTTCTTCTATCTCGACCGGTGAGCAACGGGGGTGCACCGATCTTCTACCTCACTGTATTTGTGTATGTTTATCATTTATGGAATTTGATTTGTGTGTGAGTATTTATCCCCAAAAAATCAATTTGTTTGTGGGAATCATATCAGATTCCAGATTCAGATGAAGGAATTATTAGAGCACCTCTAGTGTTCACTGGTTTGTAGAGGGAATAAGGACGAAAGCAACAAGGTGTTAGTGGAAATCTCGACGGTAGCAGGTGGTGGTGGCTGGTTTTTACGTTGGCAGCGGTGGCAATGGGGAGGCGAGTCTGCCTCCGTTAGTTTTTTGTTCGACGACAAATGAAGAGGGAAAAGGGAGGGAATCAATTAGCAGTGATCGGAGAAGGTGTGGGTGGGCTAATCGCAGAAAACAGTGGGGAAGATGGGGTAGTGGCATCGGTGGTTTATGGTGGTTAAAACCCGTCGTGTGTGGGTTTTTCTTCAACTGAGAGAGAGAGAGAGAGAGAGAGAGAGAGAGAGAGGACATTGTAACGGGGAGAGAGAAAGAGAGAGAGAGTATTTTATTAATTTCTATAATAAAAATATACAAAAAAGCAAATATAAAGAATAAATTCAGGGGCAAATTTGTCATTATACAAATGTTTAAAGCAAATTGGACCAAACTTGCAAGAAAATGAAAAGTTTGGACCTCTGATGCTAGTCCAAACTTTTTTGGACCAAAGTGGCAATTTTTAGCTAACCACAGGGACCATTTGTGCAGTTTTGTCATATATAAATTATGATTTTCCATCTTTTGTAACTACATCTTCAAGTTCAGGGTTCAATTCCATGTTTGTCAAGAAAGAGTTTTTTTGCTTCAGTGAACAAAGGTTTTCTGAAGCCTGAACCCAAAATAAACCAAAAGTACAAGGATCCTCCATGCCAAAAAAAAAAAAAAAAAAATCTTTTAGGGACCTAATCCATAATTTGCATATCAGCACAGGAACGAAAAATGTGATTTACTCAACATGTTATAGAATTGAAATTGATGTTAGTATTTATCATTGTTGATTAAAATATGATTATCTTTCCCTATGATCATAATTTTTTCTTTAAAACAACATATGAATGAATATATGGTGAGGAAATTACTATCCACTTAAAGCAGCTTATGATAAAAAATAAATAAATAAATAAAGTAGAATTTATCTACCTGAATAATCTAAACATAACCAGCTGATAGCTGAGTTGTATTCCATGTTTTTTAAGTTTAGACATTAGATTCTTTCTATCTTTTCTATTTATTGGTTGCTTAACTTTTTAAAGAAAATAAAATATGAAATTTACACTTAGAATATGTGTCATTATTTTGTCATGAACCATAAACAAATATACAAATTATGATCTTCCGTCTTTTGTAATTATAGAGCTCAAATAAATGCCTATGAATTACAACTTTTTTTTATGAAAAATTGTTTTGAACTGTTCAAGACCTAACTTTGCTACTTCTTTTCTGTGAGTCTGAAGATTTTAACTCTGTATTTTCAAGTAGAATTCAATAAAGTGCATATGTTGTTAAAATTGTGGATTACTAACTTATTTATTCAAGAGTGTCATAGTTTTACCCAAAAATGCAACAAGCCAGCAAAGTCGATGATTTATGCAGTCATATTTCACTTTGTTCAAAAACATTTACCAAGTGATGATATACTCTATTTCATAATTTGGTAATAACATGAAACATCAAGATCACATAAATACGTAAAAAAAGTGTAAAGTTGTTGCATGATAGTTGCTACTTGGACCAGATCTGACTCATGTGTTGTTTGATTATGATTGAAAATATGTTGTCTAATTAACTGGCCATGTTGAATGATGAAAATGACCATCAGACCATCCATCAATGTTAAGATCTAAACCATGTAAAACCGGTATAATTTGGTCAAGAATATGGACCAAACAATGGAGAAATGATTTCTAGGGTTGAATAGAGCCATAGCCTAATATTGTAAACTTATGTGGCCGGTTATAAAGATGATAATGAGACAAACAGTTGTCAAACTGCAACTGATTTACTTAAAGAAGCAAAAGATAACTCATCCTGCTGCCAATTGCATACATAAATTAAGATCCTATCGATCCACTCTTCAATATGGGACTGCAGACTAATATTCTATTTTCTAATTCAAAGTATTATTTCTTTTTAAATGTGACTTTGATGAATATATTTAAATTATAAAAAACTTATTATAGAAGTATTTTGGAGTTCAAATAATTTACACAATTTTGAGGAGTATTATTTTTAAATGTTAAACAATGGTTATTGGCATTTGTCATATCCACATTGATGTGCTGGCTTGTTGAGATAGAAGATATATGGTTTGAGAACCTAAATGAAATCATTTTTATTGAGAGAGATGTGAGTTCCCAAGAAATTTCTAATTTACCAAATTCCCATGAATGATCTTATCACTAGACATGTTCAATACAAAATGAGGACCTTCTCCCATTGTAATATTATCATCATAACCACCCGTTTTTTAGAAATAAAAAATAAATAAAATTGAATACATATTCTTAGTTGTCTTGGGTTTAGCCCTTTCAATAGTGGTATGAGTTAGTAAGGGCAGTAAGGCTTTTTTCTAGTTAAAACGGTGCTTTGCTGGTTGCGGGTGTTTTAGCCTCTTTGGACATTTTCAGATGGTGTAAATCTCTAGGAGAGTTCTAGCTCTCGAAGGTAAAGTTTTATTTTGTGATCCTTCAGTTCTTAATTAAATCAATTCAGTTCCAATTACTAGTGCAAGTGTACAACAAACTTTTGGATGGGTTTTTCATTAGAAAGTGTTAAATGTAAATAAATGAACATTATTGATATAGTTTGTGTTTAATAAGTCTTTTTGGAAATTGATTACGTGGCATTATTTTGCCGCAAAATATAAATTTATGTAAATTATAAATTCTTTAGATTGCTATAATGTATCTTGTTTAAATATTATTCTTAAAAGCATGTGTGATAAGATTCCCATCTCTCCTCTATTAAGCTTTTCTAGCAATCTAAGCCTTCTAGGAACGAAACGGAACACAAATTTATGTTAAACATCAAATGGGAATAAGTTTCAAAATAATTACCTGAAGGCTTAACTTTGTAAAACAATTGCATGGTAAGTTGGTAGTTGTTGAATCTTGATTACAAACCTTTTGTTTGATGCTCCTTTCTTTTACTTCTGCATTATGGCTGCAATGGATGCATGCAAGATAACATATTTATTTTTCTTTTTTTTTTCTATACCAAAAATATATATGTGATCTTCACACACCATCCCAGCGGTCTAAAACTGCTGACATGTGTTTGAAGACGCAGTGCACATGCCATCAATCCAGACAGTGGATCTGAATTTAGGTACTCGTTCAAATCCATCATCATGCGTATGATATAATGAGAGTGGTTTCCTCAACTTTTGAGCATGCTGATTGAGATGTTGCTTGTAGAAAACATGAGGTTTTTGAACCTAAAGGATGCAAAAATAAATAAATAAATAAATAAAACTATGTTACATGTGATTATGTTGCATAATATCATATACTAGACATCATATTCTCTTGTGATAAACAACAATTTTGTATTTTCAGATTTGAATGTTCAACTGAGTGATCCCAGTTTGCAATTGAAATAGCAAAAGCTTTCGTTGTAGGACTCATGTTTGGCCCTTGTGCCATTCGTCAATAAAAGATGCGCAAAGACCACATCTTAGATCAATTAAACCCTCGTCAGGAAAGCTTTGAATTTCATAATAGCAATGCATACAGATAAAATAAAATAACAAGTTGGACCATCCCCAATAGTTAGGAATCATCCTCCTATTCCTATTCCCCACAAAAAAGCTACTAATTGGTGGACAAGCAATTCAATTTTGGTAGAGTTACAATGAGCATAGTAGATATTGAAGCAAAAGGATATCTAGTCGTTTAGCAATTGAGTGTTATACCATACTGAGTCCTGTTGGCTTTTCACAAGCCTGTATCAAGACTATGGCAATGAAACAGAGACAGGGATAAAACATGGAGAAAAACAGAGGGCAAGATACTTAAAGATTATAGCTTTTTATTCACTGAATTGAGAGAGGAGGTGATAACCTCAACGTACATACTGCTAAGCTATTTAAACTCAAAAAAATGCTAAAAAGACTACAACTACCCCTAGTGGCATAAAACCCGGATTCAACAGCCCACATGGCTTTGAATTATTCAAAACATAATAAAAACATGACATAAAACAATAAACTAATTTCTGAATTATTCCAACACTTTCCTCCTTAATTTAGAAATCATATCTTCACTACTCCAAGGAGACTTCGCATCTCCTCAAACTTCAATCTTCCCAATGACTTTGTTAGGACATCAGCTTTCTGTTCGTTGCTGCAAACATGTGTGACTGAAATGTTGTTGGATTAGTGTCTAAGTCCATAACTATTTTGGTATGTACTTGACCCGATTATGAGCATGGTCCTTTTGGGTTGCCTTCACCATAGCAATATGTAGGATGAATTGAGGAGAGAAAGGTTTAAATATGATTTATTAATATATTATGAGAATAATATATTAAAGGAGAAATCATATTGTTTAATTAATATTAGTCAAGAATTAATTGATAATTAATTTTGTGGCTAAAAGAGATTAATTAAACTTAGGGGACTGGACTACAATTATTGGATAATTGAGTTATTGGGCTAAGGAATGCTAAAGGAACAAGGGGTGAACGAAATTATGATGGAAGCCCATCATATTTTCGTCCATGGCCTTATCCAGAAGGTTCCATGGGCTGCTTAGAGTTTAAGCTGTCCATTAGGGTTTTGACTGAAACCCTAGCAACCCACACTAGTATATAAAGGACCCCTTAGGCCCCAAAAACATGTACATCACTTCCATTAGGGTTTCCAGCCGTTTTGGTGCCTCCCCTCTCTTCTCCTCTTCATCCAATTTGCTTAGTGGTGTTTGTGACTCCATTAGAGGTGCAGCATTTGAGGCACTAAGCTTTCTAAGGCCAATCCAAGCAAGGAATTGATTGTTATTGCTATATAACAATCAAAGGTAATTCTATAAACCCTAATTCAGTTTATAATATGTTAGATCTAAGTTTGTTAGTCTTGGATTCAAAGCATGTACAATAGAGAAACCTAGATCCAAGCATTAGGGTTTGTATGAGCACATAGGATTGTTCTTATGCCTAAAACCCATCAGTGGTATCAGAGCCTTGATTGGTTTCAGTTGTATGTGATGCTTAACTGTTTTATTTACTGAAAAATCGATTTTTGGCCTCTACCCGACCTGACTCGGCGAGTCAGTGGAGAACTCGGCGAGTCTGTCCCTGACTCGGCGAGTCCAGTCCCTGACTCGGCGAGTCCAGGGGTCAGACAGAGGGAATTCCGGGTTTTTGCTGCTGTTTTGACTTGGATTTGATACCTAATTCGTTGGTAATTATCTGTTGATTTCTGATATGATAAATATGGATTATTTCAAATTATTTGGTAATTATCTAATGACTAAAATAAGACTAGGTCAAATATAGATAATTGTAAAATTAATTGTTTAATTTGAATTATTTGTTGTTTGATCCCTAATGTTTTGAAATGTTTCAAAACTTGCCCTCAAGTTTTGGAATTTAAAATTTGATTAAAAGTTTAATTTTGAAATGTTAAATTCTAAAACCCTAGTAATTTGAAAAGTTTGAATCACACCCTTATGGTTTTGTTAATGTATTAAAGTGTATAATTAAAGGTGATTTAATAAACCCATAAAGTTTTGGTTTACATTTAATTAAATTAAAAGTATAATTTTACTAAATTAAACCACCTAGTATTTTAAAAGTGTAAAATACACCCTATACTATATATAACATTAAAAGTTTAGTATTATATATGTATGAGTAAACAGTCAGTCTTACCGTTAGTAGGCCTCATTCACGAAGCTGGTCTATAAGGGGTGTTTAAGGAAATTGCCTATAAAATGGCGATTGAATGGGTATCCACTCTTACCCACCGCACTCTTAACTAGTGGAGGGTCGTTAGCCGAACGGGTAGGATAGGACAGAAACCTTCCATTATAAGTATAATGAAGTACAAAGTAACTAAATGCTTTTTTCAAATTCCCAAATCATAGTTACTTTAGGAAAATATGAAATTGTATGCTAACCCATGGAATTACACTTCGTACCCTTGTCAAACGTTAGTGGAGCGTGTGTGGTTAACCGGCACACTAATTTGGGGATGATATTGGTAGCGAAGGGTGACTCGATGTTTGTCATAGATCAATGGAGCGTGTGTGGCTAACCGGCACATTGATTAGGTGATTGTAGCATTGGGTGCACCACGTGATTCGTATGGTTATTCACACCTTGTTTGTGATCCTCGGCATCCCAGTCACAAATAGTAGGGCATAATCGAGATTAAACATGCCATTGAAAAGTTCAATGAATCTCAAAAGATCTAGGAGTTTCAATTCATTTAAAACTTAAACTTCTTTTTCGTTTTTCATGGTGGAAATTGGTAAATCGTCATTTACCTACCTTCAAATATTTTGCAACTAGATTACGACATCTTTTCTAGGTTGTAGAATATTGTGTTGGATCCTAGCCTTAATGACTCATTTGGGTGTTTTATTAAGGACTCTAATCAACTTAACTTGAATTTTCTCCCGTTTTGTAGATGTCTAACCGGTGTATTCCCGAATCCCAAGGAAAAAGTGTTCCTAATAAAAGTGAAAGCTTGATTCAAAGTGAGAGATCAATGTGGACTAGCTTAATTTCACTTCCTCCTCTTCCTCCCGTTGTTCTCCCTAGCCCTAATGATCGAAGACTTGAAAGGTTCAAGATCACCGAATCCCTATTGGAAATGGAACATCAAGATGGCAAACCCGTGTGTGCTCACATCCTAGGGATGAAATCACACATTGATAGGTTGATCATGTTGGGTGCGTCTATCTCAGATAAGTTGGCTATGGACTGGGTTCTTCAGTCACTCCCTGAATCATATGATAAGTTCATTAGAGAGTATCATATGATGAAACTTGACGCAACCCTCATTGACTTGACTTATATGCTTATTGCTGCTGAATCAGAAATGATTTGGCAAAGTAATGGAGCATATTTGTCCAATAAGTCAACCAACCATGCCTCCATGGACAATCTAGGAGAATCCACCTGTTCCTGCTGCCAAGGAAAGGGGAAATGGATACGAAGGACCTGAAGAATCTAAGAGATGGGAGAGTCGACAAGTATGGCTCTACTTCAGGTATAAAATCCACTGTCTAACTCCATTTAAATTCCTATTCTTTATTCATAATGTGATAAGATTACATTTGCATGTTTTGCAGGATTAGAGAAAAGAGAGGAAGTTTGATGGAAGAGCAAGATGAGTCTGATCACGAAGAAATGGATTTCGATCGCATGAATTCGAAGATCAGATTTTGAGCTTAGGAAGTTATGATAGATTTGTTAGGAGTATATGATTACATAGTTTTTCATTTGAATTTTGCATTGTAAAGACATGTTTTCCGCTGTTTTATGAATAAAATAAATTTTGGTTTTTATCTTATTTGTTTATCCTTGCAATGAAATATATGAAAAATTGATGTTTGTGTACTTCTATTATTAGCAAAATGGATTTGATTCTTAATTATGTTATTTGTGGAAATGTCAAAAGTTTACCAAATAGGGAGAGTTTCTCATCGCCCAAGTTTCAAGTGGACAGAAACTTGGAATCATGCAATGTGTATTGCATGATGAATGAAAAACTTTCACATTTGGGAAACTTAGACTAATTCTTTGGCAAAGTGTCAATTGAAGGACTAGGAGATCGAGTACACTAGGTCGTACGTTGATCAAGTCTACCACAAGAGTGACAAAGATATTCGTCATGATTTACTAAAGTTTAGTAAATATGGTTATACTTATAGGATTGAGTATAATTCTGAGTTAACTGAAATAGTTTCAATCAATAGCAGAATGAATAAGAAGAATCAAGAAGGCAGAAAGATAAAAGTTTCTCCATTCTAAGAAGAAAGGAGAGTACCTTTTATTGTGTTTTATGATAAGTCTTAATGATTAAGAACCATGTCTCAATTGATCCTCTAAGTGAGTCTTAGTGCAATTACATGTCTAAGAAGAGGAATCAAGAATTGTAGAAATGGTTAAATCAATAAGTCAATCATACTTCGTTCCAATATCAAGTCTTAAAGTCAAGATTGTGACATTGAGTGAAAAGTCTTAAGTAGGTTTATAACACTCATCAAATGTGGAATTTAGAAAAAGGTTTTCTTATTCTTGCACATTTAAAATTAGTAAGTTGTGATGTCTTGGATAAGACAAAGACCAACTAGGACCAATTGTATGAAGTGTTTTGTCTTGATAAGAACTACACTAACTCTTGAATATTTGCTTTGTCAAGAAATGTTTCTTGACAAGAGAATCTTATATGTCAAGGAGTCAGTGGGAGTCTTAATGGTCTTGAAAAGTTTCAAGAACAAATCAAGAATAAACCTTATCGATCATCACTAGCACACGACTTGAGGTTTACAACCTGTCGTACTGACATTATCTTGTTTTCTGTGCCATTCCAATTGAGTTAATTGTGTATGTGAGTTCTATGAGTTCTCATTTGAATGCATACTAGAGCCTTAGTCGATGGAATGTACATTGATGTGTAAGGACAAGTTACTAAACTACTTGGAAGACATGGTGGGCACTCGTGTTACCATAGGGCAAGAAATCAAGATTAAGAAAGTTCAGTCCATATGAGTTTGGATTTGTCGCAAACCTTGGTTTTGGCAAATTCACATGGATAGGAACTCATACACCATAAAATCTAAGTGTCATAAGATTCCCTCCTTCATGAAAATGACTGTGAGGAAATACTTTCACTAAGAGAGGTTTTAAGAAGATAGCGATTGTGAAAATTGTATTCTCACATTCAATTATGGTTATGGCATCCCTTTCCATAGTTCGAATTGTGAGATTTGGCAATTAGTTTGAACATTTGGAACTTAGTAACATAAATTCTAAATTGTTTAAACACACATATGAGCTATCTAAGGGAAAGGTGTAGGCTTATCGAAGCATTTGGTATTAGAAATATGAATTTCAGATATTCAATAGGCATTGTTTTCTGAAACTTCATTTGTTCTCTGAATACATGTCAAAGCTAGTGGGAGCATAAGTGTTATGCTTATATGATAGTAATCATCATGATAGTGGGAGCATAAGTGTTATGATTGTATGATTATTATGGAGAGTATTGCAAGTTAGCAATATTAATTATAGAAAAACAAAGATTCAAATTTGCAAAGTTGCATGGGTTGAAAAGTTGTTTTGCTATAATTAAGGGAGAGAATATTATACTTCGTTTCAAAATCTAAAGCTTAGATTAAGAAATTTTAATATTTTCAGTCAAAGGGTACATTGTGTGTGTTCTTAAAATTCGATTATGATTACGGCATCCTTCTTCATAGTTCGAATTATGAGAACATGACACATAAAATATTATGGCAAAAGATTAGTAAAGTATCATATCTTTATGTGAGACATTATGCATCGTGTCCCATACACTTCGGGTATAGGATCGATTGCAAATGCTATAATAATTTACCATTCTAAAATTTTTCAAATGTCTAGCGCATTAAGAGGGAAAAAGGACTAGAATGGGTTTTGACTAAAATAATTAAACAACTATCAAAGGACGATCCAAAGTTCACTAAGGATTGGTCGCTTGTGAGTAGTTGGAAGTATGGTATTGAATGGACCATATCGACATTATTATGAATAGATAAGATTCTATTAAGAATGAGTTGTCATATGGCAAATGTGGAAATGTTTCCATATTGGGAGTTGCACATTAAGAATCTATGTCTAGATTAGAAACTTTTATGCAAGAAGGATGTTCAAAGGAATGTACTTTGAATGTGAGACTTCACGTCTATAGAATTGTCTTGTAACAATTCCCGATAGAGTACTTTGTAATTTCATTGGTCAAGTCTTGGTGACTTTTGTGCTATGAATTTACGAAAGGATCGTTGCGTAAAATGTTAGAATCTAGCATATTCTAGTAGTGGCAAGAACCTTGTGTTCTTACACTAATGATAAGGATTGGGAATTGTGAAATTAGCATCATTAAAAAGTTTTTTCATTGATCTATTTCACAAAGTAAGGACCATAGGAAACATAGTATGCATGCTTTATGCATGGGATAGCTATTGTTGTAATTCGAGTAATAAGTTAATTTTCTGAAACAGTAAACGATAATAATGAGTAATCAATATGGTGGTTAAATAAAAGTGTTTTATTTACTCTCACAAGTTTGAGACCATATAGGATTAAGTATTATTGTTATGTTTCAATTTGCATGTTTTGACTCCCAGAATAACTAGGTTGTTCAAACATCCACAGTCGGTCATACGTTGGGAGTAGGTATGAATAAAGATTGTCATGAATCTGTCTGTAGATTGTCTGAAGTGTTTAGACATGGCACAAGTCTGCTGCAGAGTTCATGAGTGCTTTGATAAGATTAGAGTATTGGATTAAACCCACGCTCACTTGGATCACTTCATGGTTTTATCACGAGTGATTAGTGAGACGATAATATTGTATATTCTTGAAACCGAGACGTGTGAGTTGTTATTTGTTGGTCGGTTGCACATTGATAATAAGTAAACGCACCAGTAACTTGGTGTTATAAAACTTATTGTTGTGTGTGATTTGATCATTAAATGCAAGCGAGCCTTTGAGTCGAATTTTATCCATTCCTTTTACCCAAAGTGGGATAAAAGCGATATTTGTGGGCCTCTCGATGATTTAGTGATGACACCTAAGCGCTTGGCCAAGCCGGGACTAAGTTGATGTGTTCAATCATAGTCTGTTGTCAGTCGTCATAAATCGGAAGTCGGGAAACAGTATAGAGAGGATGATTAAAAATTCATGTCTTTTGTCTATATGATATCTTGAGAATGGAGGAATATATAATCCCTTATCTAGAGGACACGCTATTTGATAAGATCAGAGTTGACAGCGGCTTTTGAAAGCTACGATTGCTGATCAGGTTCTGAAGTCATACGGAAAATAGTTATTAGACTTATCCAAGTGGGAGACTGTTGGATTAGTGTCTAAGTCCATAACTATTTTGGTATGTACTTGACCCGATTATGAGCATGGTCCTTTTGGGTTGCCTTCACCATAGCAATATGTAGGATGAATTGAGGAGAGAAAGGTTTAAATATGATTTATTAATATATTATGAGAATAATATATTAAAGGAGAAATCATATTGTTTAATTAATATTAGTCAAGAATTAATTGATAATTAATTTTGTGGCTAAAAGAGATTAATTAAACTTAGGGGACTAGACTACAATTATTGGATAATTGAGTTATTGGGCTAAGGAATGCTAAAGGAACAAGGGGTGAACGAAATTATGATGGAAGCCCATCATATTTTCGTCCATGGCCTTATCCAGAAGGTTCCATGGGCTGCTTAGAGTTTAAGTTGTCCATTAGGGTTTTGACTGAAACCCTAGCAGCCCACACTAGTATATAAAGGACCCCTTAGGCCCCAAAAACATGTACATCACTTCCATTAGGGTTTCCAGCCGTTTTGGTGCCTCCCCTCTCTTCTCCTCTTCATCCAATTTGCTTAGTGGTGTTTGTGACTCCATTAGAGGTGCAGCATTTGAGGCACTAAGCTTTCTAAGGCCAATCCAAGCAAGGAATTGATTGTGATTGCTATATAACAATCAAAGGTAATTCTATAAACCCTAATTCAGTTTATAATATGTTAGATCTAAGTTTGTTAGTCTTGGATTCAAAGCATGTACAATAGAGAAACCTAGATCCAAGCATTAGGGTTTGTATGAGCACATAGGATTGTTCTTATGCCTAAAACCCATCAAATGTCCCCATTCTCAACACATTCTCGGATGAAGTGGAACCGGATATCTATGTGCTTACTTCTGCCATGGAAAACCGGGTTCTTCATTAAATCTAGTGAGGATTTGTTATCAACCTTCAATTCAACAGGTGGCATCTTCTATCCGGTTATCTTACTGATTAGTCTTCTAAGCCAAATTCCTTGATAGGCTGCCATGGTGGCAGCCATAACTTCTGCTTTACAGGTAGAGAGTGCCACACACCTCTGCTTTTGTGACACCCATATGATCAAGTTTTCATTCACACAGAACGCCATGCTTCCTGTGCTTCTTCGATCATTGACATCATTTGCTAGGTCACTATCCATGTACCCATTTAGTGTGTTATTTTTTTTTCCTCTCAAGTACTTCAGACCAAAATTCAATGTGCCCTTTATGTATCTTAAGATACCCTTCACTGCCTGTAGGTGATTCACAGTTGGCTTCTCCATAAATCGACTTACAATTCCCACAGCAAATGATATGTCTGGCCTGGTATGGGTTAGATACCTCAGTCCACCAACTATGCTTTGATACTCTGTGGGATTCACCAATTCATATTCATCTTCTTTCCAGAGTTTGAGCTTGTGTTCCATAGGGGTCTTTGTGGGATTACACTCTTGCATACCTGTTTTGACAAGCAAGTTTTTGGCATATGATTCCTGTTTCAGAGTAATCCCATCTCCTTTTTGGTTCACTTCAATTCCCAAGTAATGAGTCAAGAGTCCCAAATCACTCATTTCAAACTTGGTATTCATGTCCTTTTTGAACATTTGGACACTTTTAGGGCAGCTTCATGTCACAAGCAGGTCATCTACATACACTCCTACAATTAAAGACTATAAAGTATTCCCTTCATACCTCTTGGTGTAGACTGAGTACTCATGGGCATATCTTGTGAAGCCCATGTTCTTTAGGTGTCGATCAAGGCAAGCATTCCAAGCCCTAGGGGCTTGTTTGAGCCCATAAAGGGCTTTAGATAATTTGAACACCTTATGAGCTTAGCCCTTCTTCTGATAACCTTCTGGTTGGCAAACGTAGACCTCTTCTTCCAAGTTTCCATTTAAGAATGCCAAATTGACATCCAGATGGTGGACCTTCCACTCATTTGAACCTGCTAGGGCTAGGATGAGGCGAATTGTGTCAATTCTGGCCACTGGAGCAAATACCTCATCATAGACGATCCCATGCCTTTGAACGTATCCCTTTTCTACAATCCTGGCTTTGTGCTTGATAATCTTTCCACTTGGGTCCCTCTTCAGTTTGAATACCCACTTCAATCCGATAGCTTTGCGATTCTTTGGTAGATCAACCAACCTCCATGTGTTTTTTTTTCAATTGAAGCTAATTCTGCAGCCTTCGCTTCTCGCCACTCCTTTTCCTTACTAGCCTCAAGATACGATGTAGGTTCTTCATCGCTTCGTACCAGCATAAGATCTTCAGGGGTTACATGAATTTCATCTACATGAATTTCATTTGTGCTTTCGTACAAATCTGTAAGAAGCCTGAACCGCTTTGGAGCACCACCACCCGTAGAGCTAGAAGTGGTGCTGGGAGTTGCTGCCTGAGTCGATGGATCAATCGCGATGGGAGAATTGGGCGTGACAGGGGAATTTGTTGGTGTCGGACTATCCGGTGGGCTTACTTGTGGGTGACTCAGCCTGTTTGACTGCTCACTATTGACCCAAGTGGAGGGTGATCCAACTTCTTGTTCCGACCTAATTCCTTGACCTGGTGTGTCCGATGGCCATTCTCCATCATCATCATGGATGTTGCCATCAAGATCAAAGCCTTCGACAGTGAAAATTACTCCTGGTGTCGCCTTGATTTTAACACTCTTCTCCCATATCCATGTTCGATCTGCTTCGAATACGACATCACGACTCACATACAACTTCCCAGTGTCCGGGTCTACAAGCCTATAGGCTTTTGACCCTTTTTCTACACCGAGATGAACCAGGGGCATACTTCTGTCTTCAAGTTTCCTTATATGCCCTTTGACAATTTTCATATGGGCTATGCAACCAAACACCTTGAGATGTGCTATGTGGGGCTTTCTTCCCGACCACATTTCATAAGGAGTCATATCCTTCAAGGCTTTCATATGGGCTCTGTTCAAGACATAAACAGAGTATGCTACAGCTTCTCCCCATAGTGCATTTGGCACAGACATTATCTTTAAATTGCATCTTACCATCTCCAATATAGTCCGGTTACGTCTCTCTACTACTCCATTTTGTTGTGGAGAGTAGGGAAACGTGTACTGTCTCTCTAGCCCAGTTTCTTCACAGTACTTAATGAATTCCTTTGATAGGAATTCTCTTCCATGATCGGTTCTGAATACTTTTACCTTTTCCCCTGCTTCAGTCTTTACTTTTCTTTTAAAGTTCTTAAATACTTGTAGAGCCTCATCGTTAGATTTCAACAGGTATACCCACATTACCCTACTGAAATCATCAACCATCAACATGAAGTATTTGTTACCAGAGGGTGTTGAAGGGGTAACTGGCCCACATAGATCTGATGGGTTTTGAGCATTCTAACACTTCCAAAGTGTACATGCAACCCTAATAACCTTGGATCTATGTTTGTCTAATTATCAAGCAAAGTTGAATTCCAAGGTTATATTCCTATCTAGCATACATGGGGAACAATTTCTAACTTGAATGAAAGATAGAATAACTTACCTTGTTGTTGCTTATGTTCCTTGAAAGCTTGTGAGCCTAGCACCCCAAGTGTGATGCCTCAAATGCTTCACACAACACCAAATGCTCTTAGAAAAACATTGAGAGAATACACACTTCTTGAAATCGGACTAGCCCTCTAGTTTCTTATGTGTAGCCGATTTTGGTGGAGAATGGGATCCTTATATAGTGTTGACACATCTAGGGTTACACCATGTAAACCCTAATGTGTCATGACTCTTCATTTCCATGACCCATGGGTTTGTAACTCCCATGGAGCATCCTATGGGTAGAACCCAACTTGATAATCCATGGAGCCTCTTAGCCCACTATACAAGATATGAATGATTTACATAATCAACCCATATATTTAATTAGTTATCTTTTGATCACTTAATTAATTCCAAATTAATTCTTTGATCAAACTAATCAAATAATATTGTTAATATATTAGAACTTATAATATATTAATAATCTCCAAGTGTTATTCCTCTCATTTAGTCTATCCAATTGCATGGTGCCATGCAACCCAAATGGACCATGCTGGGTCGGGTCAAGTACTGACCAGAAATAGTTATGGATTTAGACACCTTATCCAACAGTCTCCCACTTGGATAAGTCTAATAACGAACCGACCGGCAATCGTAGCTCTTTCAAGGTCTCTCGGAACTGAGAAGATATTGATACGCCATTTAAGATAAGTGATCACATAATCCTCTGTTCTAGATATCAGCCGGACAAATACATGGAACAATGTCTTACTTATTGTCCAGCAGTTTGTTTCCCGATTTCCGATTTGTTTGACAAAGAACTCAATTGAACACATCAACTTAGTTCTGACCGGGCCAGGTACATAGGTCAAAACAAAATCATCGAGGGGCCCAGATATCAGCTTCTAATCCAAGAAGGAATAGATAAACTTCGACTCATATTTTTGTTCTACCACTCATTGAATTATACACAAAAGCACGTTTTATAACATTGAGTTACCAATATGTTTTCGTACAATCAATGCATAACCAACTTGTAAGTAACAAATCATATCTCTAGGTTTGAAGACTTATATGATATTACCGTCTCACGATCAATCGAGATAGAATTCCATGAAGTGATTCCAGTGAGCGTGGGTTGGGTCCAATGCTCAGAACTTATGAGCACTCATGATTGTTGTAGCCTTGTCCAACACCTTAGACCTCTGCAACCAATCATGACAGTCTTGATTCATACCTACTTCCGACATATGACCGACTGTGAAGGTTTGAATAATATGTTATACCAAACAAAATTATTCTGGAAGTCAAAACATGCAAAAGAAATATAGTAAACGATCGACAAGAGATAGCAACACTTTACTCATAAATAAAACACCTTTTATTCATCATCTAATGTCAATTACACTTTACAAATTTCGAGGTTATCTAACTACTAAATCTAATATCATCCTTCAGCCCTATGCTCCGAGCATGCTGGAGATGCTTAACCCGAGTCAGTCCCTTCGTGAGGGGATCTGCTGGGTTCTCATCCGATGATACCCTCTTTGCCACGAGGAGTCCTTCTTCTATCCGATGTCTGATAAAATGGTATTTTCTGTCGATGTGTCTGGATCTCTCCGTGATCCCTTGGTTCCTTGGCTAAGGCAACAACACTTTCACTATCACAGAAAATTTTCGCTGGCTCTTTTATAGCTGGTACAACTCCAAGGTCTCCAATGAAGTTCTTCAGCCATATCGCCTCCTTTGCCACCTCGCTAGCTGCAATATACTCTGATTCACAAGTTGAATCAGCCACTGTCTCTTGCTTGGAACTCTTCCAAGAAATTGCTCCTCCATTTAGGGTAAAGACCCAGCCCGACTGAGAGCGGAAATAATCCCTATCAGTCTGGAAGCTAGCATCACTATACCCTACAACTCTCAATTCATCACTCCCACCGAGGGTAAGGACCCAGTCCTTAGTCCTCCGTAGGTACTTGAGGATATTCTTTACCGTAGTCTAATGTGCCTTTCCAGGGTTCGCCTGATACCAGCTAACCATGCTCAGGGCAAAGGCTACATCAGGTCGAGTACACGTCATTGCATACATGATCGATCCTACAGTCGAAGCATAAGGTATTCGACTCATTTCTGCAATCTCAGTCTCAGTGCTAGGGCTTTGTGTCTTACTCAATCTGGTGTTACTCTGGATGGGTAACTCTCCTTTCTTGGAGTCCTGCATGCTGAATCTCTTCAGCACCTTATCCAAGTAGGTACTCTGACTAAGTCCAATTAGTCTTTTACTCCGATCTCTCAAGATCCTTATCCCTAGAATATAGGCGGCTTCTCCTAGGTCCTTTATAGAGAAACACTTCCCACGCCAGGATTTAACTTCCTGCAGAGTTGGGATGTCATTTCCTATGAGTAGTATGTCATCCACATACAATACCAAAAAGCTAACTATACTCCCACTAGCCTTGACATACACGCAAGACTCATCTTCACTCCTAGAAAAGCCAAATTCCTTGACCTTTTCATCAAAGCAAAGATTCCATCTGCGAGGTGCTTGCTTCAATCCATAAATGGATTTCTCAAGCTTACACACTCTATTAGGGTACTCGTTGCTGACAAAACCCTCTGGCTGACTCATGTAAACATCTTCAGCCAACTTTCCATTAAGGAAAGCGGTTTTTACATCCATTTGCCATATTTCATAGTCATGAAATGCAGCTATGGCTAACAGAACCCTAATAGACTTAATCTTGGCTACTGGAGAAAAGGTCTCATCATAGTCCACTCCAGGAATTTCAGAGAAGCCCTTTGCAACCAGTCTAGCCTTATAAGTGTGTACTTTACCATCCATGCCGGTCTTCTTCTTGAAGACCCATTTGCACCCTACTGTCTTACGACCTGGTACATTCTCAAACAAGTTCCAAACTTGATTGTCATACATGGACTGTATTTCGCTGTCCATTGCCTCTTTCCACTTGGCTGACTCAGGGCCTGCCATGGCTTCCGCGTAACTGTTAGGGTCATCCAGACCTATCAGTGTCTCATCACTGATAAGTGTATCTCCTTCTGTAGTAATATGGAATCCATAGTAATGCTCAAGAGCATTCCTAGCCCTTGTGGAACGCCTCAGAGGTACAGACTTTTCAATTGGCTCAACAGGAGTTTCCTTCTCAAGTTGAGTGCTAGGGTTTGAAGTTCCTTCACCGCTTGACTCTTGAATTTCTAAAGAAAGCCCTCTTAGCTACAAAGACCACATTTTCACTAGGTCTGTAGAAGAGGTAACCAAAGGATTGATGCGGGTAGCCGATGAAAATACACCTCTCGCTTCGGGGTTCGAGCTTATCATGAGTCTCGCGTCTCACGAAAGCCTCGCAACCCCAAATCTTGATGTGGTCTAGTTTGGGTACTTTACTAGTCCACATCTCGTGAGGAGTTTTGGCAACTTTCTTTGTAGGGACTAGATTAAGGATGTGGGCGGCAGTCTCTAAGGCATACCCCCAGAATGAGATTGGTAGCGAAGCTCGACTTATCATGGAACGAACCATATCCAACAAGGTTCGATTACGCCTCTCAGCCATACCATTCAACTGTGGTGTCCTGGGAGGTGTCAATTGTGAGACTATCCCACATTCCCTTAGATAGTCAAGGAACTCGGAACTAAGATACTCACCACCACGATCGGATCGAAGCATCTTAATGTTCCTCCCCAATTGATTCTCGACTTCCTGTTTAAATTCCTTAAACCTTTCGAAAGTCTCTGACTTATGCTTGATCAAGTAGACATATCCATATCTACTGTAATCATCAGTAAAAGTCAAATAATAACGATTAGCATCCCTTGTGGCATGTTTGAATGGTCCACACACATCCTTGTGTACAAGGTCCAACAAACCTTCACCCCTCTCACACGAGCCTGTGAAGGGTGACTTTGTCATTTTTTCAAGTAAGCATGATTCGCAACTATCATCTGACTTTAGGTCAAATAACTCCAAGACTCCATCCTTTTGGAGTTGGCCTATGCGTTTCTTGCTTATATGTCCAAGACGACAATGCCATAATGACGCTTTATCCAAGTTATTATTATTAACAAAATCAATACACAATACATTATTTCCTAAGTTATCAACCACAGATACTGTTTCATACACGCCATCACAAGGTAATGCTTTGAAATAAAGAACATTATTAAAGAAAGCATTAATCGAACCAACTTCATTATCAAATGAAAAGGTGAAACCTTGTTTATACAATGCATGAAAGGAAATAATATTTCTTTCCATTTCTGGCGAATAACAACACTTATTCAAATCTAAACTAAACCCACTACTTAGCGATAAAGTATAAACTCCAATCTTGGTGACAGGTAAAGCTTTCCTATTCCCCATGATCAAGTTCATTCTTCCTTGCTCCACATTCTCACTTCTTCTTAGTCCCTGCAAGTCACAACAAATATGAATACCACAACCATTATCAAGGACCCAAGATTTAGAATGGGGTGAGTTATTAGAAATGATAGTGTAAATACCTGCGTGGTTGGGTTTAACTTTCCCATCCTTCACATCTTGCTGGTATTTTGGGTAGTTCCGCTTCCAATGTGATTTTTCATGACAATAGAAGCATTCAGCCTCTTTTGGGTCAGAAGAAGGAGTGAAGAAACCTTTCTTGGTTCCACTTGAAGAAGAGCCATCAAGGGTCCGAGCGTTGGTACCTTTAGAAGAGCTCTTTCTCTTCTTCCCTCGACTTTTCCCAATTGCCAAAACCGGAGTAGAATTTGGAGTAGGAGTGTTAACAACCGACTTCCCCTTAAGACCTGTTTCTGCGGTCTTGAGAAGTCCCTGAAGTTTGCTGAGTGTGACCTCTTCCTTATTCATGTGATATGTCATGCGGAATTGATCATAGCACGATGGTAAGGAGTGCAAAATGATATCTATTGCAAGCTCCTCAGGGAAGTTCACATTAAGCTTCAGCAATCGATCCACATACCTTTGCATTTTCTGCATGTGGCTCGTGACGGATTCCCCGTCCTTCATCATGGTTGTTATCATGGAGCATATGATTTCATACCTCTCTTGTCGTGCACTTTGATGGTATCTTTCCATCAGATCTTGGTGCATTTCATAAGGGTAGAAATCCTCATAAGACTTTTGGAGTTCCGCTGTCATCGTGGCCATCATGATGCATGCCACTTTCGTAGCATCCCTTTCATGTGCCTGAAAGTCAGCGATCTCCTGAGGAGTTGCAATGGTCTCATCAATCTCCTTAAGCTCCTTGTCAAGGACATATTCTTTGTCCTCGTAGCGGGTAATCATCCTGATGTTTCTGATCCACTCATTGAAGTTGGATCAATCAAAAGTGACTTTCCCACACAAGTTCATAAGGGTAAAGGAGCCATTAGGGTTAGAGCCAGAAGCAGCATTTTTTGAAGACATCTGAAGGAAAAGGACAAGATTAGTTTAGATATTTAGAGAGTCCTTAATAAAACACCCAAATGTAATTTTAAGGCTAGGATCCAATCACAATATATTATAACTTAGAAGAGGTATGCCGTAATCCAAGCTATAACATATTTGAAAGGTAGGTGAATGACGATTCACCAATTTTCACCACGAAAACCGAAATATTAAATATTAGGTTTTTGATTGGTTCTTAGAAATTCCTAGATTCTTTGAGATTCAATGAACTTATATATATATATATATATATATATATATATATATATATATATATATATATAAGTATTAAATCATAATAATATAAGTATAAGGGTTGAATTTTAACTTTTAAAATTCTAAGGGTTGGAACTAAAGTTTTTAACATGACTTTACTTGTTACAAAACTTGAGGGCAACTTTTGTAAGCTTTCAAAAATTTTCATTTCTTGTAACTTATGAGTTTATTAGAGTAATAAAAATGAAGACTCTTCATTTTTCTAACTCTTGTGTTCTTTTAATGGTTTTAACTCAAGTGACTTTTGGTTTTCCATAACTTGAGGACAAATTATGGACTCCATTAAAACACATTATGATCAAGAATTAAACTACCACATAGGTTACAAATAATTCCTATGATCATCTAAACATCATAAGATCAAGAACATGAATATGAACACTTTCATGAACTAAAGTCGAAAATCTACACTCTGTGGCTCCTACTCGCCGAGTGCATGAACCTACTCGGCGAGTAGGTTGAAGATACAAGTGAACTCGGCGAGTCTCCCCTTGGACTCGGCGAGTTCATCAGGCAGACAGCAAGTTTTTCGACTTTTTTCAACTTTTAAGCACAAATAGCAAACAAACAAGCCTAGGCACTGATACCACTGATGGGTTTTGAGCATTCTAACACTTCCTAAGTGTACATGCAACCCTAATAACCTTGGATCTATGTTTGTCTAATTATCATGCAAAGTTGAATTCCAAGGTTATATTCCTATCTAGCATACATGGGGAACAATTTCTAACTTGAATGAAAGATAGAATAACATACCTTGTTGTTGCTTATGTTCCTTGAAACCTTGTGAGCCTAGCACCCCAAGTGTGATGCCTCAAATGCTTCACACAACACCAAATGCTCTTGGAAAGACTTTGAGAGAATACACACTTCTTGAAATCGGCCTAGCCCTCTAGTTTCTTATATGTAGCCAATTTTGGTGGAGAATGGGATCCTTATATAGTGTTGACACATCTAGGGTTACACCATGTAAACCCTAATGTGTCATGACTCTTCATTTCCATGACCCATGGGTTTGTAACTCCCATGGAGCATCCTATGGGTAGAACCCAACTTGATAATCCATGAAGCCTCTTAGCCCACTATACAAGATATGAATGATTTACATAATCAACCCATATATTTAATTAGTTATCTTTTGATCACTTAATTAATTCCAAATTAATTCTTTGATCAAACTAATCAAATAATATTGTTAATATATTAGAACTTATAATATACTAATAATATCCAAGTGTTATTCCTCTCATTTAGTCTATCCAATTGCATGGTGCCATGCAACCCAAATGGACCATGCCGGGTCGGGTCAAGTACTGACCAGAAATAGTTATGGACTTAGACACCTTATCCAACAAGATCACCATAGACCAAATCCAGCTTCTTCTTTGCCCTGAAATTTGTCTAACTTGGAAACGGGTCCCTTGTTTGTTTTCCCACTAAACAACCTTCACAGAGTTGTGTGGGGATTGTTAACTGTGGCACTCCTTCAATCATTTTCTGATCAACCAGCTGTTTTAATGAATTGAAATTTATGTGCCCCAAGCGTTTGTGCCACAACCGATCATCAACTTCTGCAACAAAGCACACTGCAGTATCTTCTTCTAACTCAATTTTGTAGAGTATGTTTGCTGATCTTCTAACCTTCATGAGTAGCTTTCCAATTGAATCATGAACCCATAAAAATGGGTCTTTGATCTTGATCTCATCTCCCCCTTCTGCTAATTAACCCAGACTAATGATGTTGCTACATAAATCAGGTATGTAGTATACATCATTCAATTTTCGACGCTCTCCATTCTTGCACTTGAAAACTATTGAGCCTTTGCCTTCCATTCTCACTTTCAATTCATTTCCAAATTTCACAAAGCCATGAATTGATTCATTCAAGCTTCTGAATTTGGTTTTGTCTCCCGTCATATGGTTACTAGCACCTGTATTCAGGTACCATGTGGAAGACGACTTCTTCAAATTTCCATGGGTTCTCAATTGAGGACTGAGAGTTTCTTCATTCAGAAATACCAAGCTTTCATCTTCACATGTTGAAAGCAATAGGGCAGGCTCATTGTCGTGATGTTCTTGGACCAGGTTATTCTTGTGGGTTCGTTCTTTTCGTGGGTTCTTACATTCAGATGCATAATGCCCATACTCTTGGCAATTATAGCACTGGATGTCACTTTTGTCATGGCTACTCGATGCACCGGGATTGCTTTCCTTGTGGTGATGTGGTCCTCCTCTGCCAGCACGACCACCACGGCCTCCTGCGATTCTTCCTCTACCTCTGCCACGACCACCATGAGATCCGCCAAATCCACCTCGATTTGATCTCTACTTTGAATCACCCTCTGACTTCTTTTTGTTTCTATCGGACCATTCATTGTGGGTTAGGAGGAGTTTTCGATCGTCACCTTCACCGGTACTCTTCATGCGTTCTTCATATGCCTTGAGTCTTCCGATCACCTCTTCAACGGACATTGATTCCAAATCTCCAAATTGCTCGAGTGTCGAGGCAATCTAAAGAAATTTGGATGACACCGCCCTGAGTAACTTTTTCACCACCTGAGATTCTTCTACCTTGTCTCCCAAGGTCCTTAATGTGTTGACTGTGTTGATGACTTTTCCGGTGAAGTCATCAACACTCTCCGTCTCTTTCATGCTCATGGCTTCGAGTTCAGCCTTGAGTGTTTGAATTCTGGCAACCTTCACTCTATCTGCCCCTACAAACATAACTTTGAGAGCTTCCCAGGCTTCTTTAGCGGTCTTCTTCTCCGCCAATGTCATGAGTAAATCCCCAGGTATTCCCTGATAGATGGCAGCCAAGGCCATGTTATCCTTCTTTGCTTCAACAAGGGTGTTGGGTGTTCTGGGTTCTACAACATCCCAAACACCTTGAGCCGACATAAACACCCGCATCTTTATTGCCCATGCCCCATAGTTGCTTCTTGTTAACATCGGATAGTGGAGTGTGATTTACGCGTCTTTGTCACCATTCCCATTGCTGCTGCTGCCTGTCATTTCTTCTTTTCGGGGTTGATACTTGGGCATATACCAGGTTTTGCTTTGATACCAAGTGTTGGCTTTTCACAAGCCTGTATCAAGACTATGGCAATGAAACAAAGACAGGGAGAAAAACAGAGGGCAAGATACTTAAAGCTTATAGCTTTTTATTCACTGAATTGAGAGAGGAGGTGATAACCTCAACGTACATACTGCTAAGCTATTTAAACTCAAAAAAATGCTAAAAAGATCGCAACTACCCCTAGTGGCATAAGACCCGGATTCAACAGCCCACATGGCTTTGAAATATTCAAAACATAATAAAAACATGACATAAAACAATAAACTAATTTCTGAATTATTCCAACAAGTCCAACTGCACTGTTAGGCCAAAGTGCCCAAATAGTTGTCTGATCTTAAAATTGAACATAAGGAAGCTAAAGAGTCCAAAATGCAAACATCCACATGGAAGAAGATATTATCATTTTCGGTTCTACATTATGTAGTTTCTTTCACACTAAAAAATAGTCTGAAGTACGATGTATATACATACAATATAGTTTCTCATTGGGGAACTTTATCAAACAGTCGGTATTCATTAAAATCCGAACAAATGTATACACATACAAAAATACACGCATGCAGATGTAAACATTAAAAGACATAAATATGTTATATACGTATATAGACAAATGGACCGATTTCCCCCAATCAGATGTTTATACCAACCACCTATTTAGGAAAATCGATGAAAATCGAAAAAACCAAACCCAATTGTAACCACAATGAAATCAAAACAAAAATTAAAGATGACCCAAACCTAGCCCTAATATACCATATATATATATATATATATATATATATATATATATATATATATATATATATATATATATATATATCTTACCTCCTGCCGCTGCCGACCACCACCAACATCGTCGGCACCACCGCTGGCACCATCATCATTGTCGAAATACAACGATCTTCAGATATGGAGCTACCGCCTTCAGATCTGAAGTATTCACCTTCAGATATGGTGCATTTGCCTTCAGATCTACAACCCCCGACTTTAGATATGCCATCACCATCGAGCGTCGCCTCCTTCCACCATGATCTATCTCACCAACACCGACTATCGCCTTTCATCAGCTGCTTTACTTTGCTGCTTTACTTTGCTGGAACACCTAGAAAACACTACATTATTTTGAAGTCTAAATATGCTTCTTCTCCAGATCTCCAACGTTTCAGATCTGATGAAGCACGAGAAAAACTCTTCGATCTGCTTCACCCGAATAACAGATGTGACGGAGTATGAAGCTCGTTGTCGCCTCCAAATGTTTGTTGGATTTGTACCAGATTTATTATGTGTCGCCTACTTCTCATCTATAACTCGATTCCGTCTCTATCTTTCTTATATCTAGTCAAAACACCACCAAATCGACATCAGATCTGATTTGTTTGTCCATTTTCAGGTTAGATCTAGTGTGTGTATGGTGTTACATTGATGGTGCGTACAAAAGGAAGTTCTGAAAAAAAGATGCACACAAGGTGTTTGATGAAATGGCTCAATGAAATTTAGTTATTAAGTTGTGAATTTAGTTGTGAATGCATATTTTTTGTGTATTAAGTTATGAAGTTTGTGTATTTAGCTATGATATTTGTGTTTAAAACTGTGAATTGAATGCATTAAGCTGTGAATTTCTTGTTTAAGCTTTAAATTGACTATATTAAGCTGTGTGTTTTGTATATTTAACTATGAATTAATTGTATTAAAATGTGAATTGATTGTATTAAAATTTTTAAGTTGATAATATACTTTTAAATGCATACCTTTTTTTTGTATTAAATAGTGAATTTTTTGTATTAACTTGTTTATTTTGTGGTTTAAATTGTGGATCGACTGCATTAACCTGTAAATTTCTTATATTAAGTTGTTATTTTTGTGTTTTAAATAGTGAACTGATTGCATTAAGCTGTGGATTTCCTGTTTAAAGTATGAGCTGACTATATTAACCTGTGAATTTATTATATTAAGTTGTGAATTGACTGTATTAACATGTGAAATGACTGGTATTAAACTGTGATTTTTTTATATAAATTTTTTGTTTGCTTCTGAAATATAAGAGTGAAGAAACACTATACACATATATCTTTTTATCTAATTTTGAATAAAATATGTAAAATTTAAATTGTGAATATTTGTTTAAATAAACATTAAAAGAAGCACTAGCATTAAATCTGAAGGTATATGTGTAATTTGAAGTTAAAAATATGGTTGTGAATGTATAATTTTTTGCATTAAACTGTGAATTTTATATATTATGCTGTGATTTTATGTACTGAACTGTGAATTGACTATATTAAGATGTGAATTATTAATAAATTTTTGTTAAATATGAATGATTTATGTATGAAATTTTTTTAGTACAACGTGCATACTAGTTTAGATATTGATATTAAAGATTCTAGAAAAGGGATAAATTGACAATAACCTTGGAACATTAACAAATGTAGATACAAGAGTGCACCTATATCAACTGAAACATGTTTCTGAAAAGTTCATGGTACTTTCTAGAATTTAACGTCATAAATAACATTGTATTTTATTGAAAGTGTGTTAAATAGCATTGTAATTTGTTAAGATTCAATTGTTTTATTTTGTTGACTATTTCTGGTAGAACACAAGCTATTTTGAAATTTTTAGCACATAAATGGAATTATATTTATCAAGATTATCTATAATAGCATTGTACTCGGTAAAAAATCACTTTTTTTGAAGTTTTGAATGTCTCGAGAAATGGCATTATCTTGGATGGAATTTAACATCATAAATAACATTATACTAATAAAAAATCTTGTAAAAGGCAGTATGCTATATAGAAATTCACACTTTTAGAATACTTTTACTGTTTCTAGAGAATTATGGTATCAATTCTAGTGGTGGCAATAGATTTTACCAATATAGATCATTAGAGAATACTTTTACTGCTCTGTAGAAATTCACACTTTTGGAATACTTTTGGAACATTTTTGTAATATTTGTAGTGATCAATTTGTTTTAACTATTTTTACCAATATAGATCATTCGAGATCCAAGAATACTAGCAATTTTGATGTGTAAACAATATGATTTTATATTTCTAGCAATTTTGATGTGTAAACAATATGAGTTTATATTTCTACGTCTAACTTAAAGTAATTATCATTTAATTGGTAATTTTAGGTATGGTGAACTTGATGACCGTGTTTTGGATGTGACGACTGTTTTGGGTGCGAAGACGATGATCAATAACATTGGATAAGATGATGAACAAAGCTCACAAAAAAAATAATCTCTAAAGTTTGATATCATTACAAACAGTCTTACAATTCCAGTTTCATTCTCACAAAATGTTTGATTTCATTGTAGTAGTAGTTTATGTTTATTCATGTGGGAATATCATTTATGTAGTTGTAATTTATATCCATTCTTACAAGAATGTATTACATGTGGATGTTTATCAAAAATCAAACCAAATCATTACAATTGATAAGGATATCCTAATTTCCTTTTTAAAAAAAATTCAATTTTAGCCAGAAAAACGAACTAAGGAAATTATCCTAATCAAGCCAATATTATCAAAATCGAAATTCTAGGGATTTGATTGGCCAAATCGTCGAGTTTGTGCAATACAATCATCGAGTTGGGCCGACTCGTTGAGTTCCAAACATGAACTCGTCGAGTTCTATGAACATAATGACGATATTGCTCCCTTCTGCTTTGGACGATTCATAATTGCATCAAGTTCAATTGAAAAACAACCTAGGCTCTGATACCACTGATGGGTTATGAGCATAACTAAAAAACTTATGTGTTCATGCAACCCTAAGATTAAGGATCTAGGTTTTCACTAGTTGAACATGCAAACTTGAATATCAAATAAAAAACCCTAATGGCATCTATATAATTGAAAGTGACCAAATAAAAGAGTTTAGATGTGTACCTTACTTTTTATGTAGTAATAAGAAGAAAACCTTGTAGATCTTTAGCTCTTGAAAGCAAGTGCCTCAAATGTGACACCTCTAATGGCTTAGAAACAATCTTTGTAAGAGGATGAGAAGGAGAGAGAGAAGGAGGAAAGAATGTATGGCTCTACTAGGGTTCTTCCAAAGGTTGGCCAAAAATCCCAAGCTAAGCCTCCTTAAATATTGTTGGTTGCTTAGTCCTAAAGCTAAGGTATGCAGGTGGAAACCCTAATTCCCTACTTAAGGCCTAAGATGCCCATGGACTCCTCATTAGAAGGCCTTGGACGAAAACTTATAGAGCCATGCTATAGTTTTCATCCACTCCCATCTGAGGAGTCCAAGAGCCCAATTTCACAACTATCAACGATTTGCAAAAACAACCCATGCACTTTTAGTTAATTCCTTTAATCCCAAAATTAATTTCAAATTAATTTCTGATTACATATTAATTAAACAACATGATTTCCAATTAATATATTATTTTCATAACATATCAATAAATCATTTATATGAATTTGTTATTCCAAACAATAAATTCAACTTCTCTCCAAAAGTCATCTTGTCAAGTTACAGGAGTGAAGGTAACCCAAAAGGACTTGTGCTTCTATCAATTCAAGTATATATACCAATTATAGTTATGGGCTTAGACACCCAATCCAACAACAAGGTCAAAGGCATACAACGGAATAGAGCCTATTCCTTGGAAGCCCAAGCGGAAGATCCATGCCTTGGACCTGGAATGCACAGAACCTCTGCCATTTTTACTCTTAAGAAGTAGACAAAATCTGGAGCAGCAAGACCCCAAGCGGATGGTCACATCCGAGTGGGAAAATGGGTAAATGCCACAGTGTATCCATCTGTCGGCTCTTGCTGGGTAGCGTTACCATCCCACGAGGATGATATCGATCGGGGAACGGATGCTGGCAATTTCCAAAGAAACACACTCCTTCTTTCAAAAAAGGAAAGGTAAGGATAAGGGTCCTCTTTCCCAGAGCTTGGTACACATAAAAAAAGGTTGCGCACATTTACCGAACGACATCAAGGACTGATCATCCATGTCATTCGAGCAAAACTATTGCGAAAGCACAACAATAGGTTTCAAAGGCTTATAACCTTTCCCTAAAAATATGTCAGTAATATCGAAAGAGCCACAACTCCTGACTTCAACTAAATAGAGGCTTCAAAGGATCATAACCTTTCCCTCGAAACACATAATACCTAAGTCCCTGGGCCTCGAGGTGACGATCTCGACCTGCCTTAAACGACTGAGGTCGGCGTGCGACCCTCTTAGGCCCAAGACCTAAATCAAAACCCTGCAAAGCGAACTAGATAAAAAGTTCATGTCCAAAGGCAGGTCGATGCCTCGACCATACGAAGGCAAATCCACGACTCAAACGGGAGCCACACTTAAGACACTCCCAGTATAAAGCCAAAAAATAAAGAGCACACACACACACACCACAAAGGCCAACATTAACCTTTGTTGTGAACCGCCCGGAATGACAGGAAAAAGTACAGTAATCCAGAAACAAACTAATGCACCCAAAGTTAAAATTGTTAAATTATCCACCGGACATGCCTAGATTTCAAGGCCACACAAGGATATAAACAAAACAACAACAAAAAAACGCTATCCAGAAGATGAGAAACTTCAAATATCACGAGCATGGGAGGATAGGGCATGATCATCGAAGCCAGATTCACAACACAACTGGCGAAGTCCGACAAGATCCAGTTCGCCCAAGCGAAGATATGAGGCAAAATCCATCTCGACGAAGGCCTTCATAGACACATGCATGAATCGGCAAACTGCACCACAAAACTCAGCTCCAAAGGATCATACTTACCGGTGACCACCTACTTTTGCACCATCTCCTTTCCACTCTCCACACCGGAGCCATACACACGGGCTTTAGATGCCGAAACCCAAGGGAAAACTCACCGCTTTTAACAACTCGGTCCACCACACGACTCACACCCTTTTAAAGGACCCAAGCCAGATCCTCTTCCAAAGCTTTGCTATTCAACACCTCAGCCTCCAGGCCCCCGCCCTGTTGTTTCATAAGCTCTTTCAAAGCACACCTTTCCACCTCCAAGCTCTACACCTGCTAAGACAAGCGACCCACCTCCCCGTCTAGGAATGACATATGGTCCTCAGCAGCAGACTTCTCCCTCGATAACACGTCGTAGCGCTCATCAAATTTAGGCCTCTTCTCTTTCAAGAGTGATGCCCTCTCCCTGAGCTCGTCACAATCAGCCTCGACAATAACCGACTCCGCCAAAATCGACCCCAATATAACGAAGACGACCAATTGCAACCACTAAGTAAGGAGTGACCTGGGATGTGGTGTATTGAAGCTCGTTCGCCATATGGGAATAAGACAGAAGGTTAAGTGACTCCAATGCAGCCAAAAGATATGTGTGTCTACACCACTCATGGGCGTCAGCCTGATCCGATAATGGAGACCCAGGGGCAAGGTTCTAGCCAGTAAGGTACACTCTAGAGGAACCAGACATCAGTGAACCAGCCCCATGAGATGGATCCACCGCCCCCTTGATGGACGAGGCAATCTCGTTGTCCCTAGTCTCACCCCCTCTTACGGAAGAGGGACATTGTCATCAAAAATATCACTCACTAAGGGAGACTCCACAAGAAAAGAATCAATGTAGCATTGCTTACATAGTAGCTTGTCAATCGAATCGACACCACTACCATTTGAAAGAGCAGAATCCAGCAACACAACCCATTGTTTAGAGATCACTCAGCCCCCACTGATGGGTGGCTCCCCAGTCACAGGTAGTCCATCAGAAGGAAACAATAGACCATGGCTAAAATAAGGAGCGGACCTCCCTCCACCGGTGGCGGACAAAACGACGAATTCTTCCAACCGAGAACCATAGGTAAGAGCCGGAAGAGCATCCACCAAAGGCACTTTGTGGTACTGCAGCTCGCCCTGGAATTAACCACACAACACCTTCTTAAAGGACAAAATCTCCTTAGAACCAGCGATAAGAGGAACAATACAAACCAAATGCTCTCATAATCAAAATAATCACCAGTAAAAAAAGAGAAAAGGGAGGGGCAGGGAAGTGATACTTACCATCCTTTTCCACATAAAATTAGGGCATCATCCCTCGGGCCTGCTAAGCAGCACTCATCCCTGCAGCCACCAATACGCAGTCTGGCCATTCCTCCCCGTTGAAACAAATCCTCTACAACGCTTTAGCAGTGGACAATGTCGAGGGATCCGCTTCGAAGAGATCGACACGCGAGGATAACCTGGACTAACCGGGTTGCTGTTAACCCACAACCATCGGTCTTGCCAATTCTTCCGAGGGGCCTTTTGGTTAACAATGAACATGTACGTATTGCGGCATTGAGAAAGAGTATGGACACCAAATTGGATGGAGTTGGAAAAGGCCTAGAAGGCTTGAAAATTAAGAAGCACACCCAAGGTTCGGCATGCTAACTTAAAACCGACAATTTGATTAATAGAATTAGGTGTATGATCGTGGACGAAGAAACCATAATCCCTTATAACTTCGTCGAAGAAATTTGAGACCGGAAGATGGAGCCCAACCTCGAAAAATCAACACAGGTATCCTAACCTTCCCTGTCGGCGGCAGGTAAAAGATAGCCCCTTCCTTCGGAAACTGCACTCCATGATCAAACATAAATCCAAAACAAAATTGTAGAGACTCAAACTCCTCCGAAGTTGGGTCGTTCCTTGATCGAGCGAACGCCATAACAAACAGAGGATAAGAACGCAACGAATTGAAATGTAAATCGAAATGTAAATCGAAAGAAGTTCAAAATGTAAATCGAAATAATTGAATATTTCCATACTAAAGCTTGCCTACATAGGGCTACCATGCCATGTTAGCAGCTGTCAGGACCATCCCACACCAGATACATGTCCGGGTCTAAGCTAGAACAACTCAGCTATCCCGGAAAACGCAGACATCTACTAGCCTAGGGGACTTGTTAATGTATTCCACTAAGAATACGTCAAACGTAACGGGGCCCACGTTTGATAAATATTGTAGTCAAGGATCGACGTATGCCTAGTGCCAAGACCATGCCCTCGCCCTCGCGATCCCATGATTATTCCTTGGCACCCAAGCACTGAAGCCCACTCAGAGACAAAACAGTGCTAGTAGTCTTCCAGAGAGATGTGTGTAATACTCAGGGCCACGCCTACCGAGAGTTCTGCACCAACATCATCTAACCACTAGTGGAGAACAATCCACTAATGAGACGCCCGCATGTCCTGTCGGCCCAACAGGGACCAGAAGTTATCTTTAGGACCTTGTCCCCGATGTGACACGTATAAATAGAACCCTTCTCCTGAGAAGGGGAACCTCTCACTCACTCTTCTACTAAACCCATATTCTCTCAACTAGACACTTACTTGACCGTTGGAGTTTCGTTCCGGGAGCCCATCCCGGACGACGACTGATGACCTTTTTCTTTGTGTTGTCATTCTTAAGCTTAACTCCATCGGGACAACAAGAGGCAACGTTAAGTCCGGGGAACATATCATAACAGAGGGTCAACATTGGGGCCTCACACAAATTTTGTCTCAAAGTATCGAATGTCGCCTGCTGCTCAGGGCCCCAACAAAAATCCATGCCCTTCCTCGTCATACGAGTGAGGGGTACTGCAATCTTAGAGAAATCCTGAATAAATCTTCAATAATACCCTACTAAACCCAAGAAACTCCTGATCCCTAAGAGAGACTTTAGGACCTCCACTGCATCATGGCCTCATTCTTGGCCGGATCGACCAAAATCACGTTATAGTTAACGAGGTGCCCCAAGAACTGGACCTCTATTAACAAAAATTACACTTCGTGAACCTGGCATATAACCGTTCTCGCCTCAAAAACCCTATAAGCTCTCGAATGTGATCCTCATGTTGCTCCATGGTCTTCGAATATACCAAGATATTATCAATTAAAATGATGACTGATCGATCGAGCATCGGTCTGTATACCCGTTTCATCAATCCATAAATTTCGCAGGTGCATTGGTGAGCCCAAATGGCATCATCACGAACTCATAATGACCATATCAAGTTCGGAATGCGGTCTTCTCCACGTCCTCGTCTCTAACCCCCATTTGATGATACCCAACCTCGAATCGATCTTTGACAACCAAGATGCACCCTACAACTGATTGAAGAGCTCATTAATCTGCAGAAGGGGATAACGATTCTTCACTGTCAACTTGTTTAACTCCCGATAATCAATGTACATCCGGTGTGAACTGTCCTTCTTCTTGACGAATAAAATTGGTTCTCCCCACAATAAACTACTCGGTCTAATAAGTTGCTGGCCCAACAAACTCCTGAAGCTAAAAGGACAACTCATGCATCTCGGGCGGTGCCAAACAGTATAGTGCCCTGGCAATTATAGATAGGATGTTATGTGTTGTTATGATCCATTAGATCAGTATCCTAGTAGATAAGATCTTATATGATGTTATGATATGTTAGATCGATTTGTCTGTCTATAGACTGTTATGTGATTATCTGGTATATTTGCACATGTTTGATTGGTGGTTAAGGTTTATCTACTTTGTGCGGGAGCCTACAGACCTAGGCATTCCAACTCGATGGTTGTGGGTCTTGAGTATTCAATCCAGAGGATGATTGGAATCGTACTATATGGGCATTCCACCCTGATGGTTGTGGGCCTGGAGTATTTTATCCCGAGGATGATTGGACCCATAGTATATTGGCATTCCAACCTGATGGTTGAGGGCCTGAGGTATTCCAACCCGATGTTTGATTGGATCCATAGTATGTTGTTTGTGATTATATGTATATTGTTGTTATGTATGGGTATTTTGGGGGAACTCACTAAGCTTCGAGCTTACAGCTTTAGTTTTGGTTTCAAGTACATCAGATGATCGCGGGAAGGCAAAGGCGTGATCTTACAGCTTCTCATGTTTTATGTATTTGGATTTTGGGATACTCTGACTTGATACTAATTTGAAAACACTTGTAATAATTTAATGGTTTTAATTTGTTGAAAAAGTTTTAAATTGGATCAAATTTTATGGATGTTACAAGTTGGTATCAGAGCCTTGGTTTGAGTGAATTGGAGGAACACTCGTGTGAATCTAGTCTCAAATCAAGGAAAAGATTTTCAAAATGATTTTTTAAATGGTTTTCAAAATACTAAAGGAGGATGCAGAGTGTACAATCAACCGGAGCCAGTAAGTATACCCAAAAATACCATACAATTGTTTGATTATGATATATGTTAAGACAACATGCTAGTACTAGGCTAGGGATCTTCAGGAATTTCATGATAGAATTTCCTGATTGTATGATGCCTGATAGCCTAGGGTTTTCCTTATATGGAATAGACATCATTACTATAGTTTATTAGTGTATGCATCACGACCGTACATAATTAAGATCCTATAGCCTGAGAATATTTGGGTTGGCCTTATTTCCTGTTCTTTTTTGATGAAGGGCTTAGGGTAGGATCAGGTATTCGAAAGTCTATAGGGTCCAGCGTATGTATGACTAGCATACACTAGTGGTGCAAGGTTGGTGGAAGTTTCATGGATGAGTGAGTTATGCGGGGTCAGTAGGCCAATTATGAGATAGTTAGTTTTCATCTAGGAGTGAGGATTGAGTGATCACCATGCATATATATATATATATATATATATATATATATATATATATATATATATATTGTTAGGGTGCTGTGATGATGCTTGAGACAAATATAGGTAGGTGTGGAAGGTAGTATGGGACCGTACTACTGAAAGCACATGACCCATATGTGTAGCAAGGAAGTCACAGCCCCTAGGGATATGTTGGGGATTGGTTCCCGGATTATTATATGGAATGTTGATATTTTCCCAGTATATTTTCAGCATGGTGACTACGAGGAGCTTTGAGCTCGGATTTGGGTTAGGAGCAGGGGCTACTGATATGTGCATATTTAGTTCATATTAAGTATAGATTTTTATTCATTTATTAGCTAAATTATTGCATTTTATGGACAAAAGGTACTTAAAAGTGTTTGAATTATATTTTCAGTCCAAAAATGAAGCTCGGAAGCAGAAGGAAGCAGGAGAAGCGGTTGAGAGATCAAGAATGGAACAAAGAAGAAAACCACCAAAAAATAATACCTACTCGGAGAGTAGGGTCGACTACTCGGCGAGTCCGATCGAAGAATCGAGAAGATAATGACTCGGGATCCCAGAGACTTATCACAATACGGGGACTGAGAGATGGACTCGACGAGTCGCCACCTGACTCGACGAGACTCTTCGAGTCGATTCGTATAGAGATAAGTCTTCAGAACGATAGAGTAGAATTCGGGAATGATTCAGAAGAGTTCTGTTTGGGGATACAAAGTTGACAATATGGTTTGATTGATTGGTAGGATTAATTCTAAGTTGGTGAATTTTTGTTATTTTAGCTTGCTAAAGAACCTTGTGTGTGAATAATAATTAATTTTCTGTTAATAGGAAGATAATTGATTAGCATGAACATCTATTGATTATTAACCTCATATGCTACGTGATCACTATGCCATATGTCTAGGATTAATGAATATGAAACTAGAATTAATAAGAAATTTGAGTAAATTCATGTGCAAGCTTGTGTGATGACCATCAACAAGAAGTTAATTAAAAGATTAAATTAATTAACTATTGCAAGTCTAAATTAACCCGAATAATTAATCTAGTAAATCTAATTAAATTAGACAATTGGCCACTGTTTAAGTTAGTTTATTTGCTAAGGATTAGTGTAGTGAATGCGAATCTAATCACTTGAATCGGTAACCAACGAAAGAATTAATCCATTGCACCATTACCTTGAAATCAACCATAGAATCAACTAAGTTGAACTAAACAGAAGTTCCCTTCCGTTTATTGAATCTAGTTAGTATTTTGTTTTCTAGTTTTTAAGTAAGTAATAGTTAGTAAATTTCTAGTATTGTAAAACTAGATAAAACCCCTACTTATTAATTAACTTAGATAAAATTAGTTTTTAATTTTAATTTGTCGTTCCCTGTGATCGATACCCTGCTTATTTAACTATACCACAATTGATAGGTTCACTGCCTTTTGTGTGTTATTTGATAATTAAAAGTAGGTTTAAAACTAAGTGAGTTTGCACACATCAAGTTTTTGGCGCCGTTGCCGGGGAACGGTTCTAAAAATTAACATTAAATTCTAATTTAATCGATCCTTTGTGTGGGATTTATCTCACACAAAGTTATTCAGTAAGTAGAATTAGTTTTAATAAAATTCCGTTTTTAGAGTAACTAGAATTTTTTTTTTCTGTTTTTGCCTTGAACTCGCCGAGTGCACTCGTGCCGACTCGGCGAGTACATCGCTATTTCACCTTTAATATTTTATTTTATTTTTGTTCTTTTACGCGTTTTTCTGTTCTGTTTACAGTTGTTTCATGACCCGAGGATCTGATACACCTCTGGTCCCCCCTCTTGAAGACCCGGAATCCGCACTAAGGAAGAGAAAAAGGCAAAGCCGTTGGAGAATCCACTTCTTCAAAGAACTCGCCACTCAAAAACCTCAAGTCCGTTTTCAGCAAGAAGAGGAGCAGCAAATCCGGAGCATCCAGTGCCTCTTTGACTATTGAAGACCCAATTCAAGAAGATATCGAATACGAGACCGAGGAAGAAGAAGAACCCACATTCGAGCACGACTCCGATTTTGAAGACGATTTAGTCATCACTATGGCTAATATCGATGAAGTCCCCATGGGGGAATGGAAGAAGAGGATGCACGATGACACCGACCCGGGACTTGTGCAGCCCGCAATTCCCGTAACCGCCACTTTCGAACTAAAAGGCCATATTCTCGCTCAACTCAAGGAGATTCCTTTTTATGGGAAGGATCACGAAGACGCCTACAAGCACTTGGACGAAGTGAATGATGTGGCCGACTACTTCAATGTACCGAATGTCCCTCGTGAGACCCAGCTTCTTCGCATGCTCCCACTCACGTTCAAAGAAGCTGCAAAGGATTGGCTAAAGTCACTTCCTCCCGAATCAGTCACCACATGGGCCAAGATGAAAGAGGAGTTCATAGATCACTTTTGTCCACCCTCCAAAATAGCCAAGCTAAAGAAAGCAATTGCCAACTTCGAGCAACAGCCCGGAGAATCTCTATATGAAGCATGGGAAAGGTACAAGAGTTTGCTTAGAAATTGCCCACATCACGACCTTAATAGCCAACAAGAGGTCTCCATTTTCTACGATGGAGTCAATGTCACCACAAAGCAATTACTCGATTCTCAAGATCCGCTCACGAAGAAGGCGCCCCCGGTAATCAAGGAGCTAATTGAAGAATTCTATAAGCACTCTAGAGAATACCACAATCCAAGAAACGAAGTAAGTCGGGGAGTAGTGAACGTGGCAAATGATAGCATAGCGGCGGTGATAGCTAAGCTTGATAGTCTTGATAGAAGAATGACAAAAATGGATCAAACAATCCATGCTATGAGGGTAGGATGTGAAAATTGTAGAGGTCCCCATCTAACAAAGGATTGTGATTTGGATGAGAATGGAAATAAGAAAGCTCAAGTCATCTATTCAAGTGGCGATCGAAACGACGAAAATTGGCGAAAACCTAAGAAGGAATGGCTCCCATACGAAGAGTATAAGAAGGCTAAGGAGGAAAAATACAAGCAGAAGCAGAGGGGACTATATCAAAGAGAAGAACCGGTAGAAAAGAAAGATGATTTGGAAGAAATGTTCACTAGATTCATAGCCGCGTCTGAAAAGAGACACAATGATCACGAGGCCGCAATACATGAGACCAGAAACATGCTAAGGAATCAGCAGGCATCCATCCTCAACATTGAGAAATAGCTGGGACAGCTTGCACACCAAGTGAACGAAAGAAGACCGGGTCAACTTCCAAGTAATACTGAAACCAATCCAAGAATGGAGAATGTGAGTGCAGTGACCTCCAGCAAGGAAGAAATATTCACAGATACACTGAGAATCTCCAAAAGGAAGACAGAAAGGGCAGAAGAGTCGGCTCCAGCAAAACCCGATCTGACTCGCTGAGTCCCTCTAGTGGTCTCGACGAGTCCATGTGTGAATGATAAAACTGTCAGTCCTTTAAAGCCATATAATCCTCCTTTGCCATACCCAATTAAAGCCATGCCTGCGGAAAAAGTTGAAGCATATAAAACCTTCATGAAGCATGTTAAAGCCCTACAAGTTAATGTGCCATTTGTAGAAACGATGCTCCAGACACCCAAATACTTCAACTTGCTAAAAGGTCTTTTTGCTGCTAGGAAAGATTTGGCTGAAGTCGCGGAGATACTATTGGGTGAGCTACCCTAAAAGAAAGGCGATCCGGGGAATATTATAATTCCATGCCAGTTTGGTAATGAAGTTGTCACCCAAGCATTGACCGACTCGGGTGCAAGCATCAATCTGATGCCTTTCTCTTTCTTTAAAAGGTTGAATTTACCGGAGCCAAGACCGGTAAATATGAAGATCCATTTGGCAGACAAGACAATAATTCATCCACAAGGCGTTTGTGAGGATCTCCTTATTAAAGCTGACAAGTTTATATTTCCGGTAGACTTTGTGGTGGTTGACATGGAAGAAGACCCCAAAATTCCAATCATTTTGGGGAGATCATTTTTAAACACCGCATGCGCCTTAATTGATGTATGTGAGTCTACACTAACATTAAGGGTAGGTGACGAATCCACAATGTTTAGAGCTGTACCAGAAGCCAAGCAAGAAGAGGAAATAAAGGAAGAAATCTCATTTATCCATTTGGAGGATGAGATACTAGAGAAAGAGCTTGCACTTTTGCAAAAAGAAGATCCAAGCAAGTTTCTGCTACATTCTAGAGAGGATAGAGATGCTAACAAGGACTTGGAGGAGTTAGAAAAGCTACTAGAAGGAGCCGACTCAGAAAACACCCAAGAAATGATGGAATACGATCAGACTCGCCGAGTCACTTTACTGGACTCAACGAGTCCAGTCGAATTTGATAACAACTTGGGTGATTTAGATCTGTTTGTTGCTAGTCCTCTGTATAGTTTGGATTTGGATATTTTTCCTCATTCTTTAAGAGAACAAACAGAAAAGGAAGACATGGATACGGAAGTTCAACATGCCTATATAGCATGTCTTAATGCAATTACACTTGAAGATGGGGTGAGCATAGAAAAAGAAGGGGAGGCAAAAGAAAGGAGTGTGAAAGCTGATCAACCATCCATTACCAAACCTAGAGCATGCACCTTCACAAAATACGAAGTAATTCAGTTAGAAGGAAAAGAAGTGCAAAAGAAGGTGAAAACGAATGGGGTGAAGAAGAAAAAGAGGAGAATGGAAGCCCAAGCAGCTGAGAATGATGTTATGAAAAAGAAGAGAGAGGAAGCAAAACAGGCTTACAAAAACAAGAATCACGCTTACAAAACGAAGTACAAACCACAAAAGACTAGGCGTGCATTCCCAATGCTGGAAGATGACGAGACGTAGATGGGAAGGAGTCCAGCTAACGACTCCTTAAAAAGAAGCACTTGGCGGGAGGCAACTCGTTGTTTAGAGTTTGCTTTCTTTTACCTTTTTGAGTTTTGTTTGAAATTTTTTTCGTTTTTTTTAGAATTTTAATCTTCCAAATCATCGGACATGTCTGCTTGAGAGTGCGTATGGACTAAGTGTGGGGTGAAATAAATTTTCTTTTCTTAATAAATGACAAGAATTTTAAAATTTTTTTGAATTGTTTGCAAGAGACTCGCCGAGTCTGCCCATGACTCGACGAGTAGATATAGATTTCAGAAAAAAATGGCATCGCGACCAGACTCGCCGAGTCGGTATTATTCACAGAAAAAAAATAATAAAAAGAATTACTTTTACAACTGGTAACTAGGGTTCTAACCCTAAAAGAATCAGTTTTTACACACACTCGTCGTGCGCCTCTCTCTCAATTCCCTCTCAAGCATTCATCTTCCTCTTCATTGTTCTTCAATTTTTTTCAAGTTCCATCACAAAAAGGGTAACAAATTTCTTCCTCTTTTCTGTTAAAAGCATGATTCTAAGGCTATCTATGATGGAAATTGCATAGAAAAAACAGATTTTGAAAATTATTAAATTTCTAGGGTTTCGATTTTTCATGAATTATGATGTTTTGCATGTTTATTCTTGCCTAAATACCTTATATACATATGTCTAGACAAAACCCTGGAAGAAATTTTGAGATTTCCTGGTCCAATTTAGACCGACTCGCTGACTGACTCGTGCAGTTCTTGCAACTCGCCGAGTCGTACATGGACTCGACGAGTCGAGTCGGGGAAGATGTGCATGACGTCTTTTAATTATAATCTATGTTTCTGGGTTTTGTATCTTTGTTTTGCAGAAAGAATGTTCAGCAGGGGGCAAAGTTCTGGGGGACACCAAGGGGACTTTCCTTGGTTGAATTTCCCACAAATTGAGTCTGCTTTAACAATGTAGAAGTGGAAGAAGAAGTTAGCCGACATAAGGAAGAAGGAAATATACGTGCCCAATAGGATAGATTAGGATTGGTTGCAAAATGTACGCTATGAAGAGGAGTTAGCTCCATATCTTTTAAAGGAGTTTACCCACGAAGGAGAAACGATGATTTGTGAGGGGTGGAGCCGGGTCTTTCGAATTCAAGAGCCGATGTATTTGGAGCTATGCCTAGAGTTCTTCTCCATAGTGTCTTTCACGGGGGAGTGGATTGTTATCACCCAGCAAGTTTCAGTTTCTGCCTTGGGGGTGAATTTCATCAATGTTTTGTGCTCGATCTTGCCTGTCGATTGGGAATTTATGACCAGCCCTTGGTCTCAACAGATATCTTTCGGGCCTTTTTGGAGCAATCCCACATGGTGTTTCCTGATGGAGTTACGAGCACGGGGTGGTGGAACATGATTGGCAAAAAAGTTTATATTCTGAAATCGGCGCAAGAGGGGAACATTCGATCGCCTACACACCGCCTTATTCATCGTCTCATTTCATCCACTATTAACCAAAGGAAGGATGATGACAAGGTTTCTAACCTTGATGTCTTCTATTTATGGAGCATTATCACACCCGGCATTTTTTGCAATATTCCATGGTGTTTCGCTTCATATCTATCGGAGGGTGCGGTCAAGGATCGCAAAACTTCTCGAATTAATGGTGGTATGTTTGTCACCCGGCTAGCCAACTCGTTTGGGTTGATGACCCGTGGTGCATGGAACTTTATGACGATGATTCCTACGCCTCCATTCAATCCAATTCTTTTCCGGCGGGCTAGGATTATTGAACACTATGGTGGTGGTCATTATGCTATCCCGCATGATGATCCGGTAATTGGTCCCCAAGCACCGGGAAGGAGGGTCCGATCGAGGAAGGAGCGAGATGTGGAGGAAGAGTCGCCGGTGATTCCGGTTGATAATGAAGAGGTATCAATGGATTGGTACAATGTGGAGATGAGGCGGCTACAAGATCAAATGGCACGGGGCATCAATTTTAGCAATCAATCACATATCCGGATTTTCGATCACTTCAACATACCGCATATCGATGGCGGTAACTTTCCGTATATTCCATTGTGGGACGAGGTGATTAGTACACGAAGGAGTGGTGCGGGAGGAAGTGGAGCAGCACCAGATCATGACGAGGAGGAGGATTAATTTATTTGCGTTTCTATTAGACAATTTTCAATTTCTATTTTTATGTTTTTGTTTTTTATTTGGTTTGTTTGAATGTGTTAAGACTTTTTACTGTTTTGTTTAATGTGTGTTTGCCTTGATTATTTTTCAGAACTGAATTAGGAATGCTTGCATAGGAGAGTTAAAGTTCTAGAGTCAAAAGGGTTATAAGAGTGATAGAGAGTCAAGAGAGGGAAGCATTAGAGTCAAAGTATCGAGTACGGTCCTTAGGGACATTAGCGAGTAAGTCCAGAAGTGAGGAGAAAGTTTTGAAGATTTGTTGGAGGCTGGAACAAATGCAGAATGCCATTTTTTTTTCGTCTAGCGGTCTACTCGACGAGTGCACTAAACTGACTCGACGAGTCGCCTAGTATTCTCACACATACGAAGATGATTCCTACGCCTCCATTCAATCCAATTCTTTTCCGGCGGGCTAGGATTATTGAAGACTATGGTAGTGGTCATTATGCTATCCCGCATGATGATCCGGTAATTGGTCCCCAAGCACCGGGAAGGAGGGTCCGATCGAGGAAGGAGCGAGATGTGGAGGAAGAGTCGCCGGTGATTCCGGTTGATAATGAAGAGGTATCAATGGATTGGTACAATGTGGAGATGAGGCGGCTACAAGATCAAATGGCGCGGGGCATCAATTTTAGCAATCAATCACATATCCGGATTTTCGATCACTTCAACATACCGCATATCGATGGCGGTAACTTTCCGTATATTCCATTGTGGGACGAGGTGATTAGTACACGAAGGAGTGGTGCGGGAGGAAGTGGAGCAGCACCAGATCATGACGAGGAGGAGGATTAATTTATTTGCGTTTCTATTAGACAATTTTCAATTTCTATTTTTATGTTTTTGTTTTTTATTTGGTTTGTTTGAATGTGTTAAGACTTTTTACTATTTTGTTTAATGTGTGTTTGCCTTGATTATTTTTCAGAATTGAATTAGGAATGCTTGCATAGGAGAGTTAAAGTTCTAGAGTCAAAAGGGTTATAAGAGTGATAGAGAGTCAAGAGAGGGAAGCATTAGAGTCAAAGTATCGAGTCCGGTCCTTAGGGATATTAGCGAGTAAGTCCAGAAGTGAGGAGAAAGTTTTGAAGATTTGTTGGAGGCTGGAACAAATGCAGAATGCCATTTTTTTTTCGTCCAGCGGTCTACTCGACGAGTGCACTAAACTGACTCGACGAGTCGCCTAGTATTCTCACACATACGAAGATGTCCGCGCTTATTCTAGACGAGTCACATATATGACTCGACGATTCATTCATTTTTAAACAAAGGGGACTGCTGATCTGATGCTGATAAGAGTACCACTTGACCATTTATTCTTCCCATATTGATTCCTAAAGATCTTATACTGTTTTTCCGCGTATTTGGAGCGACCCACACGAGATTTTGACACCCAAGACATGGATGAGATGTTCCCATGTCTAAAGTCAATTGAAGTTGGAGCTAAAATGAAAGTGACCAACCTATCAACTGCTATCCCAGGGGAGTTTGTTCCAATTTCCTCTTTATTCTCTTTTTATGTTTTTATCATGCATAATATGCAATGAGGACATAGCATTAATTAAGTGTGGGGTAGGGGGTTGGTTTCATATTAGAAAATTTAGAGTCTTAACTTAGATTAATTTTAAAATTTTTTTGCATACCAAAAATATTACTTAGGACTTAATTTAGAAAATTTTGGTAAAAGCAAATTAGGATTCCATGTTAGAATTGTGTTGATAATTGCACGAAAACCCAAATGTTTAGTTGAGCCTATATACATTCTAATGCATTTGTGGCTTCCTTATTCCAATGAAATCATGGGACAAAAACACGACCTTGCACAGCCTGAGGGATGCAATATGTTTAGCAGCCTAAACCTGAAATGTATCCAGGAAGATTGTTATCGTTAGCTAATAAAGGTTGAGATTGAGCACCCCTGCTTAAGCATGTAGGGTTTTGAGTGAAAAAAGTGAGGTACACGAAAAAAAAAAAAAAATTACAAGAAAAGTTGTAAGAATTTTGGAGTAATCAAAGTGAAGATCAAAAGATCGAAAATTCCGAAGAAATTCAAAAAGTTGAAGATACCAAAAATCAATAAAGGTGGTGAATTCAAAGAAATCAAAGATCAAATTATCAAAGGAAGTGAAGAATTCCAAAAGAGCTCCATAGTGGTATCGAAAAGTGTATTTCTAGATTATGTATGCTTGGGTTGCTCAATTAAAAATACCTTGAGGGTAAGAGGTTTTATGTGGATGGATTCGGAGGGTTACATAAAATGAGCATAGTTTGGGGTGAGTGGGCGAGTGTTTATGAGGATTGTGAGTATTTGGAGTATGGGAGGTCCTTAGGAAAAATTTTAGACACAAATGCATGCGTTGCGGTCTTGGCATAATGGTTGGGTTAGATTGGAGTTGTCATATGTGATTCTAATGTTTTAAAATTTAGTTTTGCTTGGGGGCAAGCAAAAGTCAAGTGTGGGGTATTTTGATATGTGCATATTTAGTTCATATTAAGTATAGATTTTTATTCATTTATTAGCTAAATTATTGCATTTTATGGAAAAAAAAAAGGTACTTAAAAGTGTTTGAATTATATTTTCAGTCCAAAAATGAAGCTCGGAAGCAGGAGGAGCGGTTGAGAGATCAAGAATGGAACAAAGAAGAAAACCACCAAAAAATAATACCTACTCGGTGAGTAGGGTCGACTACTCGGCGAGTCCGATCAAAGAATCAAGAAGATAATGACTCGGGATCCCAGAGACTTATCACAATACGAGGACTGAGAGATGGACTCGACGATTCGCCACCTGACTCGACGAGTCGATTCGTATATATAGAGATAACTCTTCAGAACGATAGAGCAGAATTCGGGAACGATTCAGAAGAGTTTAGCTGCGATTGAGAAGGCAGAAAAACCCTAGAAGACGACGAGAGAAGCTAGAATTCAATCCCGAAGAAGAATTAAGGCAAATTTTCATCATTCCACTTATTCTTTTGTTTTATCATTCTGGTTAAACAATTTGACTCTGTTTGTTTGCTGTTATTTACTTCAATTATGAGCTAAAACCTTTAGACTTCTGTTTGGGGATACAAAGTTGACAATATGGTTTGATTGATTAGTAGGATTAATTCTAAGTTGGTGAATTTTTGTTATTTTAGCTTGCTAAAGAACCTTGTGTGTGAATAATAATTAATTTTCTGTTAATAGGAAGATAATTGATTAGCATGAACATCTATTGATTATTAACCTCATATGCTACGTGATCACTATGCCATATGTCTAGGATTAATGAATATGAAACTAGAATTAATAAGAAAATTAAGTAAATTCATGTGCAAGCTTGTGTGATGACCATCAACAAGAAGTTAATTAAAAGATTAAATTAGTTAACTATTGCAAGTCTAAATTAACCCGAATAATTAATCTAGTAAATCTAATTAAATTAGACAATTGGCCACTGTTTAAGTTAGTTTATTTGCTAAGGATTAGTGTAGTGAATGCGAATCTAATCACTTGAATCGGTAACCAACGAAAGAATTAATCCATTGCACCATTACCTTGAAATCAACCATAGAATCAACTAAGTTGAACTAAACAGAAGTTCCCTTCCATTTATTGAATCTAGTTAGTATTTTGTTTTCTAGTTTTTAAGTAAGTAATAGTTAGTAAGTTTCTAGTCTTGTAAAACTAGATAAAAACCCTACTTATTAATTAACTTAGATAAAATTAGTTTTTAATTTTAATTTGCCGTTCCCTATGATCGATACCATGCTTATTTAACTATACCACAATTGATAGGTTCATTGCCTTTTGTGTGTTATTTGATAATTAAAAGTATGTTTAAAGCTAAGTGAGTTTGCACACATCAGCTACCAACTAGGATAGGCCAACATTGACAGAGGATCATGTCAGGGAGATCATCCGCGAGGAGGTGGTCGAGATTGTCCGGTGTCAGATACCATAGATGCTTGGATCTATTAAGACCGCCATGATGGAGTATTTTGATGACATATATGCATCCCTAGCTAAGACGGCTGCCGCAGCAGCTACAACAACAGTAATAGTGGCAGGGGGAGGAGCCAGTAGATGTTTTTAGTACCGAGACTGTAACGACCCGTCTCCGGTATGATGATTCCTTGGTATTTATTTTGAAGTTTTGCAAGAGGGACTCGGCGAGTTCATAGCCTGACTCGCCGAGTAGGGACGGGATTTCGAGCACGTGTTAGCTGGCGACTCGGCGAGTCTATATTCTAGACTCGGCGAGTCTGTCCGTCTGGGAGAAACCCTAAATCCCCGGGGTGCCCACTATTTAAGCCACCTTATGGCCTCCAATCTCGCCTCCTTCACCCTCAGAAGCTGTGAGAAAACCCTAATTCGATCTTGAGTGTCTTAAGTGATCTTGTGTGCATTTGTGAAGGCTTGAAGAAGGAGAAGAAGAAAGGAGCAAGGAGAAGGATTGTAGAGCAGAGATTCAAGGGAAAGCAAGAGCTCTTTGAGGTATTCTTCAGATTTCCTTCCCTTTTATGCTTTAAAACCCCTTCTAGATCTAGTTGATGCTTTTCTCAAGCCTTATGTTGATATGGAAGCCCTATTATGCCGAGATATCTTTAGATCTGTTCATTTAGGAGTTGTAGAACCCAGATCTATTGCCTTTATGGAGCTATCTTGCATCATAACCCTAGATCTACCCTTTTAAGTGCCTTTTTAGCCTTTATTCCCTTGTTCATGTGTTTGTACACGTAAAGTTGGAAACTTTACGTGGTAAATCAGCTTATTGGACTCAGATCTATCATTTGTATGTATTGGATTCGAGCAGAATCGAGTGTAGAATAGTTGCATGGCGGTGACTCGGCGAGTCGGAAGAACGACTCGGCGAGTCGAGTCGCGAGTCCCCGATTTCTTCCTTTTGAGCGGTGTCGAGTGGGACCAGTGAGTAGTGGAGTGGACTCAGTTAGTTTGAGGGTAGACTCGGTAATGGAGGGACTCGGCGAGTTGTTCATACAACTCGGCGAGTCCAAGGCAATCTTCTTAAGCTCAAGAACAACTCGTCGAGTTGTTCATATGACTCGGCGAGTCGGATGAAGATTGTCTGAGTTCTTGGATCGAGAGGGTACTCGTCGAGTCGATGCCATACTCGACGAGTAGCAGCGAGTAGGGTCGAGGAGTGAGAATAGAGACTCGACGAGTTGGCGGCCCAACTCGGCGAGTCAGGTCAACTGTGGGTTGACTTTGACCGAGAGTTGACTTTGACCAAGGGTAAAAGAGTCATTTTACCCAGTGCAGTGTTTAGTATTTGATTGAGTGTGTTTATGGACTTGTAGCCGGGGAGATACCGGAGCAGCAGCAGTTAGCCCTCAGAGCCATTCACTCAGCAGCCAGTTCACGAGGTGAGTTTCCTTCCAGTAGGAACGGGTCTAAGGCCACAATGCCAGCCCGTTTAGCTAGCAGTAGTATCCGGATTTTGATCAGATGCAGTAGTTAGTATGTTTGATGCCTTCGTGGCTCAGGCAGGATTTATGTGTGTTCATGCTAGTGATATGTTTATGCTATGTTCAGTTAGCTTCGGACTTCGGTCCGATGTAGGGGACAAGGTCCCAGTCAGCTTCGGACTTCGGTCCGATTTTAGCTTCGAACTTCGGTTCGATGTAGGGGACAAGGTCCCAGTCAGCTTCGGACTTCGGTCCGATGTCAGCTTCGGACTACGGTTCGATGTAAGGGACAAGGTCCCAGTCAGCTTCGGACTTCGGTCCGATGGAGGGTGCAAGGCCCCAGTCAGTTAGCTTCGGACTTCGGTCCGATGTAGGGGACAAGGTCCCAGTCAGTCAGCTTCAGACTTCGGTCCGATGGAGGGGGCAAGGCCCCAGTATGTGCTTGATATGTTATTGTATGGTATGTGGTAGTTTGGGGGAGCTCACTAAGCTTTGTGCTTACAGTTTCAGTTTTGGTTTCAGGTACTTTCGCATGCAGAGGGAAGAGCTCGGGATGATGGCATCGCACACACCACAACTTCAGCTTTTATCCTGGGAGATGATTTAGTTTTTGATTTTGATATGACATAGATATGATACAGTTTTCCGCACAGTGTTTTTATTATGTTTGGGATACATCACGTATGGTTTTATGATATGACACTCAGATTATGGTTTTTGGTTATATTGAAAAATGAATTTTTTGGGTCGTATTTTTGGGTCGTTTCAGAGACTTTGATAACACAAAGCCCCTGAATTTCAATAGGACTTAGGATCTGATCATAGCCATGAGGTGGCTGTCTTATGTGAAGGGATGTTTCTTCATGTGATCTTGTCCTACTGACCAGAAGGTCAGATGTGCCCTGAACTTGCTGAGGTTCGGGGCAAAGGACTGGTGGAGGTTGATGACTGGTTCGTATACTAATGAGGGATATGTTATGCGCTCTCTACATTCCACGGGTCGAGCGCGAGTGACTGTCACAAGAGTTTTTGGATCCGACACAGGGTACAGAGTCGGTGACGGAGATCACCTGTATGTTTACTGAGAGGCCGATGTTTTTCCTGGAGTTTGCTTCCGAGCAGGCTCAGATGACACGTTATCTGAGCATGATCAAGACTAATATCCGTCAGTTTGTTGCTACCCAACAATGTGATACACTACTAGAGTTACAACAGGCCGCTATGTTGTGTGTGCTGGAGATTGAGTTATAGTTACAGGAGCAGAGGCAGGCCCCGACGCAGTCACATCCAACACAAAAGTGGCCTAAGACCACTGATACCAGGTTTGGGGGATAGTCGGGCCGCAATTGTGGGAAGTGCAGAAAGGCTCATTCGGGGGTTTGCCGGTCACGGAGAGGGTGCCACAGATATGGCAAGCAGGTCCATCTTGCCAGGGATTGCAGGCAGCAGACTCCAGCTCTCGGAGTCCGGATTTGTTACCATTATGAGCAGGTGGGCCATCTGAAGGCCCAATGCCCCCTACTAGCCACCAAGCAGGCGCAAGCTCCAGCGCCAGCTACAATGAGGATTACTGACGGGAGTCATGGTAGAGCAGCGCCCCCGAGGGCTAAGGGCCGCGTCTTCCAGCTTACGGCAAAGGAGGCCAGGGCAGCATCAGACGTGGTTGCTGGTATGTTTTTATCCATTATCTTACTGATTATATATGGTTTATGCTTATATGTCAGTACTTGTGATTAGGTACGTTTTTAGTGAACTCCTTACTTGCTTTTGTAACATCCCAAAAATAAAGGCCAAAAATTTCGTTTTAATTAAGTTATTACATAAAACCATTAGTATAAAAACATTCATAATAATATCTCATGTCAAAACCAAAGTGTCAATAATCAAAACATAGTATCATAAAACCATATCAGAGTATAATCCCAAGGATCTCGTGTGCGGAAAACATGGTGTGATGCGCTGCGATCGAGCCGGCTCCCATCCTTTGAAAACGAAGTACCTTAAACCAAAACTAAAAACCGTAAGCACGAAGCTTAGTGAGTTTCCCTATCACACCATATAATGCCTATCCCTCGGTATCTTTCAACCGGTATTTGTCTGGCATAACTGGGAGCTAGACTCCCCTTCAGTATCTTTCAACTGGTACTCAGGAACTAACCTCCCCTTCGGTATCTTTCAACCGGTAACTGGGAGCTAACCTCTCCTTCGATATCTTTCAACCGGTAACTGGGAGCTAACCTCCCCTTCGGTATCTTTCAACCGGTAACAATGAGCTAACCTCTCCTTCGGTATCTTTCAACCGGTATCTGGGGACTATTTCACCCCTATCACTATCACATAATAACATATCATAAACATATTGGTTCCGTGATAACATAACATAAACATACTGAATCACATAATGGCATATCATAACCATATTGGTCACATAATATCATATCATAAACATACTGCTTACATAATGGCATATCGTAACCATACAGGTCACATAATAACATATCATAAACATACTGCTAGGCATGCATGGGTTCTGTCAACCCCTTCGGTATCTTTCGATCGGTAACCGTCTTAGGTATCTATCAACCGGTAACTGGGGACTATTCCACCCCTACTACTACTAACACATATCTCATAGCATCCCAGCACAATAAGCATATCAAATAATGGCAAACAGATAATTATCACAAAGACAATCATCTCAAACATAATCACATACTGGTGGGTCGGCACTGGTGCCTTAGACCCACCCCTACTGGAAGGTAACTCACCTGACACTACTGAAGTCCCACAGACTCAACCCCACACTGCAGAAGTCCCGCAGACTCAACCCCAGCTGCTGGATGACAGATTCCCAAACTGTCAACACCAAAATAACACCCAATTAATAATTGGGTTCCAACACAAAAACCATAAATCCATGCTTGGGGTAAAAGACTTCTTTACCCCTATCTTAACTTGATTCAAGCCCAAGGCCCAATCCAAACGCCCAAAAGTCAACCATGAGTCAAAGACCAACATATGGCCCAATTTTCTAAATTGGACCCATAGTATGATGTTTGTGATTATATGTATATTGTTGTTATGTATGGGTATTTTGGGGGAACTCACTAAGCTTCGGGCTTACAGTTTCAATTTTGGTTTCAAGTACATCAGAGGGTCGTTGGAAGGCAAAGACATGATCACATAGCTCCTCATATTTTATCTATTTGGATTTTGGGATACTCAAACTTGCAACTATTTTGAAAACATTTGTAATAATTTATTGGTTTTAATTGGTTGAAAATTTTTTAAATTGGCTCAAATTTTATGGATGTTACACTACGACTGAGCAGGAGTCTGCCTCAGCTCCTTATAGAGGAGATCTATCTCAATCTCCGGCCTCCCCGCGGTCTACTATAGCTCAGAAAGAGTATCATAACGTTGGGTGGACACAAACTGGCGGATATCCGTCTTGAGCATGCTCAAGTACTGGGTTATATGAGCTTGCTTAGAAGCAGCAAACTCATTACATAAAAGATCCCTCTCAATAAACATCTTGGTAATCTCCGTCACCGTCTTAATACCTTGTCTCAGATCCAAATACTCTTAATCCAGCCTCACCCTCTCCACTAATGGAACATACCTCAAACGAAACATCTCCAAGAACCGCTCCCAAGTAACAACAACTCTCTGCTCTGGATTGTAAGAGCCAACCACCAATTTTTCACACCTGACCGAAGAAGGTTCAGGGAGCACTTAACCTTCTGGTTAGCAATACAATCACCTCATCAATACAATCGGGTCCTAGACCCCATCAAACATCGGGGGCTTCATATTGTCGAAGTCCCAGTACTAGAAAGCTCTTTTTCCTCGAACCCTTGCAGTAGAAACGGCTGCGGAAGCTGCAACAACAACAGCCTCAGAAAGAGCAGCATATCGATCATCAAAGAGCTCAATCATAGCGGCCTTGATAGACCCAAACATCTCTGGTAGACCTCTAGACAACAGCAACCACCTCAGTGGCGATGATCTCCCAAATCTAATCATCAGTCATCCCTAGCCTATCCTGACCACTTGCTCTAAACCCAGAACCAGATCCTCTTGTAAACACCATACTAAAAATAAACCAGAATATGTAAGAAATGCCACAATACACAGCTACAATCACGAGACGAGACTAACCATTGGGTTTTGTGTCTTCCTGCTACACGTACGGGTCCTGTGCTTTCAGTGGTACGGGCCCATACTACCTTCCACACCAAACCGTATTTATCTCAAGGATCATCACATCCACTAAACACAATTACAACAACTAGGATACATGTACATCTTATCCTCACTCTCTCGGGAGTGGCTAAACATTCCTCATCTGGCCGGCTGCTCACATAAATATACTCATCCATGAAACTTCCACCAACCCTGCAACACTCGCGTATGCTAGTCATACATAGCACTACATCCTATAGACAGTCGAATACTTGATTCTACCCTAAGCTCGCAAACAAACATGGAACAGGAAATAAGGCTAAACCAAACATTCTCAATCTACAAAATCCTAGTTATGTACAATTATGACGCATATATTAAGAAACTACAGTAATGATGTCAATTCCATACAAGAAGTACCTTAGCCTATCAGGCAATTCTGTCATGCATTTCATTGAAGATCCCTAGCCTATCGCTAACATGTTCTATCATAAGCATCATATCAAAATATAGTTGTTAACTTGGGGTACACTTTCTGGCTCCGGCTGATCGTACACATCACATCCTTCTTTGGTTACTTTTGAAAAAGAAAAATTGAAAGTTGTTTCAAAACTTTTGCAGTTCCTTAGTTTGAGTTTGGATCCACACGAATGCTCCTCCAATTCTCTCAAACCAAGACTTTAATACCAACTGGTAACATCCCAAAAATCAAAATAAATTCGAACTTTTCAAAAACAACTCATAACCATAAATGTTTACAAAACCATTGTTTCAAAAGTTTAATTTAATAATCACAGTATCCTAAAATCCAAACAACATAAAAACCAAAGGATGTGAAAGATCATGCATTCGCCTTGCCACGGTCATCTGAAGTACCTGAAACAATAAGATGAAACTGTAAGCCAAAGCTTACTAAGCTCCCCTAAAATACCAACACACACAACATATAACATCACATACTGGGTCCACAACTAACAAAATGGATTACCCTTAAGCCCATGGTAAGAGTTTGCCCACAGTATGAGTCTGGCTTGCCTATCAGGCCCACAACTCATATATGGCTTGCTCCCAAGCCCACAACATAAGTCTGGCTTGCCCTTCACGCCCACACCTTATGTCTGCCTTGCTCCCGGGTTTGTTGGCTACCGCACAAAGCAGTACTACCTCAAACCAACCATACCATGTCGACATATACGTAACATATAACATATATTCAGCATCAAATAAACATATAACCAGTCATCAGACAAACATGAAAATCTACAGATCATTACCGTATACAACATCCTCTATATCAGGATACATAATCTAGTGGGTCAGTATTGGTGCCTTTGACCCACAAGTATAGCTGGGAAAACTCACCTCTCAGTCTGAACAAATAGCTGAATAGGTCTCTGCTACAAATCTCAGCTCTACCCATCAACTATTCATCCTATAGCAACCAAATCTCAATTACCACTCAAAATACCAAAAATAACCCTATGTCAAACTTGGTCAAAGTTAAAGTTAATTCAAACTTAAAATCCCCATAGCTGCTAGTCATGTCATGACATAATAAGTCAAGAATAGCTGAGGAATGCCATCCTCACGCCTTGAAACTCGTTGTGCTCACGTCGTAAGAATGCTCTGATCAGAAGTTCTTAATCTCTTTTGGCCAAGCAACCAAATCCTCCATAGTGTCCTATTTACTCTAGAACATCATAAAAGTCGTAGCTTTTTGGACATGCATGTCCAAAGCATGTCCAAAACACTAGTTAGGACACAAAAGAGAAAAATGACACCAAATCTCATGCAAGAGTCTTAAAACTCAACTATCTTCCAGATCTAGATACTATACTACTCAAGGGACCTAGAGTTCCATAAAGTTGGCAAATTTATGGATTCCAACCTTTACATCATCTTGAAAATGAAGCTTTTAGCATAAAAATATAGATCTAGCCTAATGGACTCATAAAGCAATGAACTTGATACTCACAAAAGATCTAAAATATGAGCAAATGCTTAGTGGTGAGACTTGAATGCAGAAATAGTGAACTAAATGCTCTTCCTCTTCTTCTCCTTGGCTAAAAACACCATAAATGAGCTTCAAGATCAAATATGGAGGCTAGGGTTTCAAAGGGGAGTGCAATGAGGTGATGACGGATGAGGGTGGGCTAACCCTTGCCCTTATTTCCTTTAAATACGGGAGTAAAACCCCTAAACTTAGGGTTTCCTCTCAGGCAGGTCTCACATCATGAGCCAACATATGCTCATGTCATGAGCCTAAAATGACGCGCGTCCTCATTAAACCCATCATGACATGACATACCTTCCTCACGTCGTGAGTAGGATTAAACCCTTTGAAAACTTAAATTTGACAAATGCTTACCTGAACTGGATGTTACACTAATATTGGCAGATTTTGTCCCATATAGTTTATTTCTTTCTTTATTTAAATAATAAAGATTTTTATTAGTAGATTATCTTTATTTATGGAGTATATCTCTAATTGAAATCCTAGGAATAATTTAGTTATTTTCCTTTTTTTCCTAGGGTAATTCTATTTTCCATATAAGTATGTTTTTGCTTTCCTGGGGATTTGATGATTTTGATTATTGAGAATAAAATTTACCAAGACCTTTAGATCTCATTTTTTACCCTGTGTTGTTTTGACCATTTGAACTTCTAAGTGTTGCATTATTTGGTATCAGAGCAAACGAGCAAACATGTTATTGTTCAAATGGTCAGACATGGTACACGTAACCCTCACAGGAACGCCGATGGAGGCAACGACGTCAAGCACACTGACCCACGTGATATCGAAATTGAAAGTTTACAACAACGAGTAAGATAGTTGGAGTTGCAACAAGAGAGGAGAAATTCAGAGCTAACCGGTTCGTAACTCAACTTTGAAGACGAAGAAGAGAACCCTTTCGGTGCCCCCCGACGCAACACCTTTGAAACATACCAACAACATAGCCATAGACGAAACAATGAAGACGCTTTACGTAACTTGGGAATGAAGATAGAGATTCCTGAGTTTGAGGGTAAAACCCATCCAAACGATTTTATTGATTGGCTAAACACGGTGGAGCGAGTTTTTGATCTCAAATATGTCCCTGACCCAATTAAAGTAAAGCTTGTGGCCATAAAGCTTCAAAAGTCTACTTCACTTTGGTGGGAACACAAGAAAAACCGATGCCATAGGGACGGTAAGACCAAATTCGAGAATTGGTAAAAGATGAAGTTACTACAAGTCAAGTTCCTTCCTATAAATCACCGCCAAGAAGCCTTTCTAGATTACCATAATGTTGCCCAAAGGGGTTCCTCTGTTGAAGACTTTATCGCCGAATTTGATCAACTCAGAATGCGTTGTGTTGTCGAAGAAGAAGATGAATAGGTTATTGCTCGATTTTAGGTGCTCTTAAACCTGAAATTGTAGACATCGTTCATCTCCAAAAGTATTAGACGTATGAGGATGTATGTCGCTTACCTTTAAAGGTGGAAAACAATTAAAGAACCGAGGGAAATCAGGAGGCAGTATGTTTATAACTTCTTCACGATCGCCATCGACACCAACACACAAGACAACTAACCCGAAAGTCGACACCTCAATAGATACTACTATCAACCCACCCACTCCTAGTATCCATCATTGCTTCAAATGTAAGGGTGTGGGTCACATTGCGAGAGATTTCCCGAACAAACAACTAGTTACATTGGTGGAAGAATCGGTTAATGTGTACAATACTGAAGAGAAAGAAGAAAGTGATGAGAGTGAAATTGAGGTGGTGTATGCAGATCTTGGCGATGTTTTAATTACACAACGTGTCTTAAATATTGAAGTGTCGAAAACAGTCGATGATAGTTCATGGTTGTGAAACAACATTTTGCGCACCAAGTGTACAACAAAGGGGAAGCTATATAACGTCATAATTGATGGGGGAAGCTGCGACAACATGGTAGCAACAACGATGGTTGAGAAATTAGGTCTCAAGGTGGAAAACCATCCAGAACCATACTAAATCACATGGTTAAAAAAAAGGAATGTCATCAAAGTAAGTAAACATTGCTTGGTTCAATTTTCAATTGGAAAAAAATATAAAGACGAAGTTTGGTAGGAAGTAATTCCCATGGATGCTTGTCACGTGTTATTAGGGAGACCCTGGTAATACGACCAAAGAACCAAACACAACGGGTTTTTGAATACATATAGTTTCAAGAAGGACGGGATTAATATAGTCTTTGCACCTCTCGACACAAGAGAAAGTGTTGTTGACAACTTATTTCTATCCAAAACAGAATTCATGGGTTTAACCAAGCTCACCCCACAACCCATCATATATGTTATAGTATTAACAGAAGAAAATGGCCTTTCCCCAATTGTTCAAGATCTGGTCCAGCCATTAATTAATGAGTTTATAGATGTTTTTCTAGAAGATATTCCACTTGGCTTACCCCTAATGAGGGAGATTCAACATTGTATAGATTTTTTTACCAAGCTTCACTATCCCAAACAAACCCGCCTACAACATGAATCCGAAAGAATTTGAAGAGTTATACCGACAGGTCTACGAACTATTTGAGAAGGGAATAATACATGAGAGTATGAGTTGTGCCCCGTACTAGCTTTGTTAGTTCCAAAACAAAGGGGAACTTTCGTATGTACATTGATAGTAGACCTGTCAATAAAATAATTATTAAATATTGATTCCATATTCCTCGTTTTGATGACTTAATCGATCAATTGCATGGGTCAACGGTTTTCTCCAAAATTAACTTATGGAGCGAATACCATCAGATTCGCATGCGACCTGGTGATGAATGGAAAACTGCCTTTAAGACACGTGACATGGTATATGAGTGGTTGGTGATGCCCTTTGGCTTATCAAACGCACCAAGTACTTTTATGTGTCTGATGAACCATGTTTTCAAACCCTTTATAGGTCACTTTGTGGTCATTTATTTTGATGACATTTTGGTTTTTAGCAAGAATGTCGAGCAACATGCGTCACACCTTCAACAGGTTTTTGAGGTCTTGCAGGAGCAGAAACTATATGCCAACGAAAAGAAATGTCATTTTCTTACTAACGAAGTTACCTTTCTTGGATACTTAGTTTCAGGCGATGGAAAATGGATGGGATGAATCGAAGGTTGAAGCCATCATGAGCTGGCCTACACCCACTATGATCCATGATATTCGTAGTTTTCATGGGTTAGCCTCATTTTACAGCGTTTCATCCAGAATTTTAGTACTATTATCCCCTATGACAGAGTGCATGAAAGGCATGAAGTTATGTTGGACTAAAGAGGCGAGAAAGGTGGTTGATGAATTAAAACAGAGGGTTACACATGCTCCTGTTTTAGTTTTCCCTAATTTTAACAAAGTATTTCAAGTTGAATGTGATGCTTCAGGCCTAGGGACCGGCGGTGTACTAAGTCAAAATTAGAGATTGATCGCTTTTTTAGTGAAAAGTTCAATGAAATGTGCTGAAATATTCTACATATGACAAGGAGTTCTATGACATTACTCAAAGTTTAGAGTATTGGCGTCACTACTTGATAACTGATGAGTTTATTTCCTATTCTGATCACGAAGCACTCAAATACATCCACGGGCAATAAAAGCTCAACCCTCGTCATGCCAAATAGGTTGAATTTTTACAAGCTTATTCATTTGTCATCCTACACAAGGCTGGGACCTCAAATACCGTTGCTGATGCTCTAAGTCGACAACAGGTGCTCGCTTCAGAGATGAAATTCGAGGTCTGCGGCTTTGATACTTTCTGAGAATTATGCTAGGATGATCCCGATTTCAGAACTATTTGGAATAGCTGCCAAGACAAGCCCCTTTCGCGATTTTTCAAAGCATGAGGGTTACCTTTTTAAGGATGCCCGCTTATGCGCCTCTGTGAGCTCATTGTGGGACTAAATTATATTAGAAATCCATTTTGGAGATCTTGCAGGTCACTTTGGATGGGACAAGACCATAGCTTTAATCATGGTCATTTTTATTGGCCCAAAATGGAGCGAGATGTTGCCCGCATCATTGCGTGATGTCGCATATGTCATGTGGCCAAAACCCACCATACCAATACAGGCTTGTATACATCATTACCTGTTCCCGTCCCCCCGTGGGAGGACGTTAGTTTGGAATTTGTGTTGGGTTTACCCCGAATTCAAAGACAAAAAGATTTGGTGATGGTAGTTATTGGCATCTTTTCTAAAATGGCTCATTTTGTGCCCTACGCTAAAACTTATGATGCGAGTCAAATTGCACGGTTGTATTTTTTTGAAATTGTTAAGCTCCACTATAACCTCAGATTGGGATGTAAAGTTCGTTAGCCATTTTTGGCGTGCACTTTGGAAAAGCATGGGGTCAAGTTTTCAATTTAGTAGCTCTCATCATCCGCAAACGGAAGGTAAAACAGAAGTCACAAACCGGAGTTTATGAAATTTGTTACGAAGTCTTGTCCGTAATAGCCCCAAGCAGTGGGACCTCACCCTTTCTCAAGCTGAATCTGCATACAATTGTTCTATTAATCGCACAACGGGGATGCGTACATTCATGATAGTTTATGGCTGAGACCCGCTTACTCCGCTTGATTTAAACACCCATTTTCGTGGTTGACCATGTTAGTGTTGACCGGGGGGGGGGGGGGGGGGGGGGGGAGGGGGTAGCTGCTGGGCCCAATTTTTTTTATTATATATTGTATATACATTTATTTAAAAATAAAAAATTTATAATAGCGGTAGGGCCCTTTTTCTCTTACTTGTCCGAGGTATTTGAGGATGTTTTACATCCTCAAGCCCTGCGTTGAAGCCGAATATCCATTCCTCCAGATTAAAACCCTCCAACAAAAGGTACGTGATCAGATTAGTAAGCATAATACTGAGTATCAAAACCTTGCCGACAGGCATAGGAAGCAAGTTGTCTACAAGGAAGGTGATCTAGTATGGATTCATCTAAAGAATAAGCGTTTTCCAGCTGGTTGTTTTTGGAAGTTGAAGCCTCGTGTTGACGGTCCTTATCGAGTTTTTAAGAAGATTAATGATCATGCATATAAAGTTGATCTACCTGGTCATTATAACATTTCAGCTACCTTTAATGTGGCTGATTTATCGCCGTTTGAAGGGGGTGTGGATGCACTAGCAGACTTGATGGCGAGTCTTTTCCAAGGCGAGGAGGATGATGCATGGGCATCCAATCACAACCTAATATTGGCTGATTTTATTCCATTTTAGTTTATTTTTTTCTTTATTTAAATAATAAAGATTTTATTAGTAGATTATCTCTATATGGAGTATATCTCTAAGTGAAATCCTAGGAATATTTTAGTTACTTTCCTTTTTTTCCTAGGGTAATTCTATTTTCCCTATAAGTATGTTTTTGTTTTCCCGGAGGGTTTCATGATTTTGATTATTGAGAATAAAATTTACCAAGACCTTTAGATCTCGTTCTTTACCCTGTGTTGTTTTGACCATTTGAACTGCTAAGTTTTGCATCAGGCGGTATCTATGGAAGGATTACCTAGTGTCCATTAATTAAAGCAGCCCAACAGATAATTAAATCTTTATTGCACTTTGAAGATGTCTAAACTAATTTAAAGCTAGAAACATATTAAGCAACATTTTGTTGCATATTCCAAAGCTAGATTGGATAACTTGCAGGAAGACGAAGATGAGATAATGTTCTGAATGTTGAGGGAACAAGCAGGTTGCATATCAGATGTGCTTTGCGCACATTAACTAATATTGATTGCAAAGCTACACTAAAGTTGTACAATAACACGGATACTCATGACGCGATAAGCAATTATACAGATATATCTAATTAGTTAGACTTTTAACACCAGATCCACAAGTTTTATATGTTAATTAAGGAAACACTTGATTTATCTTACAACCCATATAAAGTTCTATTTGCAAGCTCCGGTTAAATTGTAGAACAACAAGCTTCCTGGGTTAGAAACTGGCTATCAGACTTGCAGGATAACAAGACCAACAAATAAATTGCAACTTATAAGAAAGACAATTGGGCCCTTCAACATTGTTGGTGAAAGAAGAAAGACACATAGAAGGAACCTTAGCTTCTTGTTTTGAACAAGCTTACGAATGTGTGATGATCGAAGACCTTTGATGTATTTATTCAGGTCTATGAAAAACCTGAATAGCCTCATTATGTGATAATAAATTGGCACCATAGATCATGTATACCTTGTGATTTATTGTTAATGTTAATTTCTAGTCGTGATTATTGTTGGCCCCCTCGATCATCATACATACCAATCATGTAATATACCTAGCACCTATATTTGGTCAAGGTCAAGAGAACAATTAGAGCATCTCTGTTACATAAACCTACTTCTGATCTTGCATCTTCTTTCTTCCTTTGTGTTATGTTAGACTATAATATTGTGGTAGTTAGAGGCCGTTATGATATAACATACAGGTGATTGTTAGCTCACACCGATAGAGAATGGGTTATGGTTCTTATATAAATATATGGGCAAACATGGGGGACCTATTTGTAATATTTCTCATCTCATGTTTTGCCCATATATTTATTTAAGACCCATAACCAATTCTCTATCACACACCCTGTCATGATACAGAGGTGGTGCTTTCTTGTAGTAATACAAAGTGTAGTTATATACAACATATTCTCTTTCAATATGCAATCATCTTCTATGAATTAGCTAAAGTATAAATACAAAATGTATTTTAGGGTATCAGAACCTAGGATCAAATCAGAAGGAGTTCTTACCGTGATATGCAATCATTTTCAGGTCATTCATTCTCCTCCCTTTGCAGTTTGTTTCTCGATGTATTTTGCAGTGTAATCACAATTATAAGTTCAGAGTTTGGAATATACAAACTGGCAAAGAGTCAGGAGATCTATGGGTGTATTGATTTGTTAGATGTATGATCGCCATATAATATTGATAGAAGACTTTGAATTATCTTGGATCATAAATGTCTGATTAAAATCATCTTTCTCATCCCAAAATTCTGAGGAATCTGTTGCATCTTTTATTGTTTGCACCTGATCATCTTTACTTTTTCTAGGAACGAGCTCAGCTGCAAACAAACTCCAATACCCCTTTATGGAAAATGTGATAATATTGTATAATGGATTCAATGATGTGGTCAGCCTCAATGAACTAAAGGAAACATATCCCACTTGTGTCCATACATCTCCATCATATTCAGGCTCTGGTACATCATTAGACTCCTGCCAAATCTCAAACCAAGAATCCTCCTGATCTGGATCCTGCTTGATGCTTATATCCATCCGCATAAATAGGCCTTTGGTAACAACACGTATTAAGAACCCACAAAAGTCATTGCACCAATTATCTGGAAGACGCAGTCTAAATATGTCGACATCGTTTAGGACCCATTTAACATGTGGGACACACATTGTAAATGTTTTTCCCCTAAAGAACCTACCTACAAACCCTTTTAGAATCTGATGTGGAAGATTGACACTGATAAAGTGGTCTTCAATAGCATTCCCCTGCCATGAAAACACATTCATTAATTTGTATGTTTAGGTTAATATGATAAAGATTGAAATTCCAAAGGTACCTGGAGCATGCAGTCTAGTAATATCTCACCAACACGTGGACCAACTTTGTAATCCCCCCGAAGTGAGACTTTCCACAACCATTTACAGTTTGAAATATCTCCAAAGCTTTCAAGTGATGAACACCAATCGGCCTCAACAACAGCTATACTTGATGGAAGCTCTGACAATTCTACAAGTTCTTGGCAGTCAGACACGTTGATCCATTTGAGCCGAGGTAGTTGCAAGCAACGAAAACTTAACCGTAAAAACTTATTATGTGATAGATTGAGTTGTTGCAAGTTGGGAAACTCTAAAACATCAGAGCCTATGTCTTCATCTCCCAAATTGCACTCACTCAGATTCAACTTCCTTAAGAAGCGGAGTTCTTGCAAGTTGTGAAAAAACCCTAACCCTAAGTTGACACATAAACCAGGCTCCTCTACACAAGGAAGATTTCTGCAACCACACCTCAAACAGCTAACAACAGAGTTTGTACTAGATTCTATGTAGGATGCAACTTCATATCCACTATTATCCAAATCCAGATGTGGTGAATTCTCCATCTTCTGTTGGTGGATCTTTGCAAACATAACAAGTTCAGGGTGCTCTGTGAATGAAAGGGTCTCGAGTTTCTTTATTCCCCAAATGGGTGGAAACATCTCAAGACTGGGACAACCTTCTATAGATAAGGAAACAAGTTTTTCCAAGCATCCAATCGATGGATCAATCTCTTTTAAACAACCACATGCCTCAAGAATGAATCTTTCAAGATTTGGAAGTCCGTTAAAATCTGGTGTCATGATTAGGTTATTCATATGCCAAAGTTTCAATAACTTCAAACTTGGCAGAAACTGTTGTATACAAGTGAAAACAAGTCAAAAATGTAAAAATCACACACAGATACAATACACACGTGGACGAACTGACAAACACAGTTTATATGTGAAATAATAATTAGACAAAAGCTAGTTCCTTCCATCCACAAATGGAAATCATCTGAAGTTTTCAATTGTTAAATAAAATATCTATAAATCACTTGAGAAAAACAAGATATAAAAGATCTTTAAACCCAAATCAGTTATATCAATATTTAATAATGGTTTTTAATCAAAAGGTAATTTGGATCTATGTTAAGACAAAAGGATATTTAGATGGAGGATGGGCTTTACATAAATACCATGGATTACAATGACTAATATGTCAATAAACAAGTTATATTTTTAAAATTTTATAGTTACCAAGACAAAGGCCATCCAAAAAATAAAGATCCATGCTTTTCAATACTATGGATACTTGAAATTTATTCTGGATTAGTCATGTCTGTAATTCATCATCAACTTTGTTTTCATATGTTAATTAGATAAAGTGATAAACAATAAGAATTACCTTACAACCCTCCCAAAGTTGTTTTTGCGAGCCTGAGGACAATATAAGACAGCAAAGCTCCCTTAGTGGAAGGTCATTAAACAATGATTCTGCAGGATCACCTATCAGTTCCATATATCGAAGGTTCTTCATGTTTGCAGCAATCGAAGGAAGATTTTGTTCTTGTTTTTTTGCCGGGTGAAACCGGAAAACTGTTTTTATTGCTTCGATCTTGTTAAGTTCCTGTGATAGAGAACAAAATGGTGTCAGGATTGATTTAAAAGTGTTTGTTTATACATACATAATATATCATATAAAGCTAGCTTATATCTTAAACATTACCGTGGTTGCATCCATAGCACATATTTTTGCAACATCTTCCTCCTTCCAAACTCTGGTATGTTTTTCAGGATTGTTAGGATGTTCCCCTCTAACAATGTGGTGTCCCATTTCTTGCACCAGATCATGCATATCAAACTCTCCATCTTTGGATATAGTTATGAGAGCCTTTTGTATCAACACCTTTACTCCTATAACAGGATGTAAACCACAAGCATCAAGCCTCTCCATTGCGTAATCTTTATTCTCCCACCTAAAAAAACATGCAATATCTAAGAAAAGCTTTTTCTCATCCCTTGTAAGTCCATCAAAGCTGACTTTTAGCTTTCCCAGAATATCAGTATCTGGGATCTCTTTCAGTCTGGCTATTGCACTCCTCCACTGATTCATATCTTTGTCACATAGAAAACAACTGAGAACTCTTAGTGCTAACGGGAGCCCACCAGCATAAGAAACCACATCATTTGAAAGCACCTCATAATCTTCAATACGTCTGTCACCCCGGGATGCATGCTTGCAGAAGAGCTGCATAGACTCATCATCATTTAACAAACTAACTTTGTGTATCACGTCGACTTTGTGAACATTTAATAAATGCACATCTCTTGTTGTAATTATTATTAGACTTCCTTCACCAAACCAATCATGTGATCCGGCTAATGCTTTGAGTTGTTCAAGGTTATCAACATCATCAAGAACAATCAAGACCTTTCTACGGCACAACCTATCCTTTAGCATGCATCTTCCTCCTCCAACTCTGTTTACTCCCATTTTTGAAAGAATATCTTCTTCCAACTTTCCCAAACCATACCTACTTGCTTCCTCTCGAATATTTTGAACAAAGCAGCAACCATCAAACTGCCTACAGATTTCATCATAAATAGAAGATGCAAGAGTAGTCTTACCCCCACCCCCACCACCCCATATTCCAATCATGAGAACACCACCTGACCTAATTTGTAGCTTTGATTTAAAATCTTGCATGCGAGCCAGAATACCAACCAGGTTGTCATTCACACACAAAGTTATTGGATGCAGCATCAATGAAATATTCTCGACAATTCTATTGATAAACTTTGATTCATCCCTACACATTGAATATACACGGATAACTAAAACATGCTCCCGATGAAAAAAAAAAGTTAATTATCTATCATGCTCCATGAAATAGAGTAAAGGCGTCTTAATTAGCCTTTGTATATCACATTCAAAGATAGAAGATGTAATGATATTATCATAAGTAATTTCAAACATTTTTTGGGAAACATAAAAAAAGTTACAAATAGCAAAAAGGAAAGCAAGATGATTTTGTCGCTGTAAGTTAAGGTGAGGCATTAAGTACAGAACTAGAATTAAAAGTAGAACTCAATGAAGTCCAACATTAACTTATTTTAAGCTTATCCGTAACCATGGATAACAACCAGATCACATCAACTCTTCTCATTGCCATCACATGGATGTGGGATATTTTTTAACTTGCCAAAATTATTATGTAATCCACTCTAAGCCTCTGTTTATCAACATCACATCAAGAATAAATGAAACATTTGTATATAAGAAGCCTATAAGATACAAGTATAAATGCCTTTGAGAGAACACATGTTTGAATCATAAAATAGGAAAAAACAAAGAATTAACTTACATGTTGCCATTGTCATTGAATTCCCATCCAACAATCTTACTTGCATCCACAACTGCTTTTTTCCAAGATTCAACCTTGGTCTGGTTCTCTAACTCATGATTTTGTTCTCGCGGTGCAAAGAGCCATCCCAAAGGGTTTTCCAAAAATGCTTGTACCCAAGATTTAAGTCTTTTCTTGTTCTTCAACTCATGTTTGGCAACTGCTTCTCCATATTTCTTTTTTTGTTTTCTCAATTCAGAGGGCTTCACACCATAAAATATGGGAAGAATGATTTGGCCTCTCTTATCCTTGCATTTCATGATATGTACAAGTTCATCTAAGCACCATGAAGAATCTGCATAGTTTTCAGAGAATACGATGACAGCAATCTGTGATTCTTCTATAGCCTTCATAAGGGCTGGACCAATCGATTCACCCCGAGGAAGTGTTTCGTTGTCCTTGTAAGTATGGATTCCTTTTTGTTTAAGAGCTGAGTAGAGATGGCCCACAAAACTATTGCGAGTATCTTCTCCTCTAAAGCTAAGAAAAACATGGTACTTCAATGGTTGAGACGAAAATGTTGGAGCAGTAGGAGAAGCTGACGAAGCCATAAATGTGTTGATTTGTTGAGAGAGTTTGAGCACTTCAATATAATGAACTTTATACCGAGAGATGTGATTTTCCAATAAAACCTATTACCATGTAGAAAAATCTTGTAAGAACTCATAATTGAACAGGTTACTGTGTAGAAAATCTCATAACTAGTCCTTACATTTTATTTTTCATCTTTTGGTCATAAAAACTCCTATGAAGGCCAATACAAGTGACAATTCTAACGATAGGCATGAACCGATTTAGGTAAACTGAGTAAGTATTTACTGAATCGCATTATACAAACTAATGTTTTACTCTTAATTATACATTGAAAATTTTCTTATAAGATATGGAGGAAATTTCCCAGAAAGAAAACAAAATTTAGCAGACTCCCTTTCTAAACTTCTTACCATGAAGCATTGTCATCTGAAGTAGTATCCTAACAAAATTCTTCCCTACTTGAAAGAGATTTCGTGCCCGAAATTTGATTAGGTAAACAACTCAGGATCACATCATCTGGTCTCATCTTCAGATTTTCATGAAGCATTGTCATCTGAAGTAGTATCCTAACCGGTACAATCTAATGTCTCCTCATTTTGTTTTCCGGTTTTTCCACAAATTAACTTCACAAATTGCTTAATTCGTTCATCTAATCTAACTATACTAATAAAAAAATCATCACAACATTAACTAAATAAGGTCAAAAATCAAAATACGTTTCTCGCATTCCGGGTCTACATTCTTTTTAACTCTTTGACAAAATTTATTAAATAATTTATATAAAACTTCATTAACAGTTCCATTTCTTGATTGGTAACTTATAATTCATGAATTTATCAGTTTCAGGAACGTACCTCGAATACCCATCAAGACCAAATTTTAGCAGACACCCTTATCTAAGCTCTTTACTTTGCAAGGCTTATATACTTCGATTTCCATAGATATTCTTCCTTAATTTCTTCTGTCGACTTGGATCGATTTAAGTAGGTAGGTATCTTTCCTTTACTCTTTTCTCTCAGATCGATCGACTTGGAAGCTGATTTTTCCAAGGAACCTTTTCAGGGATCTCCTTGTTCTCTTTCAAAATTTTCCTCCATACCTTCGCCGCCTTCTTTGTTGTTCTATTTCCACTAAAAAATAAAAGACATCGACAATTATACCTTTTTGAATTATAAAAATATGAGTTTTTGTTTCCAAAAACTCACGCCTAAGAATATTCTTCCAAACTTAATTCACTTTGATAATTATAGATTTTATTTTATGTTTCTTTATTATTTATATCATCAATTACCAAAAGGCTTATAACCTACCGATTAAAAGTAGAACGATGGAATTAGATTTTAGATTAAAATTAAGGGGTGTTTGGCTTAGCATTTCAAACCCCAAAAGTCCTTTTTGAAAAAGTTATAAAAAGTCAGGATTTCTTGATTTTTCCAAAAAGTTTCTTTTCCTTATGTAAAAAATTCAAAAATAGCTTTTAAAACTAGTTTTATCTAGGGGTGAGCAAAAACCGCACCGCAACTAAAAATAACCGCAAAAACCGCATAAACCGCAACCGAAAAACCGCAACCGCAATAAAAACCGATGGTGAGGTTTTCTGTTTTTCAAAAACCGCAAATTTGCGATGCGGTGCGGTTATTAATTTTCAAAAACCGCAAAAAAACGCACCGCACCGCATATATTATATACAATTTTTTTTTTATCAATAATTAGTTTATTAAATATTAAAAATAAGACAAATTTCATGAATGAAAAACGGATAAAATACTAGAAGACAAAAGTGTTGGTTTTTTCTTATGTTTAACTTTGAAAAAAGGATGAAATTAGACAATTTTAAGATATTTATTGTTAATTACTATTGATTTAACGTTTTTAAGATATTAATTGTTTGTGGTTTAAGTTAAATAGTTAATTGTCTTATACCTTATGGTTTTTATTATTATTACAAGTAATATGTTTGAACTCTTAAAACTATTTGAGCTCTAAACTGTGGTTTAAACCACATAAAATAACCGCATCAAATCCATGCGGTTTATAACCGCAACACAGAAAAAACAAAACCGCACCGCAAAAATAACCGCTTAACCGCACCGCAAAAATAACCGCACCATGCGGTTTTGAAAATGAATTAACCGCATTTGCGGTTAGTGGTGAGGTTTTGGCTAATAACCGCACCGAACCGCACCGCGCTCACCTCTAGTTTTATCAAACATCTTTTGCTTTTTTTTTCTTTTCCAAAAAGGACTTTTGGGTGTGAAAAATTAAGCCAAACACCCCTAAGTATATTAGATTGTCTTTTTTTGTTCATTTTACGTTATTCATTCTTTTTTTTTTTAGGTTATAAACACTTTTAATAATAAAACCATTTCTTGAGGATATAAAAAGCTTTACTAATAAGTGAAAAAACAACAATAACCATTATTACAAGAGCATTTCTTGTACAAACCAAAAAATGACCGAAATTAGATAAAAGATACAACCAAACATTTAAAAAAATACAACTTCAAATTAATGCATTTCAAATCACCAAAAAAATCAACAAAATATATTAAACTATGCATATAACATATCATCACTTGAAAAGCTTGGATATGAATTTAAATCAGGTAAGTTGTTTTCATGAATACAAGTTGAAGTTTTTGGCGTTTGTGATGCCACAATCTCAAATCTTGATGAGTCTCATACAATAGAATATATTTCTCATTTCTTTTTTGATTTTGGAGGTCTATCTTTTGGTTAATAAACCATGGGCTCAAAGAACATACCAAATTATGTCAAAAGTTTAGTAATCATAGAAGTAGTAAATCCGCATTTTATATTTTGAACACAACTTGCTAAACAACTTATCAATTTCATTGGCACCATCATTATGAGAATCATCTTCTAAATCCAGATCTACTATATCAATCATCCAATGTGAATCAATGAGATCCAATGACAGTGACATTTCTTACAAATCTCTTTATCTTGTGAACACAAGGAAGACCTATGGTTACCATAAAATGACATGTGCAAGGAGTTGTTGTACGTGGAAAAAACAAATAGTATTAAAGGTTAATGTAAAAATTAATATCGTACAACAATGTAAAACTATATTATTTGTATATATTACCATTTTTTATTTTTCATATTGCATATATATATATATATATATATATATATATATATATATATATATATATATATATCCTTTAACGCAAAATGAGATACATGATACATAAGCTCTCAAAAAACAGGCACATCACACAGAAGAAGAACTTGGATTCTTTCACTTGTGAATTTCACTTTAATCTCGTTGAATTCATGTTTGATTGCTACTTTCTTGTAACTTCTTAAAAGCCACCAGTAGATACTTGTGTAACATCCTATTTCGAGAAATTTCTTATTACGGGGTTGTGGGAAATAAAAGGATCATGTAAATACCTTGGGCTTCAAGGTAATAGGGTTTAGACCCTATTGGATGTTGATAATATTGGTTATATGATCTAAGTCCTTGATTTGTGTTTTGGAGCCAAAGGGTAAAATGAGAAAAGTTATATTTTAGGCTTCTTTTATGGATTATGGTTTTTAGTTTGACATGTGTTAAGCCAAAATCAACTAGATAGGAGTGTGGGGCTCGTCAATACCTTTTTGTGGATGTAAAGATCGTCGAAGACAGAGTTGAAATGAAGAAGTTATGGTTGTTTGAAGCTAGAATGAATTTAGGTGAAAAGTCATGGCCACAACGTGGGGATTAGAGCCCACAACATGGCGATCATTCAGGCCGAAGCCCATGATTTTTAGGGTTTTCAACATATTTAAGCTTAACGTTCCACATTTTTGGGTATTTTATCAGCATCCGTCACCTCTAGAACCCCTTGGGAGAAACCATAGCCTCCACCTTCAAGATTTTAGCTTCTCCTCTCTCTCCTCTCTCCTTTTTGGATTCTTTTTATGTTACTTTGATGAAATTTGAAGATCAAGAAGGTTATTTTAGTTGTAAGAAATGTTGCTTCAAGTTTGGATCCATTAAAGACACTACTTTTCTAGACTATTGTAAATATAAAGTTCCAATCTTGCTATCTAGTTCTTCAGATCTCGTCATTTAGGGTTTTTGGAACTTTTGGGTCCATTTTATGGGTGATCTTGGAGTTTAGTGGACTCCCACATCTTTTGATTAGTTTAGAATTCTTCTTGGACCTCATAGACTAGGAAAGTTGTGAGGTTTTGCCTTCCATTTTAGACATGCAAGTTATCTTGGTCCTTTGGATCATTTTGGTGTATTAAAGTTTAAATCTTGGAAGGATGAGACATTATTAGGGATAAAGTTGGAAAGTTTATCCATCTAGACATCTTATTGATTCAGATATTGAAGTGGGAGACTTGGACTTAATGGATTAAGTTGAGAAAGATACATTTTTGGGTCCTTTTGAGACTTAAAGTCTAGATCTTGGTGGTTTGGACCTTCCTAATGGATAATGTTAGAAAATTTATCCATTAAGACCTTGGAAAGGATCAGATCTGAGTTGATGAGCTATTAAAATTTGAAGAAAATGGATTAAGCTCGTTGAGCTGTTCAAACCAGTCCCCGTGTCATAGCCTTAGGCTTCCACGACGTGTCGACTAGGGAATTAGCGATTGTTTTGGCATTTTTTGCCCACAACATGGAGGGTTGCTGATTGGTAATTTTGACTTTGACTTTGGTCGTTGTCTTGTTGAGAAGTTTGATTTTCGGTCAAACTTTAGTAGAATTGAGCATTTGGCTAAGGATCGGTTTTCATTTAACTTTAGGAAGCTTGGGTTGGATGTTATGTTGTCGAGGTAGTTGTTGGGATTTTGTTGAATAGTTCATGTGAGTCTCTTCACTATACTCGTGGGTCGAAGGCACCAACGTCGAGTCATTGGATTATGTCGTAGGATGATAGTTGTCTTTATGACACTTGCTGATATGCTTATATGTGCTTGTTGTCTTTGTGATTCTTTCTTATATGATTGTATGCTTAGGTGTAAGGGTGAAATAGAATCGTACCGGTTGAAAGATACCAAAGGAGTCAGAAGGTACTCAAGGGTGAAATAGACTTATACTGGTTGAAAGATACCAAGGGAGTCGGAAGGGACTCAGGGGTGAAATTGACATGTTACAACTTTAGGTTGATATGTATGTATGGTATGTGGTATTTTCGGGAACTCACTAAGCTTTGTTCTTATGATTTATGTTTAAAAAAATTTAGGTACTTCTGGTTTCAAAAGGAAGGGTCGGGCTTGATCGCACTCCATTCCCTAAATATTTATTCGTAATGTTTGTTTATGATTTACTCTAATATTTTGAGAATACTTTTACTCTAATCATGTTTTGGAATAATGAATAAATTGTTTTGACTTAATTAAAAAGAAAAAAAAATATTCGACATTTTTTGGATGTTACAAGTTTGTATCAAAGCATTGGTTTGAGGGATTCGGGCACACTCTCGGGTGTGTATGAAATAAAACTGAGGATTTCTAAAAACTTTTAAAAAGAAATGATTTTCTAAAAAGGTTTTCTAAGAAAAAGGGGTGTAATGCATGTAATCAACCAAGCTCAAGTAAGTATTTCCCAAAATACCCATACATGTGTTATTGTCACAACTAGCCTTTTTGGTCCAGACATGCTGAAGGTTCTGAGAGTGGTCCAGATTGGCTGAAGGCCTGGTAAGGCGGTCCAGTCATACTAAAGACTCTGTATGTGCTGATAGATCTATATGAGGAAATGGATTGAGTATTTTGCGATGCAATAGCAAATAGTAGGTTTGGCCCCGGTTGTTGATCATGCTAATGGAAGGTGGTGCATGGACCCGAGAGTCCTTGCGAGTAGATTCTGAGTGTGTGTGATGCATGGAATAGAGGTTACTCTACGAGGGAATAGTGTAGAGTGGGGTGGGAGCACCGTGGCACTTGTTAAAGTAACGAGATATTCAAGTAGACTTCCTTGGATAAGGAGAAGGAAAGGTATGTAACTTAGGGAGGGAGTATTGTTTCACGGAAGTGGAAGCAGAAGTGAGAATGGATGATTGAGAGTATTTCAATTATGATTGTCGAGCACTGTGATTGTGCCACTGGTATGGAAGCACATCCGGTTTGGGTGTCTGTTGAGGTTGCGGAAGAATTTCCGGTAGTGTAGAACCAGAGGAGTTCAGAAAGGATGCAAGGATGGAGCCTTGGATTTTCGGTATGGTTGTGATCAGGAGGTTATGTATGTAGCGGTAATTCATCCTGGGGATGTCTGGAGGTATCGTCAGTATGCCGGGTTTTTCCAGCTCGAGGAGGTTATAGCAGGTTCGGCATACGTATGTGATTGCAGGGGAGAGCTCATGGGAGTTGCTCAGGAGCTGAAGGATGTGTCATCCTGTCAGCTCGGAAAGAAACGAGTTGGATTCGGAAAGGGCACAATCCTTTCCCTATAAACGACAGCCCGATCCATGAATTAACCACTCCACTTCCAGCTGTCAAAAACCCAGCCAAACATAATCATCACTTATTTCCAGAGTCCCCGCGACTCACATTCCGACCTCGAGTACAACCCCCGAAGCCTCAAATCCATACACGCCTGATAGCCACTCCTACTCAGCCCGCGGAAAAATGAGTACATGATACCTCCCTGATCTCAAGTAACTACAGCCCTCCGCTCGTCAGAATACGTCCCAGTACTGGAAAGCTCGACCAGCTCCTTCCATTGTCATCGCTACAGCTGCTAAAGTTGTCGCGAAAACCGTCTCGGCAATGGCTGCATTGCGCTCGCCAAAGTACTCAACCATGGCGTCTTAATAGACCCTACATCTCCGGAAACTGCCCCTGGACAATCTTGATCACCTCCTCCCGGATGATCTCACTAATACGATCCCCTGAAAATGCTCGCCTATCCTGGCTGCCCGCTCCCGATCCTAACCTGGATCCGGTCTCAAGACGTCTCGTAACCACCATTCTAGTAGAACACTAGAAAACTCTCTGATAACCCATATAATGATAGGGAACCAACTCCCAACCCAACCCTAAGGGTTGTGACTTCCTAGCTACGCGTATGGGTCCTATGCTTTTAGTAGTACAGGCCTATACTACCTTCCACACCTACCCATATTTGTCTTAAGTATCATCACCACGCCCTAACAATATACATAATCATAACGAGCGCTCAATCCTCACTCCTAGAGGAATGCTAAATATCTCATAATTGGCCTCCCGACCTCTCTCTACCTACCCATTCATGAAACTTCCACTAACTCTGCAACACTAGTGTATGCTAACCATACATAACGTTGGACCCTATAGACTTTCGAATATCTGATCCTACCCTAAGCCCCAATCAATAAGAACAGAACATACGACCAAATCAAACATTCTCGGGCTATAAGATCTTAATTATGTACAGACGCGATACATACACAAGTAACTACAGTAATGATGTCAATTCTCATATAAAGAAAACCCTAGGCTAGCAAGCATCATGCAATCAGGCAATTCTATCATGCAATTCCTGAAGATCCCTAGCCTAGTACCAACATGATGTTCTATCATATCACAATATCAAATAATCGTATGGTATTTTGGGGTCTACTTACTGGCTCCGGATGATCGTACACTTCGCATCCTCTTTTAATTATTTTGAAAACCATTTAAAATCATTTTGAAAATCTTTCCTTGATTTGAGACTGGATTCACACGAGTGTTCCTCCAATTCACTCAAACCAAGGCTCTGATACCAACTTGTAACACCTATAAAATTCAAGTCAATTTAAAACTTTTTAAACAATTCAAAACCCATTAGTTATTACAATATGTTTTCAAAATAATTTCATATCAGAGTATCCCAGGAACAAAATTGTCAATCGAGGAAGTGTACGGTCACGCCTTCGCCTTTCCACGTTCATCCGTTGAACTTGAAACAATAAACTGAAACTGTAAGCCCGAAAGCTTAGTAAGTTTCCCCCAAAATACACATACCACAATCATACACATATAATCATAAACAACATATTATGGGTCCATTCAACCATCGGATGGAATACCCCAGGCCCTCAACCAAACAGGTTGGAATGCCCACATACTACGAGTCCAATCATCCTCGGGATGGAATACTCACAACCCACAACCAACAGGTTTGAATGCTCATGTCTATTGGCTTTCGTACAAAGCAGATTAGCCTCAACCGCCAAAACAAACATGTGCACATATAACAGATAATCACATAATAGTCTATAGACAACAACAGGTCTAAAAGATCATACGACATAGCACATAATACCATCCTATCTACTAGGATACCGATCTTACAGACCATACCACATTCCACATAATATTATCCTACCCTCTAGGATACCGATCTAACAGATGATACTACCATAGCCTAACCAGATAACAATCCAAAGGGCCGCCCTTGGTGCCTTAGACCCTTGAGTATAGTGAGGAAAACTCACCTCGCAACCGACACGCTGAAGTGACAAGCTCCACTCTCGGATCACTGTCACAACTCCATCACCTATATTCACCATAAAACCATATCCATAAATTTCCAATTTCCCAAAATACCCCCAGAAGTCAACTAGTCAACCTTTGGTCAAAGCCCAAGCCAATGGTCAAGGTCAACAATCCATGTTGACCTCAACTCGTCGAGTACAATTATCCACTCGTCGAGTTCCTTGAATAACTCTTCAACTCACCGAGTCACTTGAGTGACTCGTCGAGTTCCTAATGTTTGTGGCCGAAAACTTATTGGCCAACTCATCGATTTTCCCTTGCAACTCGCCAAGTTCATGCGTGCCAACAAACGGGAAAACCCTAACTAACTCGCTGAGTCACCCTACTGACTCGCCGAGCCCACGACAATCTTCATCGGACTCGCCGAGTTGACCATGCAACTCGCAGAGTCCCTTCAGTCCATTCTCCATTCAGATGCTTTTTAAGCCATCTTAAGGTTCCATATTGTAGATCCAGCTTCCCAAGGCATGTTTATCACGTAAAGTTGCAAACTTTACGTGTATGCAAGGCTCTAAAGTCTTATAATGAATAAACCAAGCTTGCAATGGAGTTTTACGATTAAGGAGGGGTTCATACTTGCCAGAGCTGATAGCTTTATGGACTTAGATGTTGGATTAGTGTCTAAGTCCATAACTATTTTGGTATGTACTTGACCCGATGGTGCATGGTCCTTTTGGGTTGCCTTCACCAAAGCAACTTGATAGGATGAATTATGGAGAGAGAGGATTAATTATTATTTATTAATATATTATGAGAATAATATATTAAAGGAGAAATCATATTGTTTAATTAATATTACTCAATAATTAATAAGAATTAAGTTTGTGGCTAAAAGACATTAATTAAACTTAAGGGACTAGAACTGTCAATTGTGTGATAGTTGAATATTGGGCTAATGGACTCCAAGTTAGAGGGGTGGACGAATTCTATGGGGAAACCCATTAGAAATCGTCCTAGGCCTTTAAGGAAGGAGTCCATGGGTTTCTTAGGGCTTAAGCATCCAAATTAGGGTTTCCTTGTTAGATAACCCTAATAGCCTCCCTATTTAAAGGACCCTTAAGACTCAAAAACGTGGTGAACTTGTTCCTTAGGGTTTTCACACGTTTTGGGCAGCCTCCTCTCTCCTTATTCTTCATCCTCTTGCTCTTGGTGTTTGTGAACCATTAGAGGAGTGACATTTTTGACTCTAAGCTTTCTAAAGTCATTACAAGGAGGATTTGGGATTGTTATTGCTACATAACAATCAAGGTAAGATCTAAACCCCCTTCATAAGTTAATTTGATTGATTTTATGCTAGATCTAGTGTTTAAAGTCTTGGATGAATTGCATGTACAATAGAGAAACCTAGATCCAAGCATTAGGGTTTGCATGAGCACATAGGATGTTCTTATGGCCAACACCCATCAGTGGTATCAGAGCCTTGATTGGTTTCTATTGTATTGATGCCTAGTATATTCATTCTTGTTGCAAAATCAATTTTTGGCCCCCTGACTGATGAACTCTGCGAGTTCCAATGTGGACTCGGTGAGTAGCTCCAACTCGGCGAGTCCATGGAGGAACTCGGCGAGTTCGAGCGTCAGTTAGGAAGATTTTGGTCATTTAATTAGATAATTGTTACCTTATTTGATAAATGTTAAATTATTTGAACTATTTGATCATTATCTTGCAAGAATTTGAACTAGATCTAATTAGATAACCACCAATTAATTGTTAATTGCCTTATTTGAATTATGTGATCTAGAATATTCTTGATAAAGTTTGGAAAAGTTTCAAATTAATCCCTTTAGGTTTTATAGTTTAAATTTGAACTTAAAAGTTTTTGTTTTTGAAATTTAAATTTGTTAAACCCTAATGTTTTGAAATGTTTCAAACTTGCCCTCAAGTTTTGGAATTTAAAAGTTGATTAAAAGTTTAATTTAGAAATGTTAAATTCTAAAACCCTAGTATTGTTTTGAAAAGTTCAATTCTCACCCTTATGGTTTTACTAGTTAATTAAAGTGTATAATTAAAGGATGTTTAATAAATCCATAAAGTTTTGGTTCACAATTTAATTAAATTAAAAGTATAATTGTTAAATTTGACCACCTAATATTTTAAAAGTGTAAAATACACCCTATACTATATATAACATTAAAAGTTTAACATATTATATATATATATATATATATATATATATATATGTATGAGTAAAAGTCAGTCTTACTGTTAGTAGGTCTCATTCACGAAGCTGGTCTATAATGGGTGTTTAAGGAAATTGCCTATAAAATGGCGATTGAATGGGTATCCACTCTTACCCACCGCACTCTTGACTAGTGGAGGGTCGTTAGCCGAACTGGTAGGATAGGACAGAAACCTTCCATTATAAGTATAATGAAGTACAAAAGTAACTAAATGTTTAACAAATTCCCAATCTTAGTTACTTTAGGCAAAAGTGAATTGATGCAATTCCATGAAATTACACTTTGTACCCTTGCAAAGACATTAGTGGAGCGTGTGTGGTTAACCGGCACACTAAATGGTTCTAAGCAAAGGTAGCAAAGGGTGACTAAATGTTTGCCATAGTTCGGTGGAGCGTGTGTGGTTAACCGGCACATCGAATAGGTGATTGTAACATGTGGGGGCACCATGTAAGTGATGGGTTTTGAGCATTCTAACACTTCCTAAGTGTACATGCAACCCTAATAACCTTGGATCTATGTTTGTCTAATTATCATGCAAAGTTGAATTCCAAGGTTATATTCCTATCTAGCATACATGGGGAACAATTTCTAACTTGAATGAAAGATATAATAACTTACCTTGTTGTTGCTTATGTTCCTTGAAACCTTGTGAGCCTAGCACCCCAAGTGTGATGCCTCAAATGCTTCACACAACACCAAATGCTCTTGGAAAGACTTTGAGAGAATACACACTTCTTGAAATCGGCCTAGCCCTCTAGTTTCTTATGTGTAGCCAATTTTTGGTGGAGAATGGGATCCTTATATAGTGTTGACACATCTAGGGTTACACCATGTAAACCCTAATGTGTCATGACTCTTCATTTCCATGACCCATGGGTTTGTAACTCCCATGAAGCATCCATGGAGCATCCTATGGGTAGAACCCAACTTGATAATCCATGGATCCTCTTAGCCCACTATACAAGATATGAATGATTTACATAATCAACCCATATATTTAATTAGTTATCTTTTGATCACTTAATTAATTCCAAATTAATTCTTTGATCAAACCAATCAAATAATATTGTTAATATATTAGAACTTATAATATATTAATAATCTCCAAGTGTTATTCCTCTCATTTAGTCTATCCAATTGCATGGTGCCATGCAACCCAAATGGACCATGTCGGGTCGGGTCAAGTACTGACCAGAATAGTTATGGACTTAGACACCTTATCCAACAGTCTCCCACTTGGATAAGTCTAATAACTATAACTCCAGTACTTTAGGAACCGACCGGCAATCGTAGCTCTTTCAAGGTCTCTCGGAACTGAGAAGATATTGATACGCCATTTAAGATAAGTGATCATATAATCCTCTGTTCTAGATATCAGCCGGACAAATACATGGAACAATGTCTTACTTATTGTCCAGCAGTTTGTTTCCCGATTTCCGATTTGTTTGACAAAGAACTCAATTGAACACAATCAACTTAGTTCTGACCGGGCCCGGTACATAGGTCAAAAACAAAATCATCGAGGGGGCCCAGATATCAGCTTCTAATCCAAGAAAGAACAGATAAACTTCGACTCATATGTTTGTTCTACCACTCGTTGAATTATACACAAAAGCACGTTTTATAACATCGAGTTACCAATGCGTTTTCGTACAATCAATGCATAACCAACTTGTAAGTAACAAATCATATCTCTAGGTTTGAATACTTATATGATATTACCGTCTCACGATCACTCGAGAAAGAATTCCATGAAGTGATTCCAGTGAGCGTGGGTTGGGTCCAATGCTCAGAACTTATGAGCACTCATGATTGTTGTAGCCTTGTCCAACACCTTAGACCTCTGCAACCAATCATGACAGTCTTGATTCATACCTACTTCCGACATATGACCGACTGTGAAGGTTTGAATAATATGTTATACCAAACAAAATTATTCTGGAAGTCAAAACATGCAAAAGAAATATAGTAAACGATCGACAAGAGATAGCAACACTTTACTCATAAATAAAACACCTTTTATTCATCATCTAATGTCAATTACACTTTACAAATTTCGAGGTTATCTAACTACTAAATCTAATATCATCCTTCAGCCCTATGCTCCGAGCATGCTGGAGATGCTTAACCCGAGTCAGTCCCTTCGTGAGGGGATCTGCTGAGTTCTCATCCGATGATACCCTCTTTGCCACGAGGAGTCCTTCTTCTATCCGATGTCTGATAAAATGGTATTTTCTGTCGATGTGTCTGGATCTCCCGTGATCCCTTGGTTCCTTGGCTAGGGCAACAGCACTTTCACTATCACAGAAAATTTCCATTGGCTCTTTTATAGCTGGTACAACTCCAAGGTCTCCAATGAAGTTCTTCAGCCATATCGCCTCCTTTGCCGCCTCACTAGCTGCAATATACTCTGATTCACAAGTTGAATCAGCCACTGTCTCTTGCTTGGAACTCTTCCAAGAAATTGCTCCTCCATTTAGGGTAAAGACCCAGCCCGACTGAGAGCGGAAATAATCCCTATCAGTCTGGAAGCTAGCATCACTATACCCTACAACTCTCAAGTCATCACTCCCACCGAGGGTAACGACCCAGTCCTTAGTCCTCCGTAGGTACTTGAGGATATTCTTTACCGCAGTCCAGTGTGCCTTTCCATGGTTTGCCTGATACCAGCTAACCATGCTCAGGGAAAAGGCTACATCAGGTCGAGTACACGGCATTGCATACATGATCGATCCTACAGCCGAAGCATAAGGTATTCGACTCATTTCTGCAATCTCAGCCTCAGTGCTAGGGCTTTGTGTCTTACTCAATCTGGTGTTACTCTGGATGGGTAACTCTCCTTTCTTGGAGTCCTGCATGCTGAATCTCTTCAGCACCTTATCCAAGTAGGTACTCTGAATAAGTCCAATTAGTCTTTTACTCCGATCTCTCAAGATCCTTATCCCTAGAATATAGGCAACTTCTCCTAGGTCCTTCATAGAGAAACACTTCCCAAGCCAGGACTTAACTTCCTGCAGAGTTGGGATGTCATTTCCTATGAGTAGTATGTCATCCACATACAATACCAAAAAGCTAACTATACTCCCACTAGCCTTGACATACACGTAAGACTCATCTTCACTCCTAGAAAAGCCAAATTCCTTGACCTTTTCATCAAGCAAAGATTCCATCTGCGAGGTGCTTGCTTCAATCCATAAATGGATTTCTCAAGCTTACACACTCTATTAGGGTACTCGTTGCTGACAAAACCCTCTGGCTGACTCATGTAAACATCTTCATCCAACTTTCCATTAAGAAAAGCGGTTTTTACATCCATTTGCCATATTTCATAGTCATGAAATGCAGCTATGGCTAACAGAACCCTAATAGACTTAATCTTGGCTACTGGAGAAAAGGTCTCATCATAGTCCACTCGAGGAATTTGAGAGAAGCCCTTTGCAACCAGTCTAGCCTTATAAGTGTCTACTTTACCATCCATGTCGGTCTTCTTCTTGAAGACCCATTTGCACCCTACTGTCTTACGACCTGATACATTCTCAACCAAGTTCCAAACTTGATTGTCATACATGGGCTGTATTTCGCTGTCCATTGCCTCTTTCCACTTGGCTGACTCAGGGCCTGCCATGGCTTCCGCGTAACTGTTAGGTTCATCCAGACCTATCAGTGTCTCATCACTGATAAGTGTATCTCCTTCTGCAGTAATATGGAATCCATAGTAATGCTCAGGAGCATTCCTAACCCTTGTGGAATGCCTCAGAGGTACAGACTTGTCAATTTGCTCAACAGGAGTTTCCTCCTCAAGTTGAGTGCTAGGGTTTGAAGTTCCTTCACCGCTTGACTCTTGAATTTCTTCAAGATCAACTTGCCTCCCACTGTTTCCTTGGCTTATGAACTCTCTCTCTCTCTCTCTCTCTCTAAAGAAAGCCCTCCTAGCTACAAAGACGACACTTTCACTAGGTCTGTAGAAGAGGTAACCAAAGGATTGCTGCGGGTAGCCGATGAAAATACACCTCTCGCTTCGGGGTTCGAGCTTATCATGAGTCTCGTGTGTCACGAAAGCCTCGCAACCCCAAATCTTGATGTGGTCTAGTTTGGGTACTTTACCAGTCCACATCTCGTGAGGAGTTTTGGCAACTTTCTTTGTAGGGACTAGATTAAGGATGTGGGCGGCAGTCTCTAAGGCATACCCCCAGAATGAGATTGGTAGCGAAGCTCGACTCATCATGGAACGAACCATATCCAACAAGGTTCGATTACGCCTCTCAGCCACACCATTCAACTATGATGTCCTGGGAGGTGTCAATTGTGAGACTATCCCACATTCCCTTAGATAGTCAAGGAACTCTGAACTAAGATACTCACCACCACGATCGGATCGAAGCATCTTAATGTTCCTGCCCAATTGATTCTCGACTTCCTGTTTAAATTCCTTAAACCTTTCGAAAGTCTCTGACTTATGCTTGATCAAGTAGACATATCCATATCTACTGTAATCATCAGTAAAAGTCAAATAATAACGATTAGCATCCCTTGTGGCATGTTTGAATGGTCCACACACATCCGTGTGTACAAGGTCCAACAAACCTTCACCCCTCTCACACGAGCCTGTGAAGGGTGACTTTGTCATTTTTACAACTAAGCATGATTCGCAACTATCATCTGACTTTAGTTCAAATGACTCCAAGACTCCATCCTTTTGGAGTTGGCCTATGCGTTTCTTGCTTATATGTCCAAGACGACAATGCCATAATGACGCTTTATCCAAGTTATTATTATTAACAGAATCAATACACAATACATTATTTCCTAAGTTATCAACCACAGATACTGTTTCATACACGCCATCACAAGGTAATGCTTTGAAATAAAGAACATTATTAAAGAAAGCATTAATCGAACCAACTTCATTATCAAATGAAAAAGTGAAACCTTGTTTATACAATGCATGAAAGGAAATAATATTTCTTGCCATTTCTGGCGAATAACAACACTTATTCAAATCTAAACTAAACCCACTACTTAGCGATAAAGTATAAACTCCAATCTTGGTGACAGGTAAAGCTTTCTTATTCCCCATGATCAAGTTTATTCTTCCTTGCTCCACGTTCTCACTTCTTCTTAGTCCCTGCAAGTCACAACAAATATGAATACCACAGCCGGTATCAAGGACCCAAGATTTAGAATGGGGTGAGGTATTAGAAATGATAGTGTAAATACCTGCATGGTTGGGTTTAACTTTCCCATCCTTCACATCTTGCTGGTATTTTGGGCAGTTCCGCTTCAATTGTGATTTTTCATGGCAATAGAAGCATTCAGCCTCTTTTGGGTCATAAGAAGGAGTGACGAAACCTTTCTTGGTTCCACTTGAAGAAGAGCCATCAAGGGTCCGAGACTTGGTACCCTTAGAAGAGCTCTTTCTCTTCTTCCCTCAACTTTACCAGATTGCCAAAACCGGAGTAGAATTTGGAGTAGGAGTGTTAACAACCGACTTCCCCTTATGACCTGTTTCTGCGGTCTTGAGAAGTCCTTGAAGTTTGCTGAGTGTGACCTCTTCCATATTCATGTGATATGTCATGCGGAATTGATCATAGCACGATGGTAAGGAGTGCAAAATGATATCTATTGCAAGCTCCTCAGGGAAGTTCACATTAAGCTTCAGCAATCGATCCACATACCTTTGCATTTTCTGCATGTGGCTCGTCACGGATTCCCCGTCCTTCATCATGGTTGTTATCATGGAGCAGATGATTTCATACCTCTCTTGTCGTGCACTTTGATGGTATCTTTCCATCAGATCTTGGTGCATTTCATAAGGGTAGAAATCCTCATAAGACTTTTGGAGTTCCGCTGTCATCGTGGCCATCATGAGTTCCGCTGTCATCGTGGCCATCATGATGCATGCCACTTTCGTAGCATCCCTTTCATGTGCCTGAAAGTCAGCGATCTCCTGAGGAGTTGCAGTGGTCTCATCAATCTCCTTAAGCTCATTGTCAAGGACATATTCTTTGTCCTCGTAGCGGGTAATCATCCTGATGTTTCTGATCCACTCATTGAAGTTGGATCCATCAAAAGTGACTTTCCCACACAAGTTCATAAGGGTAAAGGAGCCATTATGGTTAGACCCAGAAGCAGCATTGTTTGAAGACATCTGAAGGAAAAGGACAAGATTAGTTTAGATATTTAGAGAGTCCTTAATAAAACACCCAAATGTAATATTAAGGCTAGGATCCAATCACAATATATTATAACTTAGAAGAGGTATGCCGTAATCCAAGCTATAACATATTTGAAAGGTAGGTGAATGACGATTCACCAATTTCCACCACGAAAACCGAAATATTAAATATTAGGTTTTTGATTGGTTCTTAGAAATTCCTAGATTCTTTGAGATTCAATGAACTTTTCAAAGGCATTTTTCAATCTCGAGTGTGCCCTCCAAGTTTTGTGACTGGGATACCGAGGATCACAAAACGAGGTGTGAAGTAACCATGCAAATCACTTGGTACCCTTAAAGTTTGTCACTCAATCGATGTGCCGGTAAACCACACACGCTCCACCGATACTATAATAAACTTTAAGTAACCCTTTACCTACCTCGTTAAGTCCAAGTTAGTGTGCCGGTTAACCACACACGCTCCACCAACGACTAAAACAAAGTGTAAAGTGTAATTTCATGGATTAGCACCTTATTCACATTTTTCGTAAAGTAACTAAGATTGGGAATTTAATAAAACATTTAGTTACTTTATAATATTCATAATACTTTTAATGAGAATTTATAAGTCCTTGTCTTACCCGTTCAGCTAACGAACCTCCACCGGTCAAGCAAGCGGTGGGTGAGAGTGGACACCCATTAAGTTGCCATTTTATAGGCAACAACCTTATACCCACCTTATAGACCGGCTTCGTGAATGAGGCGTACTAGCGGTAAGACGACTTTGTTCTTATACATATATATATATATATATATATATATATATATATATATATATATATATATATATATATATATTTACATATATATTTATATATAATTACTAAATCATAATAATATAAGTATAAGGGTTGAATTTTAACTTTTAAAATTCTAAGGGTTGGAACTAAAGTTTTTAACATGACTTTATTTGTTCCAAAACTTGAGGGCAAGTTTTGTAAGCTTTCAAAACTTTTCATTTCTTGTAACTTATGAGTTTATTAGAGTAATAAAAATGAAGACTCTTCATTTTTCTAACTCTTGTGTTCTTTTAATGGTTTTAACTCAAGTGACTTTTGGTTTTCCGTAACTTGAGGACAAGTTATGGACTCCATTAAAACACATTATGATCAAGAATTAAACTACCACATAGGTTACAAATAATTCCTATGATCATCTAAACATCATAAGATCAAGAACATGAATATGAACACTTTCATGAATCAAAACTACACTTAAACTTTGTAATTTTGATAACTAGTTGTTGTAAATGGATTAGCAAAGACATTACACCATCTAAAACAAGTTTTCAAGTACCAAAACAGTTTAGGGTAATCTTTCTAGTCCATTTCCAGCAACTAAAGTCGAAAATCTGCACTCTGTGGCTCCTACTCGCCGAGTGCATGAACCTACTCGGCGAGTAGGTTGAAGATACAAGTCAACTCGGCGAGTTCATCAGGCAGACAGCAAGTTTTTCGACTTTTTTCAACTTTTAAGCACAAATAACAAACAAACAAGCCTAGGCTCTGATACCACTGATGGGTTTTGAGCATTCTAACACTTCCTAAGTGTACATGCAACCCTAATAACCTTGGATCTATGTTTGTCTAATTATCATGCAAAGTTGAATTCCAAGGTTATATTCCTATCTAGCATACATGGGGAACAATTTCTAACTTGAATGAAAGATAGAATAACTTACCTTGTTGTTGCTTATGTTCCTTGAAACCTTGTGAGCCTAGCACCCCAAGTGTGATGCCTCAAATGCTTCACACAACACCAAATGCTCTTGGAAAGACTTTGAGAGAATACACACTTCTTGAAATCGTCCTAGCCCTCTAGTTTCTTATGTGTAGCCAATTTTTGGTGGAGAATGGGATCCTTATATAGTGTTGACACATCTAGGGTTACACCATGTAAACCCTAATGTGTCATGACTCTTCATTTCCATGACCCATGGGTTTGTAACTCCCATGGAGCATCCATGGAGCATCCTATGGGTAGAACCCAACTTGATAATCCATGGATCCTCTTAGCCCACTATACAAGATATGAATGATTTACATAATCAACCCATATATTTAATTAGTTATCTTTTGATCACTTGATTAATTCCAAATTAATTCTTTGATCAAACCAATCAAATAATATTGTTAATATATTAGAACTTATAATATATTAATAATCTCCAAGTGTTATTCCTCTCATTTAGTCTATCCAATTGCATGGTTCCATGCAACCCAAATGGACCATGCCGGGTCGGGTCATGTACTGACCAAAAATAGTTATGGACTTAGACACCTTATCCAACAGTAAGTTTGCATGGTTATTCACACCCTATTTTGTGATCCTCGGTATCCCAGTCACAAACTAGGGGCATATCGAGATTTAAACATGCCATTGAAAAGTTCAATGAATCTCAAAGGATCTGGGAGTTCTCATAGCATTTAAAACTTAAACTGTTTCTTCGTTTTTCATGGTGGAAAATTAGTGAATCGTCATTCACTTACCTTCAAATATTCTGCAATTTGGGTTACGGCATCCCTCTCCCAAAGTTGTGGAATATTGTGTTGGGTCCTAACCTTAGTATCTCATTTGGGTGATTTATTAAGGACTCAATCAATCTACTAACTTGAATTTGTTTTCTCCCATTTTGTAGATGTCAAAGTATGACAACTATGGTATTCCCAAATCCCATGGAACAAGCTTTCCACATGAAGATGATATTCCACTATTCGATCGAGGAACAAGAGATCATGCTTCACTTCCTCCACCTCCTCCAATTATTCTCCCTAACCCACAAGTTCGAAGGCTTGAAAAGTTCAAGCTCACTCAAGCCCTTTTGGCAAGTGAACATAAAGAAGGAAAGTCGGTGTGTGCACACGTCCTAGGGATGAAGTCACGCATTGATAAGTTAAGAATGTTGGGATCCGTTGTCTGTGAGGAGATGGCTATTGACTGGGTTCTTCAGTCACTTCCTAACTCGTATAGTGAGTTCGTAAGAGAGTACTATATGATGAACCACGACGTGACCCTTATAGATCTCACCTATATGCTTATTGTTGTTGAATCAGCAATGGTTTGGCGCAATGGAAAAACAAAGTTGATTGGTGAATCTGCCTTCCAGACCTCTATGGATATAGGCAATGGCAACGAAAGGCATGCCATGATCAAAAATTTTGATCATAAGAGAAAGGCAAAGTCTAAAGTAGTTCCATGTGTTGTTCCAAAAGAGTCAATTTGCTTTTATTGCCAAGAGAAGGGGGATTAGAGATGAAGCTGTCCTATTTACCTAAGAGATCTAAGAGATGGGAGAGTCAAAACGTATGGCTCTACTTTAGGTAAAATCCATTGACTAACTCTTTTAAGCTCCTATTATAGATTCTTAATACATGATGTGATAAGATTACATTTTGATGTTTTGTAGGATCAAAGAAAAGAGAGGAAGCTTAAGGGAAGAAGTGAGCAGAATCTAACCGTGAAGAAATGGATTTCGATCGCATTACTTGAAGATTAGATTCTTGAGCTGCTACTTAGAGTAAGAATAAGATTGCTAAGAAATATGTATTAGCATAGTTTTTCAATGAATTGCATTGTAAGGACAAATTTTTCCGCAATAAAATAAATTTTGATTTTATATTATTTATTTACCCTTGCAATGACGTGTATGAAAAATTGATGTTTGAATGTTTCTATAATTAGCAATAGTGGAATTGATTCTTAATTATGTTATTTATGGAAATGTCGAGAATTTACCAAATAGGGAGAGTTTCTCATCGCCCAAGTTTCAATTGGACAGAAATTTGGAATCATGCAACTTGGTTGCACGATGAATGAGAAATTTCATATTTGGAAATTAGACTAATTCGTTGACAAAGTGTCAAGTGAAGGACTAGGAGATCGAATACACAAAGTTGTGTGTTGATCAAGTCCACCACAAGAGTAACAAAGATATTTACTAAAGGTTTAGTAAATATGATTATACTTATAAGATTAAGTGTAATTCTGAATTGATTGAAAAAGTTTAAATCAATAGCAGAACGAATAAGAAGAATCAAGTAGGCAGAAAGATAAAAGTTTCTTTATTCTAAGAAGAAGGGAGAGTACATTTTATTATGTTTTATGATAGGTCTTAATGATTAAGAACCATATCTCAAGTGATCCTCTAAGTGAGTCTTGGTGCAATTGTATGTATGAGAAGAGGAATCAAGAATTGAAGAAATGGTTAAATCAAGAAGTCAATCATACTTCGTTCCAAAAACAAGTCTTAAAGTTAAGATTGTGACATTGAGTGAAAAGTATTAGGAAGGTTTATAACATTTATCAAATGTGTAAAGTTGTGATGTCTTGGATAAGACAAAGACCAACTAGGACCAATTTTATGAAGTGTTTCGTCTTGATAAAAGCTACACTAACTCTTGAATATTTGTTTGTCAAGAAATGTTTATTGACAAGAGAATCTTATATGTCAAGGAGTCAATGGGAGTCTTAATTGTCTTGAAAGGTTTCAAGAACAAATGAAAATAAACCTTATCGATCATCACTAGCACACGACTTGAGGTTTACGACCTATCGTGTTGACACTATCTTGTTTCTGTGTCGTTCCAGTTGAGTTAATTATGCATATGAGTTCTATGAGTTCTCATTTGAACGTATAAAAGGCAAGCACTTTGATCATTGAAAAGTACATTGATAGGAAAGGGTGAGCTGCTTAACTACTTGGAAGACATGGTGGGCACTCGTAAGGCAAGAAATCAAGATTGACAAAGTTTGGTCCATATGAATTTGGATTTGTCGCAAACATTGGTTTTGACAAATTCACATGGATAGGAACACATACACCATTAAAATCTAAGTGTTATAAGATTCCCTCCTTCATGAAGATGACTGTGAGGAAATGCTTTCACTAAGAGAGATTTTAAGAAGATAGTAATTGTGAAAATTGGATTCTCGAATTCAATTATGGTTACGGTATCCCTTTCCATGATTCGAATTGTGAGACTTGGCAATTAGTCTAAATTGTTTAGAAACCCATATGAGCTATCTAAGGCAAAGGTGTATAAGCTTAGATAAAGGATTATCAAATCATTAGGTATTAGAAACATGAACTTAAGAAATTCAATAGGTATTGTTTTTCTGGAAGTTAAGCTAGTTTCTGAATACATGTCAAAGCTAGTAGGAGCATAAGTGTTATGCTTATATGATAATAATCATCATGATAGTGGGAGCATAAATGTTGTGCTTGTATGATTATTAAGGCAAGTATTGCAAGTTAGCAATATTAGTTATAGAAAACAAGAGTTATACTTTGCAAAGTCGTAAGGGTTGAAAAGTTGTTTTGCTATAATTAAGGGAGAGAATATTATGCTTCATTTCAAATCTAAAGGCTTAGGTTGTGGAATGTTAATATTATTAGTCAAGGATACATAGTGTGTTCTCAAATTTCGATTATGATCATGGCATCCCTCTTCATAGTTCGAATTTGAGAATGTGACACAAAATATTATGGCAAAAGATTGATAAAGTATCATATCTTTATGTAAGACATTATGTATCGTGTTCCATACTAAAATTTTCCAAATTTCTAGCGCATTAAGAGGAAAAAGGACAAGAATTGGTTTTGACTAAGATAATTAAACAACTATCAAAGGACAATCCAAAGCTCGCTGAGGATTGGTTGCTTGTGAGTAGTTGGAAGTATGATATTGGATGGACCATATCGACATTATTATGAATAGATAAGATTCTATTAAGAATGAGTTGTCATATGGCAAATATGGAAATGTTTCCATATTGGGAGTTGGATATTGAGAGTCTATGTCTAGATTAGAAATTTTATGCAAAATGATGTTCAAAGGAATGTACTTTAAGTGAGAGACATCACGTCTATGGAATTGTACTGTAACAATCTCAAATAGAGGACTTTGTAATTTCATTGACAATAGTCATTGTGACTTTTGTGCTATTACATTACGAAAGGATCATTGCATAAAATGTTAGAATCTAGCATATTCTGTAAGTGGCAAGGATTTGATATTCTTTCACTTGTGAAAAGGATTGGGAGTTGTGAAATGAGTATGATTGGAAATGTGTTCATTTGATCTATTTCACAAAGTAAGAACCATAGGTAAACATTGTGTGCATGCTAAGAGCATGGGACAAGTGTTGTAATAATTCAAGTAAGAAGTTGATTACCCGAAACAACAAATAATGAGTAATTGATATGGTGATAAATAAAAGGTGTTCTGTTTGTACTCAAAGGTTTGAGGCCATATGGGATTAAGATTATTCTTGTGTTTCATTTTGCATGTTTTGACTTCCTAAATAATTTAATTGGTTCAGAATAGTTAAATTATTCGAACGGGCCACAATCGTTCATATGTTGGAAGTAGATATGAATGAAGACTGTCGTGAATTGGTGTGTGGATTGTCTAAAGTGTATTAGACATAAGCAATTGTTTTCTGCAACGTTCATGAGTGCTTATGAATATGATTTGAGCATTGGATTAAACCCACGCTCACTTGGATCACTTCATGGATTTTATCACGAGTGATTGGTGAGACAATAACATCTTATATTTTTGAAACCGAGATGTGTGAGTTGTATCTTGCGAGTCGGTTGCACATTGATAATATATAAACGCACCAATAACTTGGTGTTATAAAACATATTGTTGTGTGTAATTCGGTAAGTGAGTGCAAGCGAGCATTCAGTCAAAGTTTATCTGTTCCTTTTATCCAAAGTAGGATAAAAGTGATATCTTTGGGCCCCTCGATGATTTAGTGATGGCACCTAAGCGCTTGGCCGAGCCGGGACTAATTTGATGTGATCAATTGTAGTCTGATGTCAGTCGTCATAAATCGGAAGTCGGGAAATAGTATAGAGAGAATGATTAGAATTCATGTCTTATATCTATACGATATCTAGAATGGAGGAATATGTGATCCCTTATCTAAAGGACACGCGTATCTGATAAGATTAGAGTTGACAGCGACTTTGGAAAGCTACGATTGCAGATCGGGATCCGAAGTCATACGCAGAATAGTTATTAGATTTATCCAAGTGGGAGACTGTTGGATTAGTGTCTAAGTCCATAACTATTTTGGTATGTACTTGACCCGATGGTGTATGGTCCTTTTGGGTTGCCTTCACCAAAGCAACTTGATAGGATGAATTATGGAGAGAGATGATTAATTATGATTTATTAATATATTATGAGAATAATATATTAAAGGAGAAATCATATTGTTTAATTAATATTAGTCAAGAATTTATAAGAATTAAGTTTGTGGCTAAAAGACATTAATTAAACTTAAGGGACTAGAACTGTCAATTGTGTGATAGTTGAATATTGGGCTAATGGACTCCATGTTAGAGGGGTGGACGAATTCTATGGGAAAACCCATTAGAAATCGTCCTAGGACTTTAAGGAAGGAGTCCATGGGTTGCTTAGGGCTTAAGCATCCAAATTAGGGTTTCCTTGTTAGATAACCCTAATAGCCTCCCTATTTAAAGGACCCTTGAGACTCAAAAACGTGGTGAACTTGTTCCTTAGGGTTTTCACACGTTTTGGGCAGCCTCCTCTCTCCTTATTCTTCATCCTCTTGCTCTTGGTGTTTGTGAACCATTAGAGGAGTGACATTTGTGACTCTAAGCTTTCTAAAGTCATTACAAGGAGGATTTGGGATTGTTATTGCTACATAACAATCAAGGTAAGATCTAAACCTCATTCATAAGTTAATTTGATTAATTGTATGCTAGATCTAGTGTTTAAAGTCTTGGATGAATTGCATGTACAATAGAGAAACCTAGATCCAAGCATTAGGGTTTGCATGAGCACATAGGATGTTCTTATGGCCAAGACCCATCATTAGAGACCAAAAAGAGTTCAGATCTGAAGTTACAACTTCAGATCTGAGCTCATGCCCAAGAATAGCTTCATAATATGCTAGAAAAGCCCAAATCTTTAACCAAATGAGATCTAGAATGAAATGAGGTCAATGTAACAACTTGATACCTTCTAAAAGATGCCAACTAAGGTAGATATCAGATCCCCACATGTTCCTTGCTTCTAGCCACTTGCTCTCCAAGCTCTCCTTAAAAAGATCCTCCTTCCAAAGCTTAAAATACACAAGAATGATGCACACACACATATTAGGGTTTGTAGACTATCAATAGGCTGTAATGGGAGGCTGAGGAGGCCAATGATCCTTTAAATAGGGTGCAAAACCCCGGAATTAGGGTTTCGTCCTCTAGCTCCTACTCGTCGAGTCCCTTCTTGGACTCGGCGAGTAGGTTACTTAAACACGGACCAACCCGCTGCTACTCGACGAGTCAAGTAACCAACTCGTCGGGTAGACCTTGAAATCATGAGAATTTATAACCATAAATTGATACTCTAGAATTTGGGCGTTACAAAAGACCTTAATAAAAGCCTTAAGAAAGGCCTTCATTCTTACTAGTTTTTTATGAAGATTTCATGGTTTTTCACGCTCTCTTCTAATCTTCTCTTTCAATTAAAGGGTTAAGTAATTGTTAGAGAAAAGTTGATACTTTTTACTCTCCTTTAATTAAAAATATTTGTTTTGTTCTTAAAGGAATAAGAGGTTCTTATTATTACAAGGACTGACATTCATATCAAGTTAGTAATTATTGGCGGATATCTCTTGAGGAACTTTACTTTGTTTTTTCCGAATGTCAAGTTAATTATTGGTGGATATCTCTTGAGGAACTTTACTTTGTTTTTTCCATCTTCTACAACTGCAACGGCCCAAGAGGAATCAAAAACTTCAAATGGTTTAATTCTGTCTTTATATTGCTGTTTTTTACCTTTCATGTTCATGAAAAATGATCCTTGGTGGATTAAAATGATTTTAAGTTTATTCAACATTTTAAAACTTCCATTGCCGTTTTTATTGTTTTTAGAAACCGACCCAAAAGTACATGATGTGACTTACATGTTATTGTTAGGTATGCTGTAAGTCGCATGTGGTCATGATATAGAAGTGGTTCTTTCCTGTATACATTCAAAGTGTACTCATTTCTATTAAATTTCAATATAATATACAAGACTTTCCTTCTCAATACTCAAAAATATATAATGGTATCGGAGCCTAGATTCAAATCATTCAAATCAAGAGTTCTTTGAATCAGATTCCAGCACTTGCTATAGTGAATTACACCATCAGGTTCAGATCTTGTTTGATCCTTATGCAATCATCTTCATGACATTCCTTCTCCTGCCTTTGCAAATTGTTTCTCGATGTATGTTGCACTGTAATCACAATTACAAGTTTAGATCGAGTCTTATCAGATGTTCTTTCAACGCCCCCATGAAATCTTGATAGAAGATCCTAAATCTTGTTGGATCTCAAATGTCTGTCCATTATTCCAAAATTCAGAGCAATTTGTTGCGACCTGTGTTGTTTGCAGCAGATCATCTTTACTTCTCCTAGGAACGAGCTCAGCTGTAAACGAAGTCCGATACATCTTGTGTATGTGAAATGAAATGATATTGTATGATGAATTCAACGACGTGGTCCGCCTTAAAGAACTAAAGGGAACATATCCCACATATGTCTTTACTTTTCCATCATATTCAGGCTCCGGTTGTTTATCAAACCTCCAATTCTTAAAAACATACTCTCTATTATCTGGCTCCTGCTTGATGATTATATCAATATCCAGAATCCCAGAGCTGGCAACAACACGTATTAACAACCCACAAAACTCATTGTACCAATCATCTGGAAGACGCAGTGTAAACTTATCGCTATGAGATTTAATGGAAGCTCCGGATGGCTTCCTGTATTCGATTGGAAAACGACATGTGAATGTTTTCCCCATAAAGCACCTACCTACAAACCCCTTTGGAATTTGGTGTGCAAGAGCGAAATCAATAAAGTGATGCTCAATATCAATTGCCTGCCACAATATATCAAATGGAATTATGAATCTAATGGTTGGGTTTTATATATAACAAAGATAGAGATTGTAAAGGTGCATAGAGCCAAACCTGAAGCATGGAGTTTAGTAATATCTCACCATCAAGTGGATTTAAGTTGTACCCACCCGCATGTGAGACTTTCCACAACCATTTGCAGTTTGAAATATATCCAAAGCTTCTAAGTGAGTAACAATAATCCATTGTAAGAATAGATATACTTGGTGGGAGCTCTGACACTTCCACAAGTTCTTGGCACCATGACAGGTTTAACCATTTGAGCCTAGGAAGTCCAAAGAGACCAAAATTTAATCGTGAAAATTTATTTCCATCTAGATTCAGTACTTGCAAGTTGGCTAACTCCCAAACATCAGAACCTATGTCTTCATCTCCCAAACCACAGTTGCTGAGTTCCAACTTTGTTAAGAACCCAAGTTCGTGCATGTTGTGAATTAACTGTAACCCTATCTTGTTTTGGCATAAAGAAAGCCCCTGAAAACAGCATTCTACACCAGGAAGATTGCTGCGACCTAAATTGTCCATATTCTGTTGTTGGATCTCTGAGGGCTTAAAAAGTTGGGGGCAATGATGGAAAGAAAGGGTCTCAAGTTTCTTTAGTCGGGTAACAGGTGGAAACATCTTAAGACTGGTACAAGCTTCTACTGATAAGAGAACAAGTCTTTCCAAGCGTCCAATTGATGGATGAATCTTTTCTAAATACATGCATTGATACAGCTTCAATCTTTCAAGATTTGGAATTCCATCAAAATCCGGTGTCATGATTATATTAGAACTCCAAAGTTCCATTATCTTCAAATTTGGCAGCAACTGTTGCATACAGGTGCAAACAAGTCAAAAATATATCAAGGTGAAAAGATCATGAGGAAAATGTCACACACGCAGACATACACATTGAAAACAAGAGACATTTACAGAATAAAGGCCCATGCTTTCAATACTACAGATACTTAAAAATTTAATCTGGATTAATCACGTCTATATTTCGTAATAGAATTTGTTTCCATCCGTTAGTTAGATAAACAAAAAAAGTTACCTTACAACCCTCCCAAAGTTGTTTTTGCAAGACTCTGGACAAATGAAGATAACGAAGCTCCCTAGGTGGGAAGTTATTAAGCAATGGATTTTCATGGTTGACATCCCATTTAACATAACGAAGGTTCTTCATGTTTGCAGCAATCAGAGGAAGATCTTGTTCTTTCTTTGGCAACCAATTGAGTCCAATTTGCAGTGCTTTAATATTTTTAAGTTCCTGTATATAAGAGCAAAAAGGTGTCAGGAGTTTGCATTAAGAGTACTTCTTTATACGTATATATCATGAAAAGGTAGACTAATCATTACCACCGTTGCATCCATAGCACTTATTTTTAGAACATCTTCCTCCTTCCAAATTCTATTATGTTTTTCACGATTGTTAGGGTGTTCCCCTCTGACAATGTAGTGTCCCATTTCTTGCACCAGATCATGCATATCAAACCTTCCATTAGAAATAGTTATGAGAGCCTTTTGTATCAACACCTTCACTCCTATAACAGGATGAAAACCACAAGCATCAAGTATCTCCATTACCCGGTCTTTCCTCTCCCTCCTAAAGAAACAAGCAATATCAAGGAACAAATCTTTCTCAACCTCTGTAAGTCCATCAAAGCTGATTTTTAGCTTTCCCACAATATCATCATTGGGGATCTCTTTCAATCTGGCTAAAGCACTCATCCACTCATCCGTATCTTTGTCACACAGAAAAGGACCAAGAACTGCAAGTGCTAATGGGAGCCCACCAGCATAAGAAACCACATCTTTTGAAAGCCTCTCATAATCTTCCTTAGGACTGTAATCTTGCAGTGAAAGCTTGCGGAAGAGCTTCATAGCCTCATCATTGTTTAACAAGATAATATTGTGTATCACATCTACTTTGTGAGCAGTTAATACATGTTCATCTCTAGCTGTGATTATTATTCGGCTTCCTTCACCAAACCAATCATGTGATCCAGCTAACGCTTTTAGTTGGTCAAGCTGATTGACATCATCTAGCACAATCAAGACCATTTTGTGGCACAACCTATCCTTTATCATTTGTCTTCCTTCCTCAACTCTCCCTATTGTCTGCACTTCTTTTTGTTTCAAAACACCACAAAGAATTTTTTCTTGCAATTTTCCCAAACCATATCTGCCTGATTCCTCTCGAATATTTTCAACAAAGCAGCAACCATCAAACTTGCTACAAATTTCATTGTAAATGGAAGATGAAAGTGTAGTCTTACCACCACCCCCAACCCCCCATATTCCAATCATGCGCACATCTCCCGACCCAATTTGTAACTCTAATTTCAAACGTTGAATGCGAGCTGCTATTCCGATCAGATTCTCATTTGCACTTGAAGTTACTGGCTGCAAGCTCTGAGAAATTGTTTCAACAATTTCTTTGATGACCTTTGATTCATGCCTACATATTGGATATATAAGTATAATTAACACATGCTCACACTGACAAAAAGTAGTAATCTGTTTCAGGCTATAGAAAACACAAGAGATCCTAATCGTCCTTTATATTTCAGATTCAAAGTAGGACATGTAAAGTTAATACCACAAGCAGTTTGTAACAAATTTTTTTGGACACATCACATAGTTTAAAATAGCAAAAACCAAAGCGAGATGGATTAGTTTTTGTAGCTTGAAGTGAGGCGTTAGGTGCAGAATTAGAATTTGAGCTTATCCGCAATCCTACGACTGAGATATCTTTTGACTTACCAAACTGATCAATTGAGCTACTCAAAGCCTCTGTTCATCAAGATCATCGACATCATCAAGAGCAATTAACACAATTGTATAAAAAGATTATAAGTTACGAGTAAAATGTGTTGTACAGAGTAAAGGCATATCTTAAGGATAGAAAATGTGTAAAATTACCCGTTGGCAATGTGCTTGGGTTCCCATCCAGAAATGTTACTTGCATCCACTAGTGCTTTTCTCCAAGATTCAACTTTCCTCTTGTTCTCCAACCCATGTTTGGCCAATGCTTCTCGTATTTTTGTTTTTGTTTTCGCACTTCGGAAGGATCCACACCATAAAATATGGGCATAACAATGTGGCCTTTTGTATCCTTGCATTTCATAATACATGCAAGCTCATCTAAGCACCATGATGAATCTGCATAGTTTTCAGAGAATATGATGACAGCAATTTGTGATTCTTCTATGGCCTTAAAAAGCGATGGACCAATCAATTCGCCTCGATGAAGCGTTTCATCGTCCTTGTAAGTGTAGATCCCTTGTTGTTCAAGAGCTGTGTAGAGATGATCCACAAAAGTCTTGCGAGTGTCTTCTCCTCTAAAGCTAAGAAAGACATTGTATTTCAATGATTGAGAAGAAAATGCTGGAGCAGGAGGAGATGATGATGATGAAGATGCTATGGTTGTGTTGATTAGTTGAGATGGAATGTATGTGGTTTAAGCAGCCCAATGAAAGGAGCTTTATATAGAGAGATGCCACTTTCCAATAAAACCTGTTATCATGTAGAAAAACCTTGTCAGAACCAGAATCCAAGTCTTTCTTAATGAAAAAACACGAAACATCCCATCAGGACATGTCTATTTACAGGAAAGTTACTAAAAGTATGGATTCCCTATAAATGGTCCCACACTACCACTTTCATCTTTAAAATCATGATCTTCCAATAATTTTACACATCATTGCTGCCACTTTTTCATTCTTTTAGTACAGCAAGGGATATGTTAATATTACTAATTTGATGTCAACATCTATCTCTCCTAGGACAGAGGAAACTTATAGCCTTCAAGATTTCTTCACTAAGTCACTACATTACAACTTTCAAAAGCATACCATGTACTAAAATTCACACTCATAATCATCATAAGGTCTTCACAACGCTTACCTTTATGACGTTCTGCTTTACCACTAACACCTATAACTTGAATCCGATTTAAAAATTTTAGTATCTTTACTGAATTCCCCTAAGTATTTGGTTCTTAAACGTAGTGAAACACGAATTCAAATAGTGCCAAGCTTACTTGGATTTGCTCAAAAAAAACAGCAGCGCACAACGGACCAATCCGCCTGTTATATTTTATTTTTGTATCGACAACTCATACACATATCATTAGGCTCATTTACTTCCAAATTCCATTCGTTTATAACATACACAACAGCATACTAACTTCACGAATTGATTAATTTGATCGCCTAACTACACTAATTCAAAAACTTCACAACTTTGGACTAAATTAGGTCATAATACGATTTCTCACATTCCAAATTGACATTTTTTTCACTGTTTGATTAAATTTACTTAATAAATTATATAAAAACTTCATTAACAGCTAAACGCTTCCATTTCTTTCTTGATAATTTGTGATTCATCAAGTTATCAGTTTAGGGAACGTACCCCAAATTCCCAGCAGCACCAAACTTTTAGCAGACGCCCTCTCTAAGCTCTCCAGTTTGCAAGCTTATACTTCAATTTCGGAAAACTCCTTCCTTAATTTCTCTTTCGAACAAGGATCAATTTGAGTAGGTCGGTATCTTTCCTCTATCGTTGACTACCCTCTCTCTAGAAAGGATATGAAAAAGTAATTATAAATAAGAGAACATTACAAATTTGGTCGCCGAATAATTTTTAAAATTTTTTTGGTCATAAAATAAAGAGTAAATTAAACAAATGGTCCATATGGTTTGAAGTAAATTATGAGTTTAGTCCCTAACTTTATTTTTTAACTCGGATTATTCTTATAGTTTTATTTTGTTACTTTGTTGGTCCCTAGCCAACTTAAAATAACTGATATACCCTTATCTAATGATGCGCATCGGAACCGGATACCCGATTTTGAAACCGGAAGCGCCTCTAAATTGTTGGTTCTAGAATTGGAACCACCTTAAGTGGTTCCGGTTCTATTTTTTTGGAACCGTTACCTGTCGAATACTTGTCGGAACCGATTATATATATATATATATATATATATATATATATATATATATATATATATATATATATATATATATATATATATATAAGTGAATATACCCTTAAGGGTATATTCACTTAGGTATCCAAACTCACAATATTATTTCGTTTTGTATCATATATACATATTGTAATTGTCCAATGTTCTTCTAATTCAACTTCTAACTTGATTTAATTCCAAGATTTATATAAATTTCATATTTATCTTCCTCTTACACAATTTTAATTTTTAACTATAATATATAAAGCCTAGTAGGTGTTCGACATAAATATGTGATGTAAGAGAAAGATAATAGTGAAATTTCGAAAATCTTGAAAGTAATCAAGTTAAGGTTAAAGTTTAAGAACATTATAATAAATATATCAAACAAAACGATGTATTATGGTGGGTTAGGGTACCTATCCTTATATACCCTTAAGGGTATATTCAATTTTCCATATATATATATATATATATATATATATATATATATATATATATATATATATATATATATATATATATATATATATTACATTTATTGTGTGCTACAATGCACCAATATGAATTTAGTAAAATTAAATAATTATTTAATTAAATAAATATAGATATTAAATGATTTCCATAATTATATGTATATTAAATGATATCCATAATTATAATTCTTTTTTATGGAAATTAATTAAATCCGTCATTAATGTCAACAATAACATTCTTTTAGAATGAATTCGCACCCAGATTTTAATATATGGGTTCGTATTTTGTTTTAGGACTCACTCATTTAAAATACAATAAAGTTTCATGGAATATGAAGAACGAGAGTGTATTCTACTAGAATATACTCTCATTCTGCTGGAATGCACTCTCATTCTTCTATATATGAATTCATATTGAAAGAATATTATTGTTGACATTAATAACGAATTTAATTACTTTCCATAAAAATAAGTTATAAGTATGGATAACATTTAATATACATATAATTAATACTAAATTCTATTGGTGCATTGTAGCACAAAATAGGTGTGAGAAACATTTGAACCTACCTATATATATATATATATATATATATATATATATATATATATATATATATATATATATACTAGGCGAATGCCCGCGTGTTGCGCAGAAACACGTATATAGTTGAAGTCTTTACAAATATATGATTTTTTAAATATAACAATAACATTGTTGTTAAATTTGATATAATAATTTGTATATACTAAATTGTTATAATATATTGATTATTTTGAATTATATGATAATATATACATTTATTATAACTTCATAATCTCAATCGTTTGAATGACTTCTACTCGCGAGTTACACATGAATAAAATTAAATATGATATATGATTTGATGTTATTTATAGTTGTTTTTATTGTTAATTAATTTTTTCAAACTTATTTGTTTAATGTTTTAATTTCTATCATTATAATTATTTAAAACATCAAACATTGTTTTTTTTATTTTAAAGCTAACAATATAATCATTTATATAGAGTTGTTTTTTTTACTATTGTTATTGTAAGTTATTTTAAGCTACTTATTTGGAAACTTTTAACGATTATAAAAATATATTTAAGAAATATTTTAGTTAAATCAAAATTACAATTTAGTTTTTGCTTTTATCGCTACAATTTATCACTTTTAACTATTTACAAAATATTCTTTAGTTTTTTTAATTGGAACTGAAATTTATATTTGAGTTGACATTGTAATGCGCAGAAACACCTATATAGTTGAAATCTTTACAACTATATATTTTTTAAAATATAACACTAACGTTGTTGTTAGATTTGATATAATAATTCGTATATTAATTTGATATAATATATTGATTATTTTGAATTATATGATATTATATAAATCTATTATAACATCATAATCTCAATCGTTTGAATAAGTTCTACTCGCGAGTTATACATTAATAAAATTAAATATTATATATGGTTTAATATTATTTATAGTTGTTATTTTTAACTAATTTTTTAAAATTTCTTTGTTTAATGTTTTAATTTCTATTATTATAATTATTTAAAACATCAAACATTATTTTTTTGATTTTAAAGGTAACAATATAATCATTTATATAGAGTTATTTTTAACTATTGTTATTATAAGTTATTTTAAGCTACTTATTTGAAAATTTTTAACGATTATATAAATATATTTAGGATATATTTTAGTTAAACTAATATTACAATTTAGTTTTTGCATTTATCACTATAATTTGTCACTTTTAACTATTTACAAAATATTATTTGGTTATTTTAGTGGAACTAAAATTTATATTTAAGTTGACACTATAATGTTATATTTAAATTAACAATTTAAGTATTTTGTCCAAACTGTTCAAAAATTGTAGCTTTAAACTGATAGAGGTTCACATGCAACAACATTTTAAATCTAATAAATTAAGTATAATATGTTAAAATTTAAAGATATAACTTTATAAATAGAAGTAAAGATATTATTTTAAAATTGAAATTTAGTCTATTTATGATTACACTTTAGGTTTGATATTTATTTAACCTTATTAACCAACTTACAATTATTATTAGAAAGACACTACAATTTATCACTTTTAACTATTTATAAAATAATCTTTGGGTTGTTTAAATTGAATAAAATTTATATTTAAGTTGAGCCTATAATTTTATATTTTAATTAATAATTTAAGTATTTTATACAAATTGTTCAAAAATTATACCTTTAAAATGATAATGGTTTACATCCAAAAATATATTAAAACTAATAAATTAAGTATAATATGTTAAAAGTTAAAAAGCATCATTTTATAAGTAGAATTAAAGATATTATTTTAATATTGAAATTTACTTTATATATGAATACACTTTACATTTGATATTTATTTAACCTAATTACAAAATTTTAATTATTATTATAAAGAAATTGAGAAGTCATAGGAGTTTCAAATAAATGTGGTGAAAGGAAAAAAGAATGGGGGTTTCAAATTCATAAGATTCAAGAAAAAATGCTAGCTTTATAAGTATATATGATATATAGAGAACCATAATTAACAAAGAACTAAGGAACCAATCGTAAGCGTCAGAAATCATAATGATTAATGGCCAAAAAAATAGATATACATTTTTATATTGGACGCACACACACCGGATTATACCAAAAAATTCACCTCTTTACCAAAAAAACTCACATTTTTTTCGTTTTAAATTTTTTTAGGCCACATTTTTCATCAAAAAAAAAACTCAAATATATCGTTGTTCTCGATTTTTCGTCCTCATTCCATAGAGATCCATATTGATATATAAAAATCGATTTTTTTTTCGAAAAAAACCCACTTCATTTTGTTAGTTATTTCAATATTTAAGTTTATTTTTATAAAAAAAAACTAATTATACCAAAAATATTAATATTTTGTACTTTATCAACAAACATCAATACCGACTAAAAAAAACTCGAAAAGTGTAGATTCACACGATGAATCTAGACTGTAAATATTTCAATTTTCAACATTCACAATGTGAAAAAGCTTGATCACATTGTGAATTTGACTTATGATTATACACACTGTGAATCTGAGAAGGTTAAAAAAAACTTCGATCAGTGTAGATTCACACTGTGAATCTAAAGTGTAAATATTTCAATTTTTAACATTCACAATGTAAAAAAAAACTCGATCAGTTCAGATTCACACTATGAATCCGACTTACTATTCACACTGTGAATCTTAGAAGGTTGACAATGTGAATCTGAACAGGTTCACAATATAAATATGAAAAGGTTCACAATGTGAATATAAAATGAAATATCGTCTTTTTTACATGAATATGAATCTATATTTAAAAAGTACAAAAAAGCATAAAAGTTGATATATTTATTAATTATTCTCAATAAAAAAAATAGATCTTAACTTTTCGACAAAGAAAATGAAGTGTGTTTTTTTTCGAAAAAAAAAAGTTTGTTTTTAATATATCATCATGAATCTCTTTGGAAAGAGGACGAAAAATTATGAACAACGGTATACTCGGTTTTTTTTCGATAAAAAAATGGCCTAAAAAAAATTAAACGAAAAAAAGGAAGTGAGTTTTGTTATAATCCGGTGCATATGCGTCCATTGTAAAAGTCTACAACTCTTTCTTTTCTCGTTGATCGCTTTAATTTCGAAGCTTTGGATTGGTTCTTTGGTTCTTTGATCAATAATGATTCTCTATTGAACTTTTCCACACACATACACACACACACACACACACACACATATATATATATATATATATATATATATATATATATATATATATAGAGAGAGAGAGAGAGAGATAGAGAGAGAGAGGTAAGTTCAATTTAGAAAAATAAAAAAGATTGAAAATTAGGGAATAATTCTCAACCACTTATTTTTTTTTTCCGCAAAAGTCTTCATCATACCAGCGGAAATGGAAAACGAATACACATGTGTATTCATTTTCCAACAAAACATTATCTTAATATATACAAAAACATAGTTTTGTTTTCGTTTTTTTAATTTTTAAGGAGCTATTTTAATCAAAAATGATTTAAAATATATCAAAATTCATAATTTTTTATTCTCTACATCCATATTGCTATAGTTTTTAGATAAAGTAAAATTTTTATTTTTTTATTGTTTCAGCTATCGTTATTCATAAGTAAATAGAAATGCATCAGATTTTTACTACAGTACATTCGTTATTCACTTATGAATAACAAAAATATTTTTTTATAGTTTAAGTATCATTTATAATACTTATTCATATATGAATAACAAATTAACTATAACAAAATTTTGAAAAATGTTTTATTTATATATGACTATCAAATATGACGGCAAGTAATACACGTTTTATTCATATATAAATATAATATATGATGAAAGATGATGTAAAAAATATATTTTAAGTAAGAAAACTTTATTACGTGCTATATTCATATATGAACGATACTCAAACTATTTAAAAAAAAGTTAAACATACGTTTTATTCATAAGTAAATAACAAATGTACTGTAATAAAAATCTGATAGATTTTTATTCACTTATGAATAACGAGAGCTGAAACTCTAAAAAAATAATTTATTTTTATTTTATCTTAAAACTATATCAATATGGATGTCTATTTATAGAGAATAAAAAATTATGAATTTTGATATATTTCAAATAATTTTTCGATAAAAATAGCTTTCTAAAAGTAAAAAAAAAAAAAAAAAAAACAAAAAAGGTATGTTTTTAGGTATATTAAGATAATGATTAGCATAGTTTAATGAAACATTTTGGTTGGAAAACACATGTTCGTTATCCATTTCTGCCGATATGTCTAATTGTTTTGCGGTAAAATAAATGTTTGACTAAAAATGGTTCCCTCATTCTCAACCTTTTTTTCCCACTCCCTATTCTAATAAAAGAATAGTTTTATTCCCCTATTGATAATTGTCATAGTATTACAACTCCTTATTAATATTATATGTCAACTATCATGCCATTTGTCAACATATTAATTATCCATTTCAAATTCAAATTTTAAATTGCTCACACTAATTCAATTAAATTAATAATTGATTCTCTATTTTAAATTTCAAATTTTAATTTTCTCACTTTAATTATATTAAATTAATAATATTAGATTAAAAAATAAAATAAATTTAATATAGATTATAAGGTGATATAACTTTACGTATTTATTTAAATCAACGATTATAACTTATATAACTAAAAAAAATATCATCTAAGTAATAATTATTTAAAATATTGACTAATAGTTTTGATTTTTTAGTATGAAAGTTTGATTAATTTTATAGTTGTGGTTCTCACGGGTTATAAATGAGTATATATATATATATATATATATATATATATATATATATATATATATATATATATATATATATATATATATATATATATATATATTAGTATTTCATATAAATATGTGTGTGTTACTTAGACCGGTTTAGAGTATATAGGTCCGATTTTGTTCATTTTTTTGTCCGAAATGATTTGATTTGGATCGAACTAAATTACCGTTTTATCAACAAAAGTTAACAAAATTAATGTAACTGAGTTACCCGCTCCTGGAACCGGAACCGCCGGTTCCGAGACTGGTTCCAAACATTTAAGAACTGCCTAGAGCGGTTCCGGTTCCGGTTCTAACTTTCTAGGAACCGTTGGTTCCGGTTCTCGCCAAATGAGGCGGGTGCCCACCTATGTTCATCCCTACCATTATCTATTATTTTAATTGTTTTTTTTATTTACTTATTAAGTAAAATTATAAAAGAATTTTTTTATTAGAAATGGGTCCGTACTCTCTCTAATATTGTGAAGAATGAAAGGGAAACCTAAACCACTAATGTCACCTCAGTTCCCCTTCCTCCTTTTCCTTTCTTTCCTGCGACACCTCCCTGTGCCACTGAAATCGCCACCGTCGACGATGAAAACCTTCACATTGTTGTCTAACGACTGTGTGTTGGGGAAATACGTTTGCTTACTCCTTCTGATTATTTTCTCCATTTTAACCTGAATCAGCGAACCATCCAACAATTATCTATCGCCCTTCTCCTGTTAACCAATGACACCCACAACCCACCTCAAGCCCTTGGCAACGAATCCCACAAGAAGAAGCAACCATCCAACTTGTATTTGAGGTACAAGTTCAATTTTAGATGTATTTCTGATGTATTGTTGAACTTTACATCGATTTATGGTCGGATTTGAGTTTAGTTTGGGGTGATTTATGTGGTATTAGATCTATCATCGGAGATGATGACCGGAGTTGGTATCGAGAACTGGATCTATGGCCAAAGATGGTGACCGGATGTGGTGCCGGAAATGAGAAAAGGGTTATGGTGGGGTGGACTTGTGGGTTTCATTTTTCAGTAATATATTAAAAGTTTACATTATTTAAAAATAATTTAAATAATAAAAAAAGGATTAACGAAATAAAAGTATATCAGTAAGGTCAAAATAGTCATTCTAAATTTGACAGGGACCAAAGGTGCAACGAAATCAAACTATAGGGACGGTTTGAGCTAAAAAAGTAAGTTAATGACCAAACATGTAAATTATCCCAAACCATAAGGACTATCCATGTAATTTACTCTAAAATAAATTAAGTTGTAGTTTTTGTCCTTATACTCATATTTCATAAATGGTAATTTACTTTAAAATAAATCAGGTTGTGATTTTTGTCCTTATGCTCATGTTTCAAAAAGATTTTGGTCTCCGTTGAAAATGCTAAGAACCATATAATTCATTTATAAAATAAACTTTTTATCCTTGATATTTATTTTTTAATTTGCTCTACAATATTAATATTAATATTGTTTTTATTATAAGGTTAATTTCGTTTTTAACAACCAACTTTAAGGTTTTGGTCCTCAAATAAATTAGATACTAAATGATTTTTAGCCCACCGATATAGGTGTTGCTCTCCTCATTTGAGGACGAGGGTTTAAGTTTCATCAGAAACATAAGTAGATTTAAAATTAGTTTATGAGTATAGTAAACTTTTTGTTCTAAAAAAAAAAAAGAAAAAAAATTAGATTTTAGTTTTGGTCTTTATGCTTATGTTTCATAAAGATTTTGGTCTCTAAATTGTAAAAGTTAACAATCATATAATTAATTTATAAAATAACCATTTTATCCTTGATATTTTTTAGTTTTCTTATTATTATTATTAATAATTTATTCTTATTATAGGGCTAATATTAGGGATGAGCAAAGGAACCGACCCGCTGGACTGGCCTGAACCGAACTTGGCCCGGGAACCGAAGTCGGCTGAAATTAAGAACCGAACTGGACCGGCGGTTCTACCGGTTCCCGGTTCTTGCCGTGTCTTCAATGTTGGAACCGATCCTTTAATAAATACCAACAAACGGTTCCGGTTTTTGTTGGTTCTACCGGTTTTGCCGATTCTACCGGTTCCGGTTCCTACCTGCTTTCGGTTCCAAAAATCCACAAGAATATCGTCTCGGTCCCGACCCGACCGGTTCCATCGGGTTCCAGTTCTGGTTCCGGTTCCGGCCGGTTCCCCGGTCCATATGCTCATCGCTAGTTAATATCGTTGTTTCTGTTTCAACTTGGGTGGATTCACAACTCTATTTCAGTTGATTCCTCCCCTTTAGGTTTGAAAAATATAATGGTAGCAGTGCTTTGTGGGCTTGATCTTTATATGCAAAATCAGTTCAAGAAAATTAGTCAAAACAAAACCAGCTCAAAATCAAGTACTCGTGAGCCTACTAATGATTGAAATCAAAACAAGATTAGAGAAAAACCAAACCATTTCAAAATTATTTTTTGTGGGTTTGGTCTTCATCTTCAAACTAGTTCAAAATCAAACCATATGAGTGAAAGATTTTTGTTTCATAATTGTGCTTTGTTGGTTTGTTCTTCTTATTTAATCTATACTAGAGAAGAAACCCCACAATGCGGGGTTAGAAACGATAAAAGAAACAACATAAAATCCATAAATTACAAATTGATCAAAATTGAAAGCACAAACTTTTTGTAACATCCCAAGTCAGAATCAAGAGTTCAGGGGGTAAAGTGTAAGTTTGGAAAAGAAAGACTCGGCGAGTAGGAGTTTCAACTTGTTGAGTCGAAGCGTGTGCCGAGCACATGTTAAGTGACCGGACTCGCCGATTCGGCGGCTGGACTCGACGAGTCCGTGCTGGAATGAGAAACCCTAATTCCTAGGGTTTGCACCTTATTTAAGGAGCCTTAAGCCCCCATTTCGAACCCTTATTACTCCTCTGAGAATCAGAAGCCCTAAAATCATAAGTGCGAGCCTTGGGAGCATTTTGGAGCTTAGAAAAGTGGATTTAGGAAGGAAATCTTGAAGATTAAGAAGCTTGGATCAAGGAGGCTTGAGGAGATTTGGTCTACTCTTCAGTTGGAGGTTGTTTTGAGGTAAGGATTCATCATCTTGGATTTATTCCTTCTATATCCACCTTTCATGGAGCTTTAGGGTTTGTTTGGAGGAATTTATGATGAGATCTTGATGCATGAGCTAGATCTGGAGTTGAAACTCCATATCTGAGTTCTATATGGATTCGATGTGAAGAAAGCCCTTTGATTAGCTATGCAAAAGCCAGCCCTAATGAGTTAAGTTCCACTTTAGCTTGGTTTTTGGTGAATGGGTCATGGGAGCACATAAAGCTAGCAACTTTATGTTGTTAATGAACCATAGGGACCTGATCTATTGTTTGGAGCAAAGGAGAAGCTCTGTAATTTCAGATTATGGAATAACCCGTGAGGACTCGGCGAGTCTAGGAGAAGACTCGGCGAGTCGGGTAGGGTTTGGTCTGATTAGTCCCGTGTGGACTCGGCGAGTTGGAAGAACAACTCGGCGAGTCTGTTGAAGATTGCCTTGGACTCGGCGAGTCTGGTCGTGGAACCCTAGCCTTTCTGGTTAAGCCGTGTATCAGTGAGTTGAGGGACAACTCGGTGAGTTGAGCAGGATGGGACTCGAAGATTGTTGGACTCGACGAGTCTTAGGGTAACTCGACGAGTTGAGTCGTGATTGGGAGTTTCTGAGTATAGAGACTCAACGAGTCGACGGGTTGACTTGGCGAGTAGGGTTAACCAGGAAGGTTGACTTTGACTGAGGACTTTGACTTTGACTTTGACCAAGAGTTGACCAGTTGACTTCCAGGGGTATTTTGGTTATTATTGGCATTTACTGAGTTCAGTTATTTGGTATTGATCAGTGGTGGAGTTCGTGTCGGTGGTTGAAGCAGCGTGATCTTATTTCTTCAGTCGGCAGTTGCAGGTGAGTTATCCTCACTATATCGACAGGGTCTAAGGCACCAAGGCCGAACCTTTATCGGATGGGAATCCGGGTAGTTGTTTATTATGTTATTGCTTTGCTATTTCTGCATCCTGGTAGTTAGGATGGTATATGTTAGAGACCTGTTTAAGGTCGGTATCCTGGTATATAGGATGATGCTATGTTAGTGACCGGTTAGGTCGGTATCTTGGTTAGGATGTTGCTATGGTATGTGATCTGCTAGATCGGTTGATTAGTTGTGAATTGCTATATGATTATATGTTTATGTGCACATGGTTGTTGGACTGGGGTTGGGTTGAGGCGGGTCCTGCTTTGTGCTGTAGGCCAACATACCTAGGGCGGACCGGCTAGACCGAAGACCCGGCGAGCGGTCCGGATAGGCTGAAGGCCCAAGAGGGCGGACCAGACGTGTCGAGACTCGGAGAGTGGACTAGACAGACTAAAGGCCCGGTGCGGGCGGACCAGTCATACTGTGGACTCAGAGAGTGGACCAGGTGGACTGAAGGCCCGGTGCGGGCGGACCAGTCATACTGTAGACTCAGAGAGACAGTGGACCGGGTGGACTGGATGCCTGGTGCAGGCAGACCAGTCACACTGTAGAGTCGATATGCATGGTTATTCTGTTTATGATATGATATGTTATGTGTATGGCATTGTGGTTGGTATTTTAGGGGTAACTCACTAAGCTTTCGGGCTTACAGTTTCAGTGTATTGTTTAAGGTACTTCAGGAGATCGTTGCAAGGCGAAGGCATGATCGTACCGCTCCTCAGTTTTATGTTGATGTTTCTAGGATACTCTGATAATAAATGAATTGAAAACCTTTTTGTAATAACTTAATGAACATGAGTTGCTTTTGGAAAAATTTAAATTGGTTGAAATTTTATGGTCGTTACAATTTTCACTTGCAATTTATCCTAATAAAAAATACATAAGAGCAACATTGTCACGGTTCCAAAATTCAGTCACTACTATTCTTAGCAAAAACATATAGAATAACAGTGAGTCGTCCTTTGCAAGAATAGCAGTGGTAATATAGGCACTTGAATAATTAGGAAAACACCACTATAGGAACACCCTTAAAGACTCCAATGGACTATAATATGTTTATTGTAGAAATAATAACTTGGGATTGATTCACCAGGAGAAATGTGGTTAGGATCTAAGTTAGAAACAATTTTTAAGTTAGAATGAAAAAGAAAAAAGAAAAATATTAAAACACCCTAACAAATATGATAACGTCTATTTTATGCATATATTTATGATGTTTTCTTATTATTTTATACCATGTTTTTATGTTATTTATAACTAAAAGATACTTAATATGCTTTGAAATATTCAATTACAGTTAAAATGGGAGCTAGAATGCAAAAGGAAGAAAATGGAGTTGAAAAGATGCAAAAAGGATATTACTGGCAGATTGACACCTCTTCAGTGTTTCGGGTATATCTGATGACTCATAAGTCTAATTGGCGAGATTCAAAATGTTCTGAAAACTAGACGAAATTTCCTACAGCTTATGTGATAGAGAATTTTTTCTAATTCCATATTTATCTTATCCAAAATCGGCCTTGAAGATGAAGCATAAAAGTTGGACGAAAATTCCCTCCAAGTTACTTATTCCCCAAGCATCACTTACCTTATTTTTATTTGCTTAATCCCTAAGCCAGCATTAGTTTCCTTATTCCAATCCAATTCTAATATTCCGTATTAATTTCATCTCCCTTCAACTATAATTACCCCGTATCATTCCACCATTTTCATAATCTATGATATTCCACTTCGACTTGTGCAACAAGAAAACTTCATAATTGCCGTTTTGAGGGTCTAGGAGGCGGCCAGAAGGTCGTTAAGCTAACGGGAGCGGATATCAGAAGGATTAGAGAGCGGATACGTGTCAGTAATCATGTGGTTTGTTAACGTGACCATGCTTAGCATTCCACTATGATACTATTATGTGTTTACTTTTTGATTTAGGTATAAAAACCTTTTACTTTGTGTTTATGATTGAATGAAACCTTGATTATTGGATTAATTGCTATATTGGATTGTTTTTTATGTTTAATTTATCTTGCCAAACTTGTTAAAAGATCCTTATGTGTTAATGATAATTATTTGCTGTTAATTGCCAAGTAAATTGAGTTGTATGAACATCTGCTTGATTGCTTGTCTCTTATGATTTTGATGACCATCAAGATTATATGTCTAGGAATAACGAATGTGAAACTAGGATTAACTTGGAAATAAGTAAGTTTACGTGTGAGCCTTGTTTGATGACCATCAACAAGAGGTTAATGGAACGACCAATTTGATTAACTATTATTACAAGTCTTGCTTGATACAAACTGAACACTAGGAAGCATATTAGTTTAATCAACTGATCACTGTTTGAATTGACTTGTTTGCTAAAGGATTAGTATTAGTGAACACGAATCTAATCATTTTAGGAATCGGTGAACATGAATAAATGAATTTGTGTATGCAATTGTCTATGCTTTTAAGGTGTAATTTATCTAAACCAAAGTACCTGAAGAGATTTGTTTCCTTGTTAGTTTATCGAGATTTGTTAATTAATTGTTCGTCTGAGATTTAATAAACCATTTCTTTACTGCTTTTGTGTGTTTTGTAACCTATAATCAAATATTTTAAATTAATTCACTACCGTTCCCCTTGTGTTCGACACCCTTACTTATCAAAGCTATACTATACTCAATCGGATTCACTGCCTGTAAAATATGATTTAAATGCAATAAATTAGAAATTACAAATAAAAAACCCAGTGCATGAAAAATACACATCAAAATACCAATAATGAATCCCAATTTCAAAACATCCCCCTTATTTTCAAACTAGGCCCACCACATGGTTCACCTCCAACTCCCAAGCCCAACGGCGAGGCCCTAACTTTCCAACAGCCCTGTTATGCTTTACAGTCCTTTGAAAATGTTTCAGGGCTCAAGTGATTCACCGAAGCGACGAGACCTTGAAAGCAGCTTTTTCAAGTGTCAGTAGCGTTCCAGAATCCTGACAAATTACACGAAAAAAAAAGATGGAAAAAAAGTAGAAATACACAAATAAGGGGAGGAGATGAGTATACGGAATTCCAAAATCCTGAAATCCGACTATCAAATAAGTTAGGAACGATTCAGATGACTCCAATTCGACCAATATTATTATGTACATCGGTCCACCCCAATACCCTTTCTATATCATCACACTCGTTCTCCGATTCTCTGTCAATGCAATTGTTCGCCATTTATCTGTTTTTGATTTCATCTTATGCTGTTTTCCTGTTTTCTGTTGAATAGGGGAATCGGCCCTGATTTTAACATCATTAATCTGCTACTTTATGCATCTGGCTTCTTCGATTTTTCCCATCAAAGGAACCAATTAGGCAAATTGTCTTTGAATAGAGTTCTCTGTTTAGATATGCTGTTGTCCTGTTGAACATATGATACCAAATTTATCTTTGATTTTCCCATTAAAGGTACCAATAAGGCAATTAGGCCGCTATATTTTCCAATTCCAATATGGTTTACCCTTTGCATAATCCAAAGTCTAATCTGTATATGTTTACAGTTTACATACTAAATAATATCATTATCAATGAGTTACTGGCTTTTTAGGCTGTATTAGTGTTTTAGTTCATATAGTACCAGAAGATTCCAAAAAAGATGTACATTAAGCAGCAAACAGAGAAGCAGGGATTCCCTCCCTATTCATTATCCCAAATTATCAGAAAAAAAATGTCATTCTCCCTTGTAGTTTTACTGGATGAAGAAACTCCGATCTAGTTATTGTGGCTTTTAGCCTTTTATGTTGAAGCCGATTGAATGAATTTTGTATGTTTTGAAACCATTTTGATCTATTTGTTTATCTTAATTTAGTTACTTAAGTTGATAGCAGTCTAGTTGGCATTGATATTCTGCTGATTCCTAGTAAAATCTATGAGATGTTACTTTTCCAATTCAATATCCTGAAACATCATTGCCATTTATCCTAGAAAAAAAATGAATTGCTGTGGGAAGAATAATTGGATTAAAAGTCAAAAAACTGCCTATAATTGGTCCCCGAAATTAGTTTGCAAATTAAAAGTTTATTTTGAGCTTCTTAATTGTATGCCAGTAAGCTGCACAATATGTTCTATGTTGAAGTGGGATCCTCTAATGACATTATTTGATCCAGCTCGGGATATATCAGTGATGGAAAACAGTAAGATTTTTTCGTGCTCTTTATCTCAAGTTTGATTGAAAGTAGTACGGGTTTTGTAAGGAAAATATCAAGGTAGTAACAACTAACAAAGTTTCTTCTTTTAAATCCCAGTGACCTCCAGTTGTAAACTTTTTTGCTCTTTTTTACTGTTTTATATGTAAATGTTGGTAATTTGAAAGATGTCTGTCTTATTTTTTTGCAGCGGGTCTCTAGTTAGTTTGCACCTCCCCTGTTTTTTTGTATCTTAATCTCCATACAATTCATATTTAATTTCATATATATGCTCTTTTTGGTTGTTAGAAAAGCATTTCTTGTAGAGTTATGAAACTATTTGAATAAATAAATACAAAATTTGCAAGATTGTTTACCAAGATTATATGCCTTCGAGATTGTACCCGACTCATTGGTTGATTTGGGTGTCCTAAGTTTGATATATAAACATTGTTGAAAAAACAATCATGTTTTTTGAAATATGAGGCTATCTCATACCAAATCATAAACATATTTCCAAATATTAAAAAGTTTCTCCAGGCTAGTAGTATGTGAACAAGTACTGAGGGTAATTTTTTTTCCCTCTAATCTACTTTAAATTGTAACAGTAGACAATACTATTAAGGTAAAAAACCGTATAACTCACAGCTTCATTTGGATCCGATTCCTCGTCTTTTTATTCAACCGAAATCATAGTATATGATGAATTCGAAAATGTGGTATTCATCAATGAACCAAAGGAAACATATCATATCCTACACATGTCTTTCCACCATATTCAGCCTTCATTGCTACACTAGTTTCCACCATATTCAGCCTTCATTGCTACACTAGACTCATGCGGAAGCTCAAATAGAAAAACTAACACACACAAAAAGCAAAGGCACAAGACAAATGGTTGAGACTAGAAAAGTGGTTTTCCTTCTGTTAGGACTTTGAAGTTTCAATTTTAGATTTTGGTGACATCTATAGGAATATTACTCATCGTCCATTGAGGTGTTGGGTTCGATTAATAAAGTTGTAGTTTCATATGGAAATCATGATTAATAACAGTAACCCGATAGCTTGATTTTTTGTTGCACTTCAAAGACGTCTAAACTAACTCAAAGCTAGAAACGTATACATCATCATTTTCGTTGCATATTCCAGAGCTCCATGAAATAATGAGCAGGAAGACGAAGATGAGATAATGTTCTGAAAGCTGAGGGAATGAGAAGGTTTCATATCAGATTATGAGGTGCTTTGTGCACATTAACTAATATAGATTGTAAAGATACACTAAAGTTGCTCAATAAGACTAATACTCAATGCCACAATAAGCAGTTTTACCAATATATCTACAAACAAATTGCACCATAACTTAAGACTTTTTACACAGGATCCACAGGTTTTATATGTTAATCGAAGAAACACTTGATTTATCTTACAACCCCTCCAAAGTTCTTTTTGCAAGCTCCGATAAAATTGTAGAGCAACAAGCTTTGCAGGATAACACACGAGACACGAGCAACAAATAAGGTGCAACTCATTAGAAAGACAATTGGACCCTTCAACATTGTTGGTGAAAGAAGAAAGGCACATAGAAGGATCCTTAGCTTCTTTTTGTTTATAAAAAGCTTGGGAATACGTGATGAAGACCTTTGATGTATTTATTATCTTTTTAATCATGTCATTTTCCTGCAATAAAGAAATAAAATGATGCAAGGGTTGAGTTAGAATATACCTGATAGGCTGATATGCATGACTACCAAAGTGCTGAACAGCTTCATTATGTGATAATAATATGGCACCATAAATCACGTCTACCTTGTAATTTATAGTGAATTTTAATTTGTAGTCGTTATTATTGTTGGGCCCCTTCATCAAACTAATCATTTAAGCACCTAGCACCTCTATTTGGTCAAGGCCATTGACATCATCGAAATCAATCACAGTATTTCTATTACATAACCTACTTCTGATTTTGGGAGTTTTTAACTAAATAGTGGTAGTTGTAAAAAATATTTACCAAGTCCTTTGAGTTGATATATTTATTGTAATATATGTCTCTTTAATCTTGTCATTTGTCTGCAACAAAGAAATAAGATGATGCAAGGGTTGAGTTAGAAATACAACGTGATATGCATGTCTATGAAAGAGCAATAGCCTCATTATGTGATAATAAACTGACACCATAGATCACATCAATCATGTAATCCACCTAGCACCTTTAGTTGATCAAGGTCATTGACATCATCTAGAACAATTACAGCATTTTTATCACATAAACATAATTCTGATCTTGCATCTTCTTTGTTCCTTGCTGTGTTGTGTTAGACTTAGCCTATAATATTGTGGTAGTTGGGAGGCAGTTATATATATGACGTGACTTACAGATGACTGTTAGCCCTGCTGTGAGTCACACCCTGTCATGATATAGAGGTGGCCTGCTTTCCTGTATAAACACAAAGTGTTGCCATATATATGAATCACCTAAAGATTATATACGAAGCATTCTCTTTCAATACTGAATGGTATTTTAGGGTATCAGAAGCTATGATCAAATCAGAAGGAGTTCTTACCGTGATATGCAATCATTTTCTCCCTTTGCAATTTGTTTGTCAATGTATGTTGCAGTGTAATCACAATCAGAAGAGCAGAGTGCCGACTGAGTTCTCATCTATGATGTATCGCCATAAAATATTGATACAAGACTTCGAATCATCTTGGAACTTAAATGCCTTATTATCATCATCATCATTTTCCTCACCCCAAAATTCTGAGGAATGTGTTGCAACTTTTGTTGTTTGCTGTGGATGATCTTTACTTTGTCTAGGAACGAGCTCAGCTGCAAACGAAGTCCAATCCATGTCCTCTAAGGAAAATGAAATAATATTGTATGATGAATTCAATGATGTGTTCCGCCTCAATGAACTAAAGGAAACATTTCCCACGTGTGTCATTAATGCTCCATCATATTCTGGCTCTGGTGCTTCATTAGACTCGTGCCAAATCTCAAACCGAGAATCTTCCTGATCTGGCGCTTGCTTCATATTTATATCAATACACATATCTGTGCCCTTGGTAACAATGCGCATTAAGAACCCACAATAGTCATCGCACCAATCATTTGGAAGACGCAGTCTAAAAACGTAGGCATCATATTTAACATCTGCAAGATGACGCAGATCAATCTTGCCGTCATCAGTAAGAAAATGTGGTGGCAATAGGTTGCCCCATTTAACATGTGGGAGACGCTTTGTAAATGTTTTCCCCCTAAAGGGGCTACCTACAAACCCCTTTGGAATCTGATGTGGAAGAGAGAAACTGAAAAAATGATTTTCAATAGCATTCCCCTGCCATGGAAAACACATTCATTTATTAATTTGTATGTAATTGGGTTAATTAATATGATAAAGATTGAAATTCAAAAGGTCGGTAGAGCCAAACCTGGAACATGGAGTCTAGTAATATCTCACCCACAAGTGGATCTATTTCATTCTTCCTGTTAAGTGAGAGTTTCCACAACCATTTACAGCTTGAAATATCTCCAAAGCTTTCAAGTGACCTACAACCATCTGCTATAACAACAGCTATACTTGACGGCAGATCTGACACTTCTACAAGGCCTACGCACCATGACACGTCCAGCCATTTGAGATGAGGAAGTCGCAATTGACTAAAATATAATCGTGAAAACTTATTTTCTGATAGACTGAGTTGTTGCATGTTGGGAAACTCTAAGGATGCGTTTAGTTGAGGGAGCCGTTTTCCGGAAAAATTTTCCAAGAAAAATAAGAATTCTGAAAACGCATTTAGTTCGTCTATTTTTCTAAATTTTGACGGAAAATGAAAATTTTCCGTTTTCTAAAATTACAAAGAAGTTGGAAATTTTTGGAAAACTGATAATCATTGTTTTCCACATTTTTCTAATTCCAAAATTTTTCTAAAATATAAAACACACCCACTCCCACCCCATCCACCTCTACCTACCCCCACCTTAACACCCCCACCCCCACCCCCACCCACACACCAACCCACAAACACACACACATACATACCCACCCCCCCACACACATACATACCCACCCCCACACACACCTACCCGTGCACACACACACACACACACCAACCCACAAAAACACACACACATACATACCCACCCCCACACACACTCACCCACAAACACACACACATACATACACCCACAAACACACACACATACATACCCACCAATGCACCCACTCACACACAAATACACTCACACTCACACACATACCCACCCACACCCCCACAAACACACACCCACACCTACCCCCACCCTCACAGACACACACACGCATACACATACAAACCCACACCTACCCCCACAAACACATACATACACACACAAACACACACTCGCACCCCAACCACCCAACACCACCACCACAATCACCGACCAACCATTAAATCACCACCACCACCACCACTAACCCATCACTAGCACCACCACCACTGTTGCCGCCGCCATCACCACGACTGGCATAATTGTCGCCGCCACCACCATTGCCTGTCATCACCACCACCGCTGCCAACCCGCTACCGTCACCGCCCCCACCCACACCCTACCACCGTTACCGTTTTCTAAAAATGAAAACCGATAGAAAAATACACATCTAAACACGTTTTCTAATTTTCTAAAACTGAAAATGAAAAATGAATAAGTTTAACTAAACGCGTTTTCTAAATTTTTCGATGAAAAATGAAAACGGAAAACGAAAATCGAAAAGGGAAAACAAAAAACGGAAAATGAAAATTGTTTTTCCGTAACTAAACGCAACCTAAAACATCAGAGCCAATGTCTTCATCTCCCAAATGGCACATGCTCAGATCCAACTTCCTTAACAAGCAGAGTTCTTGCAAGTTGCGAGAAAACCCTAACCTTATGTTGCTACATAAACCGGGCTCCTGTACACAACATTCTACACCAGGAAGATTGTTGCAACCACACCTCCAACAAATAACAAAATAGTTTGAATATGATTCTATGTTGGATGCAACTTCATTCCCACTATTATCCAAATCAAGATGTGTTGAATTCTCCATCTTCTGTTGTTGGATCTCTGGAAAACCTAAAAATTTGCGGTGCTTTGCGAATGAGAGGGTCTCGAGTTTCTCTATTCCCCAAATGGGTGGAAACATCTCAAGACTGGGATAGCCTTCTATAGATAAGCAAACAAGCTTTTTCAAGTATTGAATCGATGGATCAATCTCTTGTAAACTCTTACATTCATAAAGAATGAATCTTTCAAGATTTGGAAGTCTATTAAAATCTGGTGCCATAATTAAGTTATACATTTGGAAAAGTTTAAGTATCTTCAAACTTGGCAGAAACTGTTGAGTACAAGTGCAAACAAGTCAAAAATGTATCAAGGTGACAAGATTTTGAGGAAAATGGCAAGCACACAGAAAGACAAACACAATTATACACTATTTATATATGAGATAATAAATAGAAAAAAAAACAAGTTCCTTCCATTCGCAAATGGAAATCATCTAAAGTTTTCGATTGTTATTAAAATATCTATAAAGCACTTAAGAAAAACAAGATAATAAAAGATCTATAAACCCAAATTAGTTATATCAATATTTTATAATGGTTTTCAAACAACAAAACAATGTTGAGACAAAAGGAAATTTAGATGAAGGATGGGTTTTACATAAATACCAACACCTAAGACCACGTGCATGACTTGTTGTGCATGTGTCTAGCTATCTTTAAATATATGTTTAGTTTGCTTTATTTATTTTCCCAGAAAAGTTATTTTTGACTTTGTCATTTTAGGTAGTGGGTTGTCCCTTAACTTTAGGCTCTTATGTTAGTGGAGCAGTTTTTCAGTTTCTGTCATTTCCTTTCCCGTGTAAGCCTTCTTAGGCATCAAGCTTTGTCAGTTTTTCATATAATCAAGTAACACAACTTTTGTGTAAAGTTGTTGTGTTGTCTAATTTTTCTGCAAATACTTCACTTAAAGTTAACAAACTTGGTATCAGAGCCAGACCCATGGCTGATCTTCAAGTAGTAGGTGGTGTCAAGAAACTCAACAACCAAAATTACAACACATGGTCCACTTGCATCACTTCGTACATGCAGGGGCAGGATTTGTGGGAGGTTGTAGATGGTACTGAGAAAGCGCAACCAGAAGCTGAAGATAACAATGGGGTTCTGTGAAAATGGAAGATCAAGGCGGGAAAGGCAATGTTTATTATGAAAACAACAGTTGAAGAAGACATTCTTGAACACATCCGGGATGCTGTGACTCCAGCCGAAGCCTGGAAAACTCTTTGATCACTGTTCTCGAAAAAGAATGACACAAAGTTGCAACTTCTAGAAAATGAGTTGCTCTCTGTGTCTCAACGTGAGATGTCTATTCCTCAGTATTTCCATAAAGTGAAGTCAACTTGCAAGGAGATTTCAGAACTTGATCCACAGTCTTATATTTCTGAGACTCGTATGAAGCGAATTATTATCCATCGCCTAAAGCCCGAGTTTAGAAGCTTTGTGGCTGCAATACAAGGTTGGTCTGTCCAACCTTCTTTGGGAGAGTTTGAAAACCTCTTGGCGGGATAGGAGGCTCTCGCAAAACAGATGGTAAACATCTATGTTAAGGCTGAAGATGAAGCCCTTTATGTGGAGAGAAGTAAAGGGAAGTACAAGAACTCAAACCAGGGACAGAAAAAGAATTATGATAAGCACAAACAGAACGAGAAGAGAAATCATGACAATGAGAAGGGGGAACAATCAGTGGAGAAGCAGAAAAGTTCTCGGTCTAACAAAAAATTTCCTTTTAAATGTTATAATTGTGGTAAAAAAAGGACACATGGCAAGAAATTGTCCACAACAACGTATGGAAGAAGGCAATGCAGCAACTGCTCAAGAAGAAGAAGCATGGGATGCTGAAGCACATTTTGCACAAGATGAACATGCCATGGCCCTTGCAGCTACAACTAAAAAATCGAAGAACAAGTTAGATGAATGGGTAGTTGACTCCGGCTGCTCAAATCATATGACGGGAGATAAAAAGATCATTCAAAATCCGGTTGAATATGGTGGAAGTAGAGTTGTTGGTATTGCTGATAACTCAAAACTTAAAATTGCCCATGTTGGTGATGTCCAATTTCACCCGGAAGAAAACAAGAAGGAGATGATGTTACAAAGTGTATATCATGTTCCTGGAATGAAAAAGAACTTGCTCTCTGTTTCTCAATTAACCTCAGCCGGTCATTATGTGCTTTTTGGTCCCAATGATGTCAAAGTGTATAAGGAGTTTGAAACTCCATCTTACCCAATTGCCAAAGGAAGAAGATCGGAGTCTATCTATGTGATGTCTGCTGAAACTGCATATGTAGATAAAACAAAGAAAAATCAAAATGTGGATCTTTGGCATGTGCGCTTGGGTCATGTAGCCTATGACAAACTCGACACTATGATGAAAAAGAAGCTTGTTAGCGGTCTTCCAGAACTAGAAGTGAGTAAAGGCCTAGTGTGTGCAGGTTGTCAATATGGAAAAGCTCACCAATTGCCCTTCGAAAAGTCCACATATCAAGCAAAGGCACCTTTGGAGTTAATACACTCAGATGTGTTCAGACCTGTGAAACAACCATCAGTGAGAGGAATGAAGTATATGGTGACCTTTATTGATGACTACTCAAGGTTTGTATGGGTATACTTCATGAAAGAAAAATCAGAGACCTTCAGTAAGTTTAAAGAGTTTAAAGCTGAAGCAGAAAGAGATGGAAAACATCATGTATTACGACTCAGATCAGACAATGGTGGAGAGTACTTGGCAAAAGAATTTGCTGATTACTTAAGGGAACACAAAATTGGAAGACAATTAACTTGTCCAAACACGCCACAACAGAACGGAGTTTCAGAGCGTAAAAACAGGCACCTAGCTGAAATATGTGGTAGCATGATCCATGACAAAAATGTCCCAGGTCGTTTCTGGGCAGAAGGTATGAACACTGCAGCTTATGTTATAAATCGAATCCCACAACAGAATTTGGGTTTTGTGTCACCCTTTGAGAAGCTCTTTGGTATTAAACCAAATGTTAGCCATCTTCGAGTATTTGGTTGTGTATGTTATGTGTTTATACCCAGTCACTTACGTCATAAGATGGAGAAGAAAGCTATCTGTTCCATATTTGTTGGGTATGATTCGGAGAGAAAAGGATGGAGGTGCTGTGATCCTAACAGTGGCAGGTGTTACGTCTCAAGAAACATAGTTTTTGACGAGACATCCTCATGGCGGTCAAAAAATCATGAAATACTTCCTGATTCCGACGTACTCAAGGAAGGTTTGGAGTCCTCTACCATCAATCTAAACATTGATGATGTAGGTACTATTATAGAAGAAGATATTGTTCCAAGACAAGAACAACATCCATGGCAGACAGGGGTCTTCAATTCCTCTAACTCTGATGGTGAGAGAGATGAGTCTTCAAGTCTTAGACGATCATCAAGATTAAGAAAACCTAATCCAAGATATGCACATGTTGCTGTTATTGAAAACCATATATGTGAGCCTGAATCTTTTAAACAGGCTTGTATAAAAAGAGAATGGATGGTTGCTATGGAGGAAGAGATGGAAGCCCTAGTTCGAAACCAAACGTGGGAGCTGGTACCTAAGCCAAAAGAAGTAAAGCCCATATCATGTAAATGGGTATACAAGATAAAACGGAAGACAGATGGCTCTGTAGAGAGGTATAAAGCCCAGCTAGTGGCTCGTGGATTCTCTCAGCAATATGGGCTTGATTATGAGGATACTTTCAGCCCAGTGGCAAAGCTTACAACTATACATATCATCCTAGCCCTAGCTGCTAGCAAAGGGTGGAAACTTAGACAGATGGATGTGTGCAACGCGTTCCTATACGGTGATCTGGATCATGTCATTCACATGGAGCAACCAACAGGGTTTGAGAGCAAAGATCATCCAAACTATGTATGTAAACTCAAGAAAGCATTGTATGGATTAAAACAATCCCCAAGAGCGTGGTTTGGTAAAATTGCTGAGTTTTTAGAGCACAATGGTTTTATGATGACAGCGGCTGATGCAAGTTTGTTTGTAAGAGCTGAAGAAGGTAAGGTTGCAATCGTATTGGTTTATGTAGATGATCTGATAATCACGGGTGATTTGTATGAAGTGGTTGATAAGTGAGAAAGAATCTATGTACTCGGTTTCACATGAAAGACCTTGGCGATTTGAAACATTTTCTGGGCCTAGAGCTGAAGTATGAAGAGAATGGAGACATCGTTCTACACCAACATAAGTATTCTGTGGGTCTCTTGAGTAGATTTGGAATGATTGATAGTAAGCCAACAATGACACCAATTGACACAAACTCAAAACTTTGTGTTGATACCAGCAGAGAGTTAGAAGACACGACTATGTATAGGAAGATTGTGGGAAGCCTCATTTATCTCACTTTGACACGGCCTGACATAGCTTTTGTTGTAGGGATTTTGAGTCGGTTCATGCAAAACCCTAGGAGATCTCATCTTGCTGCCATACGTCGAGTTCTAAGGTATGTGAAAGCAACACTTGATCAAGGAATTGTGTTTAAGAGGGAGTCAATGTGCAAGCTGGTTGGTTTTTGCGATGTTAACTATGCAGGTGACTTAAACACACGACGCTCTACAACAGGATATGTGTTCATGTTGGGGTCCAGTGCAATCTCATGGTGCAGTAAACGGCAGCCCACAGTGTCTCTATCCACAACCGAAGCAGAGTATAGAGCTGCTGCAATGGCAGCCCAAGAGAGTGTTTGGTTGGTTCAACTTCTAAAAGATCTACATCAATGGGAAGGTCACAAGATTAAGCTTTATTGTGACAATCTTTCATCAATACAGCTGGCTAAGAATCCAACGTTTCATGCAAGAACCAAACACATGGAGGTTCATTATCACTTCATCCGTGAGAAAGTTTTAAATGGAGACATAGACCTTCAATACATAAAAACTTCAGACCAAGTTGCAGATTCATTCACTAAGGGCCTCTCAAGCAAGAAATTGACCAACTTCTGTGAGACAATGGGAATGGTGAATGTTGGTGTTGAAAGAGAGTATTAAAATCCAACACCTAAGACCACGTGCATGACTTGTTGTGCATGTGTCTAGCTATCTTTAAATATATGTTTAGTTTGCTTTATTTATTTTCCCAGAAAAGTTATTTTTGACTTTGTCATTTTAGGTAGTGGGTTGTCCCTTAACTTTAGGCTCTTATGTTAGTGGAGCAGTTTTTCAGTTTCTGTCATTTCCTTTCCCGTGTAATCCTTCTTAGGCATCAAGCTTTGTCAGTTTTTCATATAATCAAGTAACACAACTTTTGTGTAAAGTTGCTGTGTTGTCTAATTTTTCTGCAAATACTTCACTTAAAGTTAACAGCTAATGGGAGCCCTCCAGCATAAGAAACCACGAAATTTGAAAGCACCTCATAATCTTCAATACGTCTGTCACCCCAGGGTGCATGCTTGCAAAAGAGCTCCATGGACTCATCCTTATTTAACAAACTAACTTTGTGTATCAAGTCGACTTTGTGAACATTTAATAGATGTTCATCTCTTGTTGTGATTATTACTAAACTTCCTTCACCGAACCAATCATGTGATCCGGCTAATGCTTCTAGTTGTTCAAGGTGATCAACATCATCAAGAACAATCAACACCTTTCTATGGCATAACCTATCCTTTATCATGTGCTTTCCTTCCTCAACTCCCCCTACCTGCTCTTGATTTGGTTTCAAAACATCGGAGAGAATTTTTCCTTGCAATTGTTCCAAACCATTCTTACTAGATTTCTCTCGAATATTTTCCACAAAGCAGCAACCAACAAAATCTCTAGAAAATTCACTATAAACATAAGATGCAAGAGTAGTCTTACCACCACCCCCGCCCCATATTCCAATCATGAGAACACCACATGATCTAATCTGTAGCTTTGATTTAAAATCTTGCATGCGAGCCACTATTCCAACTAGGTTGTTATTCACTTTTGGAGTTATTGGATGCAGCATCAGCGAAATATTCTCGACGATTCTTTTGATAAACTTTGATTCATTTCTACACATTGAATATACAAAGATAATTAACAAATGCTCAAATATTTTCAAATAGAAAAAAGTAAAGCAAAATGATATTGTCACTATAGTGTAAGTTAAGGTGAGACATTAAGTACAGAATTAGAATTAGAATTAGAATTAGAACTCAATGAAGTCCGCCATTAACTTATTTTGAGCTTGTCCATGACCCTAATTACAACCAGATCCCATTAACTGATCTCGTAATCCTACATAACTCTCGTTGCCATCACATGGATATCGGATAGCTTTTAACTTACCATAAATATTATGCAATCCACTCAAATCCTCTGTTTATCAACATCGTAAAGAATAATCGAAACATTTGTAAATAAGAAACCTATAAGGTACAAGTATAAATGCCTTTGAGAGCACACATGTGCGAATCGTAAAATATGCAAAAACAAAGAATCAACTTACGTGTTGGCATTGTCATTGAATTCCCATCCAGCAATGTTACTTGCATCCACAACAGCTTTTTTCCATGATTCAACCTTGGTCTGGTTCTCCAACTCATGGTTGACAGTTTCTTCCGTGTATTTCCGATTCTGTTCTAGTGGTGCAAAGAGCCATCCCAAAGAGTTTTCCAAAAATGATTGTCCCCAAGATTTAAGTTTTTTTCTTGTTCTCCAACTCATGTTTGGCAAATGCTTCTCCGTATTTCCTTTTTTTGTTTTCTTGATTCAGAGGGCTTCACGCCATAAAATATGGGAACAACGATTTTGTGTCTCTTATCCTTGCATTCCATGATATGTACAAGTTCATCTAAGCACCATGAAGAATCTGCATAGTTTTCAGAGAACACTATTAGTGCAACCTGTGATGCTTCGATAGCCTTAATAAGGGCTGGACCGATTGATGCACCCCGAGGAAGCTTTTCATCGTCCTTGTAAGTATGGATTCCTTTTTGTTCAAGAGCCGGTACAGATGACCCACAAAATTATTGCGAGTATCTTCTCCTCTAAAGCTGATAAAAACATGGTAAGAAAAGGCCGGAGCAGAAGGAGAAGAAGATGATGCCATAGATGTGTGTTGATTGCTGAGACAGAATGTATGTGGTTTGAGGACTTCAATGAAATGAACTACACAGAGAGAAAGAAAGAGATAGAATATGTGTACTTTGAGCACCTCAATGAATTGATCTATATACACACATGAGAATTAGTTTTCAAGAAATTTCCAACTGATGAAAACCACAAGAAATTTCTTACCACGGGATATTTTCAATATAAAGTTGTTTTCACATTGATGATTTGTTAAGAAACAATATATGTGGTTTGAGCACCTCCATTGAACGAATTATATATATATATATATATATATATATATATATATATATATATATATATATATATATATAGATATATATATATAGGGTTAGATTCATGTGAGACGACCTAATTTTGTGAGACCGTGAGACGTAATCCTAGCCACTCATTTAGTAGATAAAAAATATTTTTAAAATACAAAAATAATTGAAAATTTTTGAAAAAAAATTCAAATATTATTTTCGGAATTTATATTTTCCAAAAAATAATAAAAAATATTTTTTTTACATATTCTACTAGAATATTAGAATATTCTACATATCTGACAAATCTAGTAGAATATTCTAATATTTTAAAAATCACATTACAATATTTACAGTGTAATATTCTATTAAAATATTTCACGTATTTTAAAAAAAAAACGGTAATTTTATTTCCTTTTTATTTCTTTTTAGGTAATTAAAGTTCCGAAAATAATAATTAAAAAAAGAATTTTTGGATTTTTCATTTTATTTTGCATTTTAAAATTATTTTTAGATTTGGTCTCACGGTCTCACAAAATTAGCATGATCTCAAATGAACCTGAACCTATATATATATATATATATATATATATATATATATATATATATATATATATATATATAGTGAGAGAGAGAGAGAGTTTCCAAGATATTTCCAATCAAAACAAAGATGAAGAAATATCATATCACTTCACATTTTCAATATAAAGGGAGTTGTTTACACATTGATGATGTCATCCTCATACTCAATGATTTTTTAGCGGACCAAAACATGCTATTTGACCTCTTATCAGTTACATCTTAATTTGTGTCGAAAATGCTTGTGTGGACAATCCATTTATACAAAAAAAATCTTCACCTCAGCCCTCTCAGCTTCTGAGTGTGGGTAGAAGATTTCAACAGACTTGTACCTTGTGCATTAGTAGATTGTACCTCAAGATCACTCGGTCTTTACCTATTATCAAGATTTTGATGGAGATGTATAAACATGGGTTTGCGTGTGGAACCCAAATAAAGGAGAAGTGGCGATCAGCTGATCATGTAAAAGCCAAAAGCCAATAGTTAACACCAATATCTAAACCCAAAATCAAAACCATAGAACCTAATTGAAACCAAAATGTTAGCCCTAAATTAATCCCCAACCCAAAATCAAACCCAGATGGAAAACCAATTGTTTGTGTTTGTGAAACCCTAAAATGTGCCATTTTCTTTATGAAAGGATAGAGTGACACTACAAATAAAATGACATTTAATGGCATAGAAAAAGTGCCACTAAAAGCCGAAAAAGTGCCACTAAAGACCCTCTAGGCAATCAGCGGCACAAAAAAAAAGTGTCACTAAAGGCCTTTAGTGGCACTTTCTAGTTGTGTCGCTACAGCCTTATTGGGTTTCAGTGACACTTTTCGATTATGCCACTAAAACACTTGTAGGTTTTAATGGCACTATTTTTATGCCACTATTTAACTGATAAAATAAATGTTATTTTCATATTTTTAATGACTCTTATTCACATAAAAAATCATATTAATAAATTTGGCCTGATTTTATTTTAATTTTAAATGAAATATATACTATTACTAATAAAACAATTAAGATTAATAAATGGAAACATAATATTATTACTTAAAATAAAACTTGTTTAACATTAGTTAGCTATACTATATTCCAATACATTGTATTACAATACACCCTTGTACTCTATTCCAAAACTAGTTCTATACAACCAAGTGTAGTCATCCATTTTTCGGTGTCCCTTCTTTTGACCATCCATTCTTTTAGTCTTGCAGTAGTAGATTGGTGGTAAATCTTCATGACTCAAATACTCAAAATCATATCAAACCCTAAAACCAGCTTTGGAAGTATAAAAAGAAGGAAAACTTTGTACCTGCATATTGCCAATAAGCAAATAAAATATAACTAAGCATCCAAGGCATACACCACACCAAAAGTAAAGGTATTTTTAAGTCAAACCAAAAATAGAAGAAGTATTTTTCAAATAATGATGCATATGTGACTCCTTTATAAAAAAAACAACCATACATCCCAAATGTAAAATTAATAGGACTAATTTTCGAAATACAATTAGCCAAAACCTGAGTTTGTTATAACCAAATGTCACGTCCCAGCTCATCATGGATTAGTCAAGTTTCTTCTCTTTTGCACATTCTTCCTTCCAACATGAACATTGGCTCTCAATATCCAATACATACCATGTTGCTCCAATTACCTGCACTGATAGATATCATAAAAAGCAAATTAAATCACAAATGATAATTAATATCATGATCATGATAATTGAAGCTTATCTCTCAAATTGCATGCAAAGCATGAAGCTCGACTTCTAATTGCATCCTTTTCCTTTCAAGATTGTCTATTTCTTCAGGTTAACTATCAAGTTGTACCCTAAAATTTGCACATGCCTCATCCACAAGGTCAATAGCCTTATCACGCAAGAAACGTGCTGCATACAAATTAACAAGCATTATTAGAACCATATATATGAACTAAGAAGAACAAGTTCAAATCAACAAAAAGAAAGTGAATCATTGAATCAGTTCATACCAGTTATGTATCGGCTTGAAAGCTCCCATATCCAATGCGATAACTCTCACATCAGCAAGATTACTTGGGACATCTCTTCTTAGAATCCTTTGAGCTAATCCATCAACAACAACAGTTTTGCCCACACCAGGTTCACCAATAAGAATAGGATTGTTCTTTGTCCTTCTTGATAAAATCCTAATCACTCTCCTAATTTCTTCATCTCACCCAATTACAGGGTCAAGCTTCCAGGCTTGCTCCACAAAATCACGACTATATGTCTTAAGAGCTTGGAAATTAGTATCCCCTGAAGCACTTTCCACCTTTTTCCCTTCTTTACCTCGAAGCTTTTCTACCTCACTTTTCACCCTCGATGCACAGCACCACCAGACATTGAAAACATATATGCCTCTTAGACATAGAAAACATATACGTCTCTTCTTCTTCGCCCCTGTTAATCGTAGCCCTATTATCAACGCAAGAAGATGAAATCGCAAAACCCAAAACACTCTTTAATAGCTTGAACAGACAAGCCTATGTTTCCAAGGTTACTACAATCAAAAACCCCAAAAAACACAAATTTCTTCATATGAAGTTATTAAGATAAAATCAAGTTGAACTTTTAACTTTTGTTTGATGATTGTAACAGTACATAAGAAAAATTACAAGGAAAATGAAAGAGAAGAAAGAAACTTACACTAACACTGATTTGAGCAGATGATCTAGGGCAGAAAGGGGGCGAAGCGGTACGAAGGAGCTCTGAATGTAGGAGGAGGACTAGGGTAGAGCATAGAGCAGCAGATCAGGACGAACGATCTAGGTATGAACAGATCAGTGAAAGAGCACGATGGAGCGGAGCATTGCAGGGAAACACGAAGAAAACTCTTCCCACTAATAATCGTCGAGACCCTAAAGTGATAACGAAAACGCTTTTTATTATGTAATTTTCGTTTTCCCGCACAGTAGAAGAGGAGGCAGTAATGAAAAATTTTCAAGTTTTTTTCTATTAAGTTTAAATTGTGGGGTTTTGTAAGTATTTGATGAATTACTTTTGTAAAATATAGAGTTTTGATGATATTTTAATTTATTATGCCACTAATAGATTTGGAAATTAGTGTCATAAAATAAAAAGTGCCACTATATATTAAAGGTTATAGTGGTATAAAAAAAGTGCTGCTAAAAGTAGGCTATAGTGGCACAAAAACAAAATGTCACTAAAACTTTGTGCCACTAAATGTAATTTTATTTGTAGTGTGAGGTGGATCCTACCTCTAATAATGTTGCTTCTAGCCTCTACATTGTTGCGTCGTGCGAGGGATGTCAACGGGGACAAACGGGACGGGGATTGCATCTGCCGCCCCCGCCCCCGCCCCCAAAATCTCCATCCTTTCCACCCCTGCCCCCGCCCCCGTTCCCCCGTCCCTGATTGATTTTGGGCTAATTTATTTGGGCTAAAATAAGTTCTTGTTTGGGCTAAAAGAAACTATTTTTTGGTTAACAAATAAATATTTATAACATAATTTTACATGTTACAAACAACTTAAAAACATGTTTTTTGTACATAAAAATCATTTTATTGTTTATTATACTTATATAATTAATATATGTCAATTTATATAATTTATTAATGGGGCCCCCACGGGGGTTTCGGGACGGGACTACCAACCCCCGCCCCCGCCCCCGCCCCCGAAATTAAAACGGGGGTTAACCTTGCCCCCGCCCCCGCCCCCTTCCCCGATTTTTTTCAACAAATGCCCCCATACAAGACGGAGCCCCCGCGGGATCGGGGTCCCACGGGACTTTTTGACATCCTTACGTCGTGCCTTATGAGGTAGCATAGTCCTTTTTCTCCAGTGATGCTGCATGGGGTTTTTGGCTCAAAAATCCATAAATCCATAAAAGGTGCTCTACAATGTGCATGGGGATCTCATGGCCATAAAGTTGGCACCTTTATGTCATGAGACCCCTCCAATAACTGAGATCTGAAAGTAGAACCCCATGAATCACTTTACAAATCCGAAAATGGCTTAGGAAGCCCTAAATGCACCCGAAATCTAAGCCCTAAAGATGAACAACCAAATGGAAGACCAAAACATGGGGCATTTACCTTGATTGAGCTGAAGATGGAATAAGATCTCTGGATCTACAAGCCCCAACTCGAATTCCCAAGCTTCTTCCTTCCTTTCAAGCTTCACAAACCACCCAAAAGCACCAAAATGGCCTTAGATCACACAAAACTGCTAGGGTTTCGATATACAACTTCTTGAGAGAGATAGGGACGAGGGAGGCTGAGTTAAGTCGTTTAAATAGGGTGCAAACCCTCAGATTTAGGGTTTCCCTCATACAAAACCTACTCGCCGAGTCAGTCTCCCGACTCGTCGAGGAGGTCACTTAAAATGCCTGCGGATCACGACCCTACTCGACGAGTTGGGCCACCAACTCGTCGAGTCCCAGAGAAAATACAGAAGTGTTTAAATTAAATGCGTATCGGGAATCAGGTGCTACAATATCCCTGATCGGATCCACGACCGTCTTGCGGTTGAGAGCATCGACCACCACATTGGCCTTTCTCGGGTGATAAAAGATTTCACAATCATAATCATTTACCACGTCCAACCACCAATGTTGCCTTATATTCAGATTCGGCATCAGATACCTCAGGCTCTTGTGATCTATGTAAATAGAATAATGAACCCCATAAAGGTAATGCCGCCAAATATTAAGGGCGAAAACCACAACCCCCATCCAAGTCATGAGTCGGATAATTCGCCTCATGAGGCTTCAGCTGCCTCGAAGTGTAAGCGATCACACGACCCCTCTGCATCAACATTGTTCCCAAACCCGTGATCGACGCATCACAATAAACCACAAAATTCTCAACACCCTCTCGGTTTCTCACACAACCATTGCCTGAAGGTCTCAAAAGTCGTCTGCTACTCAGTCCCCCAATGAAAAATAACCATCCTCTTTGTCAATCGAGTCAAAGGAACAACTATCTTGGTTCATATAAGTTCATATGTAAGTTCAAGAAATTATGGAAAAATTCAAGAAATTAAACACATCTAAGTTCATATAATGAAGTCTAAAACACAACCCCAACTTACAAGGCCATCCACATCTTCTTTAACCTACTGGCCTAAGAAATAGGCAAGGTAAATGAAGATGTAGGCAAACATCAAGCTGCAATTAAATCTGAGAAAAGAATTATCCATGGATGAACTTAGATGTGTTTAAATGAATTTTGGATCATTTAAAGAAGTATCAAATAAGAAACTATGCACCTTCATACTTCGGTACGTTGGCATATATAATACCTCAGTTATTAGAGTTTCTTTTGAGGAAAAGGAGAAGTTTTCATTTGCAAAGATGGAATATCATGCTCAAATCTCAAACAAAAACCAACAATATGACCAAATTGAAAACAAAAACTTGCTATACAAAATTGAAAATAAAAAATCAAACAATATCACCTGTGTAGAGAGAGAATATCAATGACCAAATATCCGGTCACCGGTTCCTTGAATAGAGAGGAGAGAGGGGGGGGGGGGGTATCACATGACCAAATTGAAAACAAAAACCAAATGATGAAATTGTTAGTGTTCGAAGGGTAGAACATAAGCATAATTTGACAAATTAGGGTTCAACACGTAGAAGATAAGCACAAACATCTGGCATCACAAGGGAAGAGTGGTGAATGTTAGAGGTGGCGATGGTAGTACAACAGGGCTTCCAACATAGAAATAAAACACATATCCGGAGAAAAGCGGGGAGGCCATGGTCTCCCCGGGCTTCTTAAAGGTTTTTGTATACTAGGATATGCATATTTTCTAAACGATATTGTAAATCTTCGTATATGATGGTAAAAACAACTATTAACAAGAAGAAGCCTCAAGACAAAACTAAAGTAGCAAAACATGGTGTCGTAGAAATAGAGGAACCCAAAAAATTAAAGTAGTACAGTTAAAGAACTCATCATGGTTAAATAAAAGAATAAAAAGAAAACCATAAACCTACAAACCAGCCACTAAGACGTAGTCAGAACCTGTTCTCCATAGGTCGCCATATAATATTAATAGAAGATTTTGAATCATGTTGGACTTGGATCGTAAATGTCTTTCTAGCATAAACTTTCTCCTCGTCCCAAAATTCCGAGGAATCTGTTGCAACTTTTGTTGTTTGCAGCTGATCACCTTTACTTTTCCTAGGAACCAGCTCAGCTCCAACATAACTCTCATTCTTCAATAAATTCCAATCCATGACTTCTAGGGAAAATGAAATCATATTGTATGATGAATTTGGAAATGCAGTGTGCCTCAATGAACCAAACGAAACGTATCCTATGAATGTCCTTGTTCCATCATATATAGGCTCTACTGCTTCATTAGACTCCCACAAAAGCTCAAATAGAGAATTTTCTTCATATACCTCCTGCTTCACGACTATATTAATACACGGACGGTAGATTTGGGTAACTACACATACTAAGAACCCACAATATTCATTGTACCAATCATCAGGAAGATGCAGTGTAAATGTTCCCCTAAACAACCTACCCACAAACCTATTTGGAACCTGAGGTTTAAGAATGATATTGATAAAGTAAACTTCAATAGCATTTCCCTGCCATGGAAAACATATTTACTTATAATTCTTAGGTTTGGGTTTTATATGATAATGAGTAAAATTTAAAAGGTAAGTAGAACCAAACCTGGAGCATGGAGTCAAGTAATATGCAACCAACAAGTTTGTTGTTTCCCAGAATTGAGACATTCCACAACCATTTACAGTTTGAAATATCTCCCAAGCTTTCAAGTGAGAAACAACCAATTGCTAAAACAACAGCTATACTTGATGGCAGATCTGACAATTTTACAAGGCCTTGGCAGCATGACACGTCGAGCAGTTTGAGCTGAGGAACTTGCAGGAAACTAAAATTTAATTGTGAAAAGTGATTTCCTGATAGATAGAGTTTCCGCAAGTTGGGTAACTCCCAAACAGCAGAGCCGATTTCTTTATCTCCCAAACTGCAGAAGCTAAGATCCAACTTTCTCAAGTTCTTGAGAAAGAAACGTAACCCTATGTGGTTCATATTGATGTCACGCAAAAAATGCTTCACATTGTTGTGAGGGGAAGAAGGCTCCATTAAACAACATTCAACACCAGGAAGATTGCTGCAACCACACCTCCAACAATTAACAAAAAAGTCTGGACAAGATCCTATAGAGGATGCAACTTCACTCCCACTATTATCATCCAAATGAACATGTGGTAAACTCTCCTTGTTCTCTTCTTGGATCCCTGAGAAATTAAAAAGTTCAGGGCATGCCAAGAACTTAATGGTCTTGAGTTTCTTTAGTCGAGTAACAGGTGGAAACATCTTAAGACGATCACAAAATTTAATACATATGAGAATAAGCTTTTCCAAGTGTCCAATCGATGGATGAATCTCTTTTAAATGCCAACATCCATTAAGAATGAATCTTTCAAGATTTGGAAGTCCATCAAAATCTGGTGTCATGATTAGGTTATGCAAATGGCAGAGTTCAATTGTCTTCAAATATGGCAGCAACTGTTGTATACAAGTGCAAGCAACTCAAAATTTCGGCACACATACAGGCATATATATATATATATATATATATATATATATATATATATATATATATATATATATATATATATATATATATATATATATATATTTGAAGTGTTTGTTTGATAACAATATAAAAAATACTTAATATAAACAAAATAATGAAATAGTTTTGAACCCAAATTGTTATAAATGTTTTATAATGGTTATCAATCAACAAAAAATACATTTATGTTAAAATCTTATCGTAGATAATAATACATTGTTTATCTTTAAAAGGGTATTTATATTGAGCTTTACATGAATACCATGGATTACAATGACTAAGGTGTCTACATCATATCAAACAAGTTATGTATTACCAAGTTTATCGTGATTAAGAGAATAAAGGGTTTGTGCTTTCAATACTAGCTACTAGTTATAAAAAATATAGTTGAAGCTGCTTGATGATATTAACAACTGGTTAGGTCGAACATTCATCGTCCACTTTGTTTTCATGTCTTAATTAGCAGAAAGACAATAAGAATTACCTTATAACCCTCCCAAAGTTGTTTTTGCAAGCTGTTAAACAAAATTAGACGACAAAGCTTCCTTTGTGGAAAATTACTAGGCATAAATTCACCGGCATATTCAATCCACCTAAGGTTCTTCATGTTTGCAGCAATTGGCAGATAAGAATAAGCCATATTGTATCTAACTTTTATTGCTTCAATCATCTCAAGTTCCTATGATAGAGGAAAAATGGTGTGAGAGTTGCAGTAAGAGTGCTTCTTTATACACTTATATCATGAAAAGCTAGCTCAACCATTACCAGTCATTGCATCTATAGCACATATAGTCATAATATCTTCCTCCTTCCAAATTCTACTATGTTTTTCAGGATTGTTAGGGTGTTCCCCTCTAACAATGTGATGTCCCATTTCTTGCACAAGATCATGCATATCAAACTCACCATATTCTGAAATAGTTATGAGAGCCTTTTGTATCAACACCTTTACTCCTATAACCGGATGGAAACCACATTCACCAAGGATCTTCATTGCCTTATCTTTCCGTTCCCTCCTAAAAAAGCATGCAATATCTAGGAACAATTCTTTCTCAATTGGTTTAAGTCCATCAAAGCTGATTTTTAGCTTTTCTACAATATCAGTATCCGGGATCTCTTTTAGTCTAGCTAATGCACTCCTCCACTCATGAATGTCTTTGTCACAAAGAAAAGAACCAAGAACTGTAAGTGCCAATGGAAGCCCACCAGCATAAGTGATCACCTCTTTTGAAAGATGGTCATAATCTTCCACAGGCCTCTTATCCCGGGGTGCATGCTTGTAAAAGAGCTTAATAGCTTCATCACTGTTTAACAATCTAATATTGTATACTGCATTTACTTTGTGTGCGGTTAATAAATGTTTATCACGGGTTGTTATTATTATTCGGCTTCCTTCACCAAACCAATCATGTGATCCAGCTAGTGCTTTTAACTGGTCGAGGTTATCGACATCATCTAAAACAATCAAGACCTTTCTGTGGCGAAACCTATTATTTATCAAGCATCTTCCTCCTCCAGCTCAGTTTACTTCCATTTCTGAAAGAATTTTTTCTTTCAATTTTCCCAAACCATACCTGCCTGATTCCTCTCGAATATTTTCAACAAAGCAGCAGCTGTCAAACTTGGTAGAAATTTCATTGTAGATAGAAGATGCAAGAGTAGTTTTACCACCACCCCCAACCCCCCATATTCCAATCATGATCACACCACCTGACCCAATTTGTAACTCCAATTTCAAACCTTGCAAGCGAGCATCAATTCCGATCAAATTCTCATTTGCACTTGAAGTTGCTGGCTGCAACTTCCATGAAATTTCGACTACAATTTGTTTGATGCCTTTTGCTTCATGCCTACACATTGGACATAAAAGGATAATTAACACCTGCTCACATAGAAAAAAGATTACTCTATGAAATAAAGAGACCAAGTCCTAATTACCTTTTACTTTTCACATCCAAACAGAATTTCTAAAATCAATAACACAAGTAGTTTGTAGCAACTTTCTTGGGAAGAAGGAATAGTTTCAAATTGCAAAAAGTAAAGCTACATGGGTTTGTTGTCGTAACTTGAAGAGAGGTGTCATGTACGAATTTAGAAATAAGAACATAATAGATTACATCACAGCTTAATTTGAGCTTATCCATAATCCTAGGACTTGGGATGCCTTCTAACTTGGCCTCTAGCATACGAAAACACATTTACTTTGAGCATCTTATAATCTTGAACATAAAACATATTTGGCTCAAAACAAGTGATGTAGTCAAATCCTCTCTGTTTATAAAGTCATCAACTTCACCAAGAAATATTAAAACGAAGACAAATTACCCATTGGCAATGTGTTTGGGTTCCCATCCAGAAAGGTTACTTGCATCCACGAGTGCTTTTCTCCAAGATTCAACCTTGGTTTTGTTGTCCAACTCGTGTTTAGCAAACACTTCTCCGTATTTCCGTTTTGGTTTTCGTACTTGAGCAGGATCCACGTCATAAAATATAGGCATAACGATCTGGCCTCTCGTATCCCTGCATTTCATAATATATGAAAGTTCATCCAGACACCACGACGAATCACAATAGTTTTTTGAAAATACAATGATGGCTATCTGTGATTCTTCAATAGCCTTCATAAGGGATGGGTGGATCGATTCGCCTCGGGGGAGTGTTTCGTCGTCCTTGTAAGCAAAGATACCTTCTTGTTCAAGAGCCGAGTAGAGATGGCCCACAAAAGTATTTCGAGTATCTTCTCCTCTGAAGCTAAGAAAAACATCGTACTTCCAGAACACATAAGAAAAGGCGGGAGCGGAAGGAGAAGATGATGGTGATACCATCAATGTGTTGACTTATTGAGATAGAAGATATGTGGTTTGAGCACCTCAATGAAAAGAACTTTATACAGAGATGTGAGTTTCCAATATAACCTGTTATCATGTTGGAAAACCTGTAAGAACTCAAAATTGAACAGGTTACCATGTAGAAAATCTCATAACCAGTCCTTACATTTTATTTTTCATTTCTGGTCGTAAAAACTCCTTTGAATGTATAATAGAAGTTACAGTTCTAAAGATAGGCATGAAACAATTTAGGTAATGTGAGTTAGTTTTTCCACAATCACATTGTAAAAACTAATGTTTTACTCTATATTCTACTTTGAGATTCTTCTTAAAAGAAGTGGAGGAGATTTCTGAGCAAAACCAAATTTTAGCAAACTCCCTTCCCGAACTCTGTACTTTGCAAGCTCATACATTAATTTCCATGGGAAAATAATGAAAAAGTAATTATAATTCCATACGGTTCATTTGCTATGATGGAATGGAATGAACAAGGTAATAGAATAGATCATTACATTTTATAGTCATGTTAGGTTGGCTCAAAATAATGGAATGAATTATTCGAACATAATTTTTTGTTATGGATTAGATACAAAACTAAATATATTAACTTGATTAATTAAACGCGTTATTTTATTTAATCAAATAAAGGTATTCTTAAATAAATTACATATAAGCATATTTCATTTCGTATAAAATATATGCTATATGTATTTCAAATAGTTAGAAAAGAAATTATATATCAATTACAAAATTGTTTTCACACTTAAGATTACCATAGAATCTTAAAACATAATTACAATATTGTTTACAAACAGCCTCTCAAGTTCATGCTAACTAAGGGTACACTAATACACTCCATGAAATTCAATCGAAATGGTCTTATGTAATTTTTTAGTTTAGCAGACCATCAATATACAACAAAGTTACTTAATTCTGGATTTCCTAAGCACTACCACTTTCATCTTCACCATTCTGATCCTCTAGAAAACTTCACACTCGCATCAATGGTGCCTAGATCCAATTCTCCTTGGAGCGCAAGATATATGTTCACATTTATAATTTGATGTCAACATTTATCTCTTGTAATACAAAAGGACATATATAGCCTTTAAAGAAACTTTACTAGGTCACTATATTACAATTTTTATAATTTTACCATCTATTAAAATTCAGACTTGTAATCATCATTAATTATAAGTGTATTGATTATAAGTCTCTATTGGTTTCACAAGGCTTAATTTATGAACTTTTGCTTTCCCATTACACCAACACCTATAACTTGTATCCGATTTAAAAAGGTTAAGTTGAAACTCGCCAAAACGTCCCAACAATAGATCCTCTACTTATGTTTACACCAAATCAATATTTTCATCGCTAACCAGAATCAATTTGAAACAACACAATTGGTAGTCAGTAAACGTCCTAACACCTTTCGACAAACACACATCACTACAACACGGACCTGTTTCACTTTCTTTTTGTATCCACAACGCATACACACATCATTAGTCATCATCCTCCAAATTCCATTCATTTATAACATACACAACAGCATATTAACTTAACAGATTATTTAATTTGATCATCTAACTACACTAATTCTAAATCTTCACAACTTCCATTTCTTTCATGGTAACTTATAATTCATCGATTTATCAGTTTGAAGAATGTACCTCAGATCCCGTGAAAAATCAAACTTTAGCAGAAACCCTTTGTAGCTCTTTACTCTGCAAGCTTATACTTCATCTCCATAGGATTCCTTAATTTATTCTTTTAACTTGGATCGATTTGAGTAGGTAGGTACCGTTGACTCTTTTCTATCATTTCTTCATTTCCATTAACGAAAGAGTGAAAACAATAAGAAAGTAACTATAATCCTCTATATATTTACTCATGTTTCAGAGTTTCATTATTAGTCATCACAGTTCTTAACACTATCACATCCTAACCCGTAAAATAGGGATATTTACAAAACTGGTCACCTGATTTTGTAAGATATAAATAAATGATCTAGTTTTTGGCGATTTGCAAAAATACATAAATAGGGCATTTGGGATTTCAGAAAATACATAATGTGTATTTTATCTCATTACAAGGGTCACTGTTCAAAAACTCTATCTATCAATTTTCGAAATGACAATTATAAATTTTCTAATATTACTGATTTTACCACCAAATGTCACATTTTGATGCTATAGTGTCTTATCTACTTTCCGTTTGTTATGTTTCGAAATGATAATTATAAAATTCTATCGAGTACCTCCTTAGTTTTGATTAATAGGGCCATTCTTAATAGGGCATTTGGGAATTGGGATTTCAGTAAATATATAATGTGTTTTATCGCATTGTATGAGATACTTTTCAAAAACTCTATCTACCAATTTTCAAAATGAAAATTATAAAACTTCTAATATTATCGATTTTTCCACTAAATATCACATTTTGATGCTATTGTATCGTATCTACTTGCCATTTGTTATGTTTCGAAATGACAATTATAAAATTTTATTAAGTACCTCCCTAATTTTGATCAATAGGGCCAGGTCATTGTGTAAAACATCGAAAAAAGGGCCATTCTATTAAGTACCTCCCTAATGTTGATCAATTTGTTATCTTCTTATTTTGGTTAATTATGTCCCAATAATCAAGTCAAGAATAATCAAATTTAAAACATACATGCAAACTTTTATTAGTGTTTGGTTCTTGTAGATTGTATCAAAAGATATATTAGTTCTGGTATTGGCACATAAAGATCTAGATAGAGACACAACACCATATTTTGGGAAGGTGATTTAATTTTATGAACTTTAACAGCAGATGGTTAGCATAGGTCATGTATAAGAACTTTTTTCTTCCGCACTCGACTACATAGAAAGATCATTAATGGGGTCTGCTAATATTCATGAATGTATCCTCATACTTGCCAACTTTTGAAGCTTAAGAACCAATTTGACATCAGAGGCGGACTTGTAGCTATGGAACGTATGCATGCGCTCTTATTAATTATTCGATATCCAAAACAAAAGCACAAAAAAGTAAGAAAAAGAAAAAAACAAATTGTCAACTCATACTCGAGCGCAATACACAATCAGAATTGACTCTCATCTCTCTGTTGACTCTCTGATTGATCGCAGCCTCAATATATCTGTGCTCCAGTTATTCATTCTTCTATTACTTAATTAGGTGGTTTTCTCTTGTCTCTATTTGATTAAAGATAACTTATATTGGTAAACAATGACTAATAATTATAAAATGATAAACTATAACTTAAACATTAAATCATTGGTTAGTTAGTTATGGTTATTGGTAAGCTTAACGTTCTTAACAATTAGCTTTATTTTCCTTGATAGTTTGTAAGAAAGTTACATAATATTAATAATATGAGTGATTCAATTCTTAAATGACAATTCAGTAACTTATGTAGATAAAAATATATTTTTAAAGTTCACGATAAAGATACACGGACCACTTTCAACATAGGAACATAAGACGAGAGCAACTGTATACTACTTTTTTGATATTAAGTGTCTTTTTTTAGACAATACATTTTTTTTTCTTAACTTGCTTCAGTGTCTCAAAAAATAGATCCTCAACCTATCTTTACACCCAAACGATTTTTCATCACTAATACCACAAATGGTAATCAGTAAATGACTAATAATGAACTTCCAAAAGTATTTGGTGCTTAAACATAGCAATACAAGAATTCAATAGTCATTTTCCTCCAAATTCCATTCATTTATAACATACACAGCAGCATATTAACTTCACGGATTGTTTACTTTGATCATCTAGCTACAGCAACTCAATAACTTCACAACGTTGACTAAATTAGGTCAAAATACGATTATCACAACCCGGATCAACATTTTTTTAACCCACTGATAAATTTTACTTAATAACTTATAGAAAACTTCATTAACACTTCCATTTCTTTCTCAGTAATTTATAATTAATCAGTATAACAGTTTGAGGAACGTACCTCAAATTCCCAGCAACGTCACACTTTAGCAAACACCCTTTCTAAGCTCTTTACTTTGGAAGCTTATGCTTCAATTTCCAATAGATTTCTTCTAATAATTTTCTAAGCTTATACCTTCCCTTCATCATTGACTCATTTCTCTCCATTCTTCATATCGATTAACGACGGAGTGATAATAACAAGAATGTATTTATAATTCCTTTGATCAGTCATCACAATTCTACACACTATCACCTTAAACCCTTAAAATGTGAAAAATATCACAAAACACCAAAATATTAGGAAAATGTTTTTTTAATAAAATTAACATATTTTTTTACACAAATGATCACATATTTTATTATGGGATCATGTAAAATCATCCTTTGCTATGATTTCACATTTTTAAATGATTATACCACCAAAGATTAAAGATAAATAAAAAGTCATGTCTTCAAATATTGCGAAATATATAATATTCCATTTATTTTATTTTTTTTGAATTTTTTTGTGATGCACACCATTGAAAAAATGAATTTTGCAGCATATATATATATATATATATATATATATATATATATATATATATATATATATATATATATATATTTCACATAGATATTATTGCAAAGTATAAGGTTATTTGTGTACCACATCAAAAAAAAAAGACCATATTCTTAAGTAGTTCCTTATTTTGATCATGCTTGTGATCATCCTATTTTGGTTATGATTGTTGAAGTCAATCAAAGTCACAATAATCAATTTTAAAACGCGTATTAAAACTTCTATTAGTTCTTGGTTCTGAATGATTTGTACCAAAAACCTATTGGGTCACGTATGTTCACATAAAGAAGATCTAGATAAAAATGGAATATTGTATTTAAGGAATAAGATTTAATTTTACGAAGAACTTTTAAAGCATATGGTTAGCCTAGGTCATGTATTGGACCTTTTTGCTTCCACACTTGACTAGGTCTTAAAGATCATTAGTAGGTTTTAATATTAATTTGTAAATTTATTATCTTGCTTAAGTGCAAAAACCATTTTGATATTGAAAATAAAAATATTGATTATGATATGTTTTTTCTTTTTCCTCTGTTTATTGAACAAGTAAAAACTTGATCTTGGGAATGCTTCATCAGGAGAAATGAGGTTGGGATCTGAGTTACAAACAATTTTAAGTTAGGATGAAAAAGAAAAAAGAAAAAAAAATGAAAATACCCTAACAAACGCCAATAATGAATCCAAATTCCCAAACACCCCCTTATTTTCAAACTTGGCCCACCACATGGTTCACCTCCAACTCCAAAGTCCAATGGTGAGGGCCCAACTTTCCAACAGCCTTGTTCTCGAGTCTTGACACAAAAAAAAAAAAAAAAAAAAAAGGAGGAGATCAGAAGACGATGATGATACGGGATTCCAAAATCCTGTAATCCGAATACCAAGTAAGTGAGGAACGATTCAGATGACTCCAATTCGACCTATATTATTATGTACATCGGTCCCCCAATACCCTTTCCATATCATCACACTCGTTCTCCCATTCTCTGTCAATGCAATTGTTCGCCATTTATCTGTTTTTGATTTCATCTTATGCTGTTTTCCTGTTTTCTGTTGAATAGAGGAATCGGCCCTGATTTTAACATCATCAATCTGCTACTTTATGCATCTGGCTTCTTCGGTTTTTCCCATCAAAGGAACCAATTATGCAAATTGTCTTTGATTCGAGATCTCTGTTTAGATATGCTGTTGTCCTGTTGAATATATGATACCCAAATTTATCTGTGATTTTCCCATTAAAGGGACCAAAAGGCAATTAGGCCGCTATATTTTCCAATTCCAATATGGTTTACCTTTTACATAATCCAAAGTCTGATCTGTATATGTTTACAGTTCACATACTAATTAATATCATTATCAATGAGTTACTGACTTATTAGGCTGTGTTAGTGTTTTAGTTCATATAGTACCAGAAGATTCCAAAAAAGATGTACATTGAGCAGCAAACAGAAAAGTAGGGATTCCCTTCCTATTCATTAGCCCAAATTATCAGAAAAAAATGTCATTCTCCCTTGTAGTTTTACTGGATGAAGAATCTCCGATCTAGTTATTGTGGCTTTTAGCCTTTTATGTTGAAGCTGATTGAATGAATTTTATATGTTTTGAAACCATTTTGATCTATTTGTTTATCCTTCTTTATCTTAATTTAGTTACTTAAGTTGATAGCAATCTAGTTGGCATTGATATTCTGCTGATTCCTAGTAAAATATATGAGATCCTACTTTTCCAATTCACAATCCTGAAACTTGATTGCCATTTATTCCAGAAAAAAATGAAATGCTATGGAAAGAATAATTGGATTAAAAGTCGAAAAACTGCCTATAATTGGTCCCCGAAATTAGTTTGAAAATTAAAAGTTTATTTTGAGCTTTTTAATTGTATGCCAGTGCAAAATATGTTCTATGCTGAAGTGGGATCCTCTAATGGCATTATTTGATCCAGCTCGGGATATATCAGTGATGTTCAAACAGTAAGAATTTTCCGTGCTCTTTATCTCAAGTTTGATTGAAAATAGTACAGGTTTTGTAAGGAAAATATCAAGGTAGTAACAACTAACAAAGTTTCTATTAGACTAGGAAACAAAAAATTATTATATGTATTGTATTGTATGTTTGTAGTTCTCGGGGTACCAAAACTGTAACATTTGTTATTATATATATCATAGTGTATGATGAATTCGAAAATGTGGTGTTCCTCAATGAACCAAAGGAAACATATCCTACACATGTCGTTCCACCATATTAAGGCTCCACTGCTACACTAGACTCATGTGAAAGCTCAAATAGAGAACCTTCATCTACCTCCTGCTTGATGACTTTATTATTAGAGAACAACACAGAAAAAGTCATTGTGGTAGATGAAGTGTAAATGTTCCAACCCTAAACAACAATCTACCAAAAAGCCTCCCTGGATTCATATCTTCAATTGCAAGACTGAAAAAGTAATCTTCAATAGCATTATCCTGCCATGGAAAACAACACACTTATGATTCATATGTTTGGGTTTATATAATTACTCATCGTATATTGAGATGTTGGGTTCAATTAATAAAGTTATAGTTTCATTTCGAAATCATTATTAATAACAATAACCCAATAGCTTAAATCTTTGTTGCACTCCAAAGATGTCTAAACTAATTCAAAGCTAAAAACATATACATCAACATTTTCATTGCATATTCCAGAGCTGTCCGAATGATGTGCAGGAAGACAAAGATGAAATAATGTTCTGAAGTTGAGGAAATAAGCAGGTTTCATATCAGATTATCAGGTGCTTTGTGCACATTAACTTATATAGATTGTAAAGCTACACTAAAGTTGCTCGATAAGACCAATACTCAAAGCCACAACAAACAGTTTTACCAATATATCTAAAAACAAATTACAGAATAAATTAGTCAGACTTTTTACACAGGATCCAAAGTTTTTATATGTTAATTAAAGAAACATTTGATTTATCTTACAACCCCTCCAAAGCTCTTTTTTGCAAGCTCTCGTACGATTGTAGAACAACAAGCTACATGGGTTGGAAACTGACTATCGGATTTGCAGGATAACACACGAGATACGACCAACAAATAAGGTGCAACTTATGAGAAAGACAATTGGGCCCTTCAACATTGTTGGTGAAAGAAGAAAGGCACATAGAAGGAACCTTAGCTTCTTGTTTTTAACAAGCTTGGGAATACATGATGAAGACCTTTGATGTATTTATTATCTCTTTAATCATGTCATTTGCCTGCAATAAACAAATAAAATGATGCAAGGGTTGAGTTAGAATATACATGATAGGCTGATATGCATGTCTACGATAGTGCTGAACAGCTTCATTATGTGGGGCACTTCATCAAACCAATCATGTAATCCACCGAGCACCTCTATTTGGTCAAGGTCATTGACATCATTGAAATAAATTACAGTATTTCTATTATTACATAACCTACTTCTCATCTTGGAGTTTTTAACTAAATAGCAGTAGTTGTAAAAAGTATTTACCAAAACAATGTAGTTTGTAAATTATTTACCAAAACATGGTAAATAGAAGGAACCTTGGCTTCTTCATGTTTTTGACAAGCTTAGGAAAAAGTGATGAAGTCCTTTGATGTATTATCTCTTTAATCTTGTCATTTGCCTGCAACAAAGAAATAAAATGATGCAAGGGTTGAGTTGGAATTTTGATAATACGCATGTCTATGAAAGAGCATTAGCCTCATTATGTGATAATAAACTGACACCATAGATCACATCAATCATGTAATCCACCTAGCACCTTTAGCTGGTCAAGGTCATAGACATCATTGAGAACAATTAGAGTATTTCTATTACATAAACCTACTTCTGATCTTGCATCTTCTTGCTCCCTTGATGTGTTATGTTAGACTATAATATCGTGGTAGTTGGAGGCAGTTATATATGATGTGCCTTACAGGTGATTGTTCGCTCTGCTGTGAGTCACACCCTGTCATGATATAGAGGTGGTGCTTTCCTTTGCTGTATAAATACAAAGTGTAGTCATATGAATTAGCTAAAGCTTATATACCAAGCATTCTCTTTCAATACTCGATGTATCTTACAGTATCAAAACCTAGGATCAAATCAGGAGTTTTTACCTTGATATGCAATCACCTTTGCAATCTGTTTTTCAATGTATGATGCGCAGTGTAATCGCATTCATAAATTCAGAGTGCAGACTATATGAACCGGCAAAGAGTTGAGAGATATATGGGTGTATGGATCTGATAGATGTTTTATTTCCATATAATATTGATAGAAGACTTAGAATTATCTTGGATCATAAATTCCTTAGATGCATCATTTGCCTCATCCCAAAATTCTGAGCAATCTGTTGCAAATTTTCTTGTTTGCACCGGATCATCTTTACTTTTTCTAGGAACGAGCTCAGCTGCAAATGAAGTCCAATACCCCTTTATGGAAAATGAAATGATATTGTATGATGGACTCAATGATGTGGTCTGCCTCAATGAACTAAAGGAAACATATCCCACGTGTGTCCTAACATCTCCACCATATTCAGGCTCTGGTACCTCATTGGATTCCTGCCAAATCTCAAACCGAGAATCTTCTTCATCTGGATCCTGCTTGATGCTTATATCCATCCACATTGTTAGGTCCTGGGTAACAATACGTATTAAGAACCCACAAAAGTCATTGCACCAATCATCTGGAAGATGCAGTATAAACGTGTCATCATGAGATTGAATATGCTGGGTATATAGGTCCCATTTAACATGTGGGTGACGCTTTGTAAATGTTTTTCCCCTAAAGAACCTACCTACAAACCCCTTTGGAATCTGCTGTTCAAGAACAACATTGATAAAATGATCTTCAATAGCATTTCCCTGCCATAAAAACACATTCATGTATTTGTATGTTTTGATAAATATATGATAAAGATCGAAATTCAAAAGGTACGTAGAGTAGAGGCAAACCTGGAGCATGGAGTCTAGTAATATCTCACCAACAAGTGGACCTACTTTCTTGTCCCCCCGAAGTGAGACTTTCCACAACCATTTACAGTTTGAAATATCTCCAATGCTTTCAAGTGAGCCACAAAAATCTGCTATGACAACGGCCATACTTGATGGCAGCTCCGACAACTCTACAAGTCCTTGGCACCATGACACGTTGAGCCATTTGAGCCGAGGAAGTCGGAAGCAACTAAAACTTAATCGTGAAAACTTATTTCCTCTTAGATCGAGCTGTTGCAAGTTGGGCAACTCTAAAACATTAGAGCCTAGGTCTTTATCTCGCAAGTTGAACCAGTGCAGATCCAACTTCCTTAAGAAGCGGAGTTCTTGCCAGTTGTTAAAAAACCCTAACCGACATAAACATTCTACACCAGGAAGATTGCTGCAACAATTAACAAAAAATTTTGGACAAGATTCTATGTAGGATGCAATTTCATTCCCACTATTATCCAAATCAAGATGTGGTAAATTCTCCATTTTCTGTTGTTGGATCTTTGGAAACTTAACAAGTTTGAGGTGTCCTTTGAATGAAAGGGTATCAAGTTTCTTTATTCCCCTAATCGGTGGAAACATCTCAAGACTGGGACAATATTCTATAGATAAGAAAACAAGCTTTTCCAAGCATCCAAACGATGGATGAATTTCTTCTAAATACCCACATCCATTAAGAATGAACCTTTCAAGATTTGGAAGTCCAATAAAATCTGGTGTCATGATTAGGTTATTCATATCACAAAGTTTCAATAACTTCAAATTTGGCAGCAACTGTTTAATAAAAGTGCAAACAAGTCAAAAATGTATAAAACGTGACAAGATTTGAAGGAAAATGGCACACACACACACGCATAAACTAGTTCCTTCCATCCACATATGGAAATCAACTGAATCAACTGAAGTGTTCAGTTATTTAATAAAATATCTATAAAACATATAAGAAAAACAAGATAATAATAGATCTTTAAACCCAAATCAGTGTTATCAATATTTTATAATGGTCTTTAATCAACAATGACTAATAGATCTTTAAACCCAAAAGGTAACGTAATGGGTGTATGAGTTGGCTGTTCTAAAAATAAATATATGAGATGATAACTTGTTGGAGGATGGGCTTTACATAAATACCATGTACTACAATGACTAATTAATATGTCAATAAACAATTTGTTTTTTGAAAAGTTTATAGTTATGAAGACAAATGGTATTCATAGAATAAAGGTCCAAGCTTTTTAATACTATAGATACTTGAAATTTACTCTGGATTAGTCATTTCAGTAATTCATCAACTTTGTTTTCTGATATGAACCCACCAAAGTTGACAAAAGTCTATCAGAGGCGCAAGAAGCATTCTCCGGGGGCTGTTTAGTACTTTTCGTAATTTAAAATATTTATGGTAATTATATGGTATTTGATTTTGTTTAGGATTTATCCTCTTACTTGAACCATGGGAAAACCAGACACCCGATCTGATACTGCCGCCTGAAACCTCAACAAGGATCCGACTCTTGATAAGAATCTAGTAGATTTTCAAACACAATCACTGGAGCGGTTCGAGAAGGTGGATCAAGAATTGGTGGAGATGAGGGCAGAATCGGAAAGTAGACAAGCAATTAAGAAATAATGGCCCTCCTACTTAGGGCATCGTAACCACCACCACCACCGCCTACGCAACCAATTCCCCAGGTGACCCCTCCAATTGTTACAATCACTAAGGTGGCTGCTTCTATTCCGCTAAAAACTGCCTCCAGGGGTTGGCAACAGCCACCAATCATGCAACCACACATGCAATCGCAACCCCAACCTTCTTACACGCCACATCCTCCTTTCTGTTCGATGAACAAAGATTCCTTGGACCACCTCCCTTCACCCTGGGGACGGTTCCAACAATAGCAAGTTTAAATCATACACCGGTGATGGATGGGGGATTGAGATCAGCACTTTCCAAGAAGCAATCACATGGGACCAACCATGGCAGCCACCAATCTCTAACCAAGGGCAAGGAAGGGGCCACTGTGAAGGCAACGACGTATATGGGTGGGTGTACAAGGCGGAACAGTTTTTTGCAAGGTTTTGAAAACCGGAACGGACATTGAACCGGCCGTCTTAATGGTCCGATGGTTCAATTGGTCCGACCGGTCCTAAAACCCGTAAAAACCGGTGTATATATATATATATATATATATATATATATATATATATATATATATATATATATTAATGATCCATAGTCTTTGAGGTTTGAAAAGGATTATGTTAAACAATGGGACAATCCTATAGTATCCCACATCGAAAGATAAATAGAATAAAAATTAGTTATTTGGAGTATAAAACGTATGAAGTAAAGGTTTTACATTAAGTAATCCTTATACTTCCCACATCGGTTGGAAGTAAAAACAAAGGTAGCCACTTGCTTATATAAAGAAGGGTCATGCAAATTAGTTCAGCCGGATCCATGCGTTGGGTCCATCAACCGGCGTTTGAAAGTTTAAGTTTTTTTTTTTTCTTATAATTTATAAAAACCGGTTTTTCGTTGGTTGAACCGGGCTGGTTGAACCGGTTTTTTGGTGAACCGGACGGTTTTATCCGGTTTGAAAACAAACGGTTTTTAGGCTTGAGAAAACCGGTAACCTGACCGGTTCCCGGTTGAACCGGTCGAACCGGCCGGTCCGGTCCGGTTTTCAAAACATGGGTTTTTTGATATGCAGGGCCTAACCACATTAGGAGAGCAATTACAGACAGTAGTGTTGTGCCTAGAAGGTCCGGTACCAGCTTGGTACCATTGGAATGAACATGGGACACCATTTCAAAGTTGGGAGGAGCTTAAACTCAGGATATTGGAACGTTTTCAGACTTCTTAAGTGGGTGACCTATATGAGCAGTTTTTAGCCATCAAACAGGAGGATAGGCACAAAATTACATGGGGATATTTGAACAGTTGGCGGCTCAACTAGGGGGCATTCGCCGGAGGGTACTTTCGTTAAGGGACTTAAGCCAGATTTGCACAATCCGGTTAAAATGATGCAACCTACAAGGCTTGGACAAACGATTAAGTTGGCCTTGTTGATAGATGAAAGTCGAATGAGTTAATATGTGGGGCCAAACAAGGGCAAGTCAAGAGCAATGGGTAACCATTCTGCGACGGGTGGGGAACGACAACATGGTTCGTAGGCCCTCAAGGACACCTCAGGTGCAACTAACTACTAGAGCCCCTTCTAAAAGAATGACAAACGCGGAGTTTGCAGATACTAAGGCCAAGGGCCTTTGTTTCTGCTGTGGTGGAAAATTTGCATCTGGCCATCGTTGTCCTGACAAAACCCTTTTGCTGGTCGACGTTGAAGAGGAGGAACCCGAGAGGCAGGAGCATGTGCACTTGGACATGGTCTCAATGTCGGCGAGTTCGATAATGGGATTCACGACACCCCATACGATGAAGCCGTGTGGTATGATTAGTGATCAGGAGGAGGTGGTACTCATTGACAATGGTGCCACCCATAATTTTTTTGTCATTACACATTGTAGGGTGATGTGACCACGTCCTCCGGTAATCTGAAGCGGTGGCTCTGGGCGGTTACAGAGTAATCTTGGTCATTCCGGGAGACCTGCAAGGTCACAACAGAGAAGAACAATCTCTCTCTCTCTCTCTCTCTCTCTCTCTCTCTCTCTCTCTGAGGGAGGAGCTCTTGGAAAAATGCTAAAACGGTCAAGTTAGTGGTTGAATTGAGAGTGTATGGTTAGAGCTGAGAGAGAATGACTTACTCTTTAAGGTGGCGGAGGAGACCTTTTATGCTGGGACCTCTGGCCAATACATGGGACAAGGTCGTCAGCTCCGATAGGATCTAGTGCCTTGATTGATTAATCGTGCTCCTTGTTGTGCCAGAGCTGACGATTGGTTCAGGTAATAAGGTAGTAAAGCTCTGAGCATACTCCTTGTCGCTTGGAGTCATTGGATTTGTCACGGAGTGGAAGGCCCCCGCTGAGGGCTGAGCCTTCAATGTGGGCGTCCGGCTCTAGAGGGACGCCCGTGGCGCGAGACTTCGTTTTGGCGGCTGCAATGGGAGTAGCTTGGTCTGGCGGTCTTCCATGACGCCTTTCAGCAGGGCTGGGCGCAGCTTCTAGCCCGTGCTAAGGGCACATTATCATAGGGCTTCTAGGCTAAGCTGTGAAAGGGCTTCGCAAGATGGGGGTTATGATGGGGAACGAGAAGTGAGATCACAATAGAGGAATATGTAAGGGTATGGTATTAACTATTAACCCTACTTGAATACCAGTTGGTTAATGACTTTTACCCCCTTGGAACTGGGCAGCAACAATATCATATTTGGCATGAAGTAGTTGCATACGTTGGGCGATAAGAGAGTGAATTGGTAGGAATTAACAATAACCTGTTACGGTAACCAAAAAATGAGTAACATTGCGAGGTGAACCCGACCATCACTATTCTAGAAGTTCAGTGTTCGAATCTCAATCCCAAGTTCATCCCACGCTCGATGAACTCGGGACTGAGAGCGTTAACGTTCGACCCTATCGGTTCCCACAATTACAAAAAAGCAAGAACGTACGACTAGTGGATGTGATGATCACAGTGGAGATCATACAGCTGAGCTCTAGCCCATTCTCCAATCCATTTTTACTTGTTAAAAAAAGACAGCAGTGATGCTTCTATGTAGATTATCGTGCCCTGGCAGTTTTGGACAAATTCTAGATCTCGATTATAGACGAGCTATTGGACGAACTTCACGGGGCAGCGGTTTTCAACAAACATGATCTAAAATCAGGGTACCATTAGATTCGGATGAAACCGCAAGATGTTCCAAAAATGGCATTACGCACACACGAGGGACACTACAAGTTCCTTGTAATGCCTTTCGGGTTGACAAACGCTCCATCGACATTCCAGTCGTTAATTAATAAGGTTTTTTACCCTTTGTCTTTTCAAAGATATTTTGGTTTACAACAAAACAATGGAAGAACACCGGGGGAGCACCTCAAAGTCATTTTTGGCTGCCTTAAAACCGAGAGGTTGTTTTTCAACAGAAAGAAAAATGTGTTTTTGACCATGGGAGGGTGGATTATTTCAGTCACGTCGTGACCAAGGATGGGGCCATGGCTGATCATCTGAATAAGATTTTGGCTATGTTAGAGTGGCCGATTCCCAAGACTCTTCGAGAACTTAGTGGGTTCTTGGGTTTAACCAGTTATCACAGAAAATTTGTGCAATGATACAAAAGAAAATTTGCAAGAGCCTTAACAGATCTTTTAAAGAAGGATAAATTTGTTGGGAGTAACGAAGGAACCCATGCATTCCATTAATTACAACAAGCCATGACTCAAGTGCCCGTTTTAGCCTGATTTCTCCAAAAAGTTTACAGTGGAGATGAACGCATCTGGTCAAGGGGTAAGGGCAGTACTAATAGAAGAAGGCCAACCCGTAGCTTATTTCAACCGAGTATTGGGTAGCTAAGCCCAACTCAAATCGGTATAGGAGCGCGGGTTAATGGCAATTGTACTGGCGGTACAAAAATGGTGGTCATATTTGTTAGGACGCCAATTTACAGTATTGACCGATCAAAAGAGCTTGAAATTTTTGCTTGACCAGGGTTTGGTGGCCGGGGAACATCAACGCTAGAATTCAAAGTTATATGGGTTCAATTTCAAAATCTTGTATTGACCTGTGGGAGAGAATGGCGCTGTTGATGCGTTGTCCAGAGACGCGGAGAGGGAGTTTCCTTGTCGGCATTAACGGTTTCTCGGATTAGCAACCATGCTAACTTGCTGGCTAAATTGAGCCTTGACCAGCACATTTATGATATTCAGGCGAAAATTGATTCAGCTGCTGGTGACATGGATGTGTATGAGATCAGGAGGCATGACAGGGGCATGTGTTGTATAAGGGTATGCATATGGGTAAGCTGGTGATTCCACGAACATCTATCTGGGTCTCTCATGTGTTTCACAAATCGCATGCCGGGGCAAGTAGTGGTCATGAAGACATGTAAAAGACGTACCAATGCCTTTCTAGGGAGTTATATTAGATTGGTATGAAGAGGGATGTGGCAAAACCGGTGGTTGAATGTGCCAGATTTCAGTGCAATAAGTACTCCCATTTGGCACCGACAGGGTTGCTCCAACCGTTAAAGCTACCAGAACGGATCTAGGAAGATTTAACCATGGGGTGTTCATCAACCATTTTTTGAAGGAGCTATTTAAGGACTCGGGTACAACCCTAAAATGCAGGACCGCGTACCATCCGCAAACGGATGGCCAGACATAAGTCGTCAATAGAAATTTGGAAACATACTTGTGGTGTTTTTCTTCCACTCAGCCAAAGGAATGGGTGAAATGGCTACCATATATGGGTTGCGTATTGGTATAATACTTCATACCGCTCTTCTATTCGAATGGCCCCATTCAAGCTACTTTATGGACGAGATCCACCGCATTTGATTCGATATGATTCTGATATTGTTGTCACATTTGAGGTGGACAGATATCTACAAGCAAGGGATGAAGTTCTCAAGGAAATTAAGTTGTATCTGCTCCGGGCACAGTAGATTATGAAGACTCATGCTGATGGTAATAGAAGAGATGTGGAATTCGTGGCTGATGACTTGGTTTACTTGAAACTATGACCATATCGGAAGGTTACGGTAGCTAAAAGCACAAACGAGAAGTTGGCTCCGTGTTTCTATGGGCCATTCCAGGTTCTGACTCGAGTGGGCAAAGTGGCGTATAAGTTAAAGCTTCCCGATAATGCTTCTATTCATCCGGTTTTTCATGTTTACTAGCTTAAGAAGGTTGTCGGAAGTCAAGAGGTGCTCACAACCCTTCCCGAGGAATTGACTGCCACGGATGATGGGATGCTGGTTCCAGAAAAGGTGGTGCGAAGCAGAATACAGCGAGGTGTTGAGGAATGGTTGGTCCAGTGGAAAGGCTTACATGAGGAGAAAGCAACTTGGGAAGAGAAAGAGTCGGCTCAGCGACAGTTTCCCGAGTCTTACCTTGAGGACAAGGTGATATTTCAGAGAGAGGGGGGGAGGGGGTTATTGATATGAACCGACCAAAGTTGACAAAGGTGTATCAGAGGCGAAGAAGAAATCAATAGGGGCTGTTTAGTACTTTCCGTAATTAAAAATATTTATAGTAATTATATGGTATTTAATTTTGTTTAGGACATATCCTTTAGGTAGGAGGCTTAAATAAGGAGGGTTAAGCCCCCATTAGGGTTAGACAAGTTTTTCACAGTTTACATTCTGTTTGGAGACTTCCTGATTCTCAAAATTCAGGCTCCCCTTTATTGATTAATCAAAGCATTAGGTTATCTTTGATTCTGTTGTTAATCTGGTCTTATCATTTTCATCTATTAATTAAATAAAGTAATAAACAATACAAATTACCTTACAACCCTCCCAAAGTTGTTTTTGCAAGCCTTCGCACAATATAAGACAGCAAAGCTGCCTTAGTGGAAGGTCATTAGACAATGATAGTTGACCACCTCTCGAATCCATATACCGAAGGTTCTTCATGTTTGCAGAGTAGACTGTAGGAAGATCTTGTTCTTGTTTTTTTGTTGGGTGAAACCGAAAATCCATTTTTATTGCTTCGATCTTGTCAAGTTCCTGTGATAGAAGAACAAAATGGTATCAGGATAGATTCAAAATTTTTGTTTATACATAAATAATACATCATGCAAAGCTAGCTTAACCATTACCGCAGTTGCACCCATAACACATATCTTAAAAATATCTTCCCTCTTCCAAACTCTACTATGTTTTTCAGGATTCTTGCGGTGTTCACCTCTAACGATGTGGTGTCCCATTTCTTGCACCAGATCATGCATATCAAACCTTCCATTGGAAATAGTTATGAGAGCCTTTTGTATCAACACCTTCACTCCTATAACAGGATGAAAACCACAAGCATCAAGCATCTCCATTGCCCTATCTTTCTTCTCCCACCTAAAAAAACATGCTATATCAAGAAACAAGTCTTGCTCAAGTGGTTTAAGTCCATCAAAGCTGACTTTTAGCGCTTCCAAAATATTATCATCCGGGATGTCTTTCAGTCTGGCTAATGTACTCCTCCACTCATGAATGTTTTTGTCACACAAGAAAGAACCGATTACTGTAAGTGCTAATGGAAGCCCACCAGCATAAGAGACAACCTCTTTAGAAAGCTGCCCGTAATCTTCCGTCCATCTGTAATCCCGGCATGCATGCTTGCAAAAGAGCTTAATAGACTCATCATCGTTTAGCAAGCGAATATTGTGCATCACATCTACTCTGTGTGCATTTAATAAATGCACATCTCTTGTTGTGATTATTATTCGACTTCCTTCACCAAACCAATCATGTGATCCAGCTAACGCTTTTAGTTGGTCAAGCTGATTGACATCATCTAGCACAATCAAGACCATTTTGTGGCACAACCTATCCTTTATCATTTGTCTTCCTTCCTCAACTCTCTCTATTGTCACTTGCTTTTGTTTCAAAACACCAAAAATGATTTTCTCTTGCAATTTTTCCGATCCATTTTTGCTTGATTCCTCCCGGATATTTTTTATAAAGCAGCAACCATCAAACTTGCTAGAGATTTCATCATAAATAGCAGACACAAGAGTAGTCTTACCACCACCCCCGACCCCCCATATTCCAATCATGCGCACGCCACCTGAGCCAATTTGTAACTTTGATTTCAGATCTTGCATGCGAGCCTCTATTCCAACCAGGTTTTCATTTGCACTTTGAGTTACTAGATGCAGCCTACGAGAAATTGTGTCAACAATTTCTTTGATAACCTTTGATTCATGCCTACACGTTGGACATACAAGGATAATCAACACATGCTCACATTGACGAAAGAGGTAACGTTTTTCATGTTCCATGAAATAGAAATAAGGGATCATAATCACCATTAAAATTTAATATTTTAAATAGAAGTTGAAAAGTTAAATTTAAAGGTAGTTTGTAACAATTTTCTCGGGAAACATCGAAAATAGTTTCATATAACAAAAAGTGAAGCAAGATGGATGTGTTGCGGCTTGAAGCGAGGCATCAAGTATGCTATTAGAATCAGAACTTAACGAAGTCCATCAAAACTTAATTTAAGGTTATTCATAATCCTAGGACTTGATACATATCTTTTAACTTTACCAAAATGATAAATTGATCTAGTAGAGCCTGTGATTATCTAGTTCATCAACATCATCGAATAATCAAAACATTTAGATAAAAACTTCTAAGATACAAGTATACATGTGTTTCACAAAAACAATGAAGAAAATTACCCATTGGCAATGTGCTTGGATTCCCATCCAGAAATGTTACTTGCATCCATGAGTGCTTTTCTCCAAGATTCAACATTGTTCTCGTTCTCCAACTCATGTTTGGAAAATGTTTCTCCATATTTTCTCTTTTGTTTTCGCACATCAGATGGATCCACATTATAAAATATGGGCAAAACGATTTGGTTTCCGGTATCCTTGCATTTCATGATATGTGCAAGTTCATGTAAGCACCATGAAGAATCTGCATAGTTTTCAGAGAATATGATGACAGCAATTTGTGATTCTTCTATAGCATTCATAAGGGATGGACCTATCGATTCACCCCGAGGAAGTGTTTCATCGTCCTTGTAGGTGTAGATGCCTTGTTGTTCAAGAGCTGTGTAGAGATGATCTACAAAGGTCTTGCGGGTATCCTCTCCTCTAAAGCTAAGAAATACATCATACTTCCATGATTTAGAAGAAAATACCGGAGCGGAAGGGGAAAATGATGATGATGATGATGATGATGCCATTGATGTGTTGATATGTTGCCAGTATGTGGTTTGAGCACCTCAATGAAATGAACTTTATACAGACAGATGTGAGTTTCCAATAAAACCTGTTATCATATAGAAAAACCTTGTCAGAACTCATAATTGGAGTAACCGGTTACCACTAATTTAGGTGATATCAGTTGGTTTTAACACAATTACATTATACATACTAATATTTTGCTTACAGCTGTATGTTGAGATTTTTCTGAAAAGACAGGGTGAAAATTTCCCAACAACACCAAACTTTAGCATAATCCCTTTCTGAAATCTTTACTTTGCAAGCTTATACTTCAATTTCCATAGGATTTGTTCCTTTAATATCTTCTTTCAACTTGAATCATTTTGAGTATGTGGATGCTTTGCCTCTACAACTTGACTCTTCTCTCAAGTCTCTAGATTGGTTAACCACAAAGTGAAGATAATGGAAAAGTAAATATAATTCCCTTATCTTTATAATCAATTTTCATAGTTTCAACATTTAACCACCACACTTTTACATTGTACATTCTCACACCAAATTTATTGCATCACCTATGCTATTTGTCAGATAACTTATACCCCAAAATTTTAACAAATACATAAATACCATCTCTGACCTACCGTTCCATACAATAAAATATGGAATAAAGTAATACACCCCAGGGATTTTTACATTAAATAATGATATACACTACATCTTTTACCTAGAGTATATATCTTGGTTAACAATTCATTTGTATTGCATTCAAATTTCAAATCCAATGATTCACTAGTATAGTGTGAACAAAGTTGACCACTTTGGTACAAACCAATAATAATGTCATTACACACCCAGCATTTACATTGTTTACGAACAGCTTCTCCTATTTCATGCACAGGGTACACTCAGAAAGTCAATCGAAATTATGTTACTTAATTTCTTAGTTTAGCGGACTCTATCTATAAACATGATTCCAGGTGTTTCTTAATGAAAAAACAAGAAACTTCCCATCAAGACATGTCTATTTACAGGAAAGTTACTAAAAGTATGGATTTCATATAAACGGTCCCACACTCCCACTTTCATCTTTAAAATCATGATCTTCCAATAATTTTACACATCATTGCTGCCACTTAGTCATTCTCTATGGATAGAAAGGGATATATTCATATTTATAGATTGATGTCAACATCTATCTCTCCTAGGACAGAGGACACTTATAGCCTTCAAGATTTTTTCACTAAGTCACTACATTACAACTTTCAAAAGCCTACCATGTACAAAATTCACACTCATAATCATCATAACGTCTTCATTTACCATTGTATAATCATCATAAGGTCTTCACAAAGCTTACCTTTATGACCTTTTGCTTTACGGCTAAAACCCATAACTTGTATCCGAATAAAAAAATTTAGTATCGTTATTGAATTCCCCAAGTATTTGGTTCTTAAACGTAGTGAAACACAAATTCAAATAGTGCCAAGCTTACTTGGATTTGTTCAAAAAACACAGCAGCGCACAACGGACCAATCCGCCTATTATATTTTATTTTTGTATCGACAACTCATACACATATCATTAGGCTCATTTACTTCCAAATTCCATTCGTTTATAACATACACAACAGCATACTAACTTCACGAATTGCTTAATTTGATCATCTAACTACACTAATTCAAAAGCTTCACAGCTTTGGACTAAATTAGGTCATAATACGATTTCTCACATTCCGAATTGACATTTTTTTCACTGTTTGATTAAATTTACTTAATAAGTTATATAAAAACATCATTAACAGCTAAGCGCTTCCATTTCTTTCTTATTGATAATTTGTGGCTCATCAAGTTATCAGTTTAGGGAACATACCTCAAATTCCCAGCAGCACCAAACTTTTAGCAGACGCGCTCACTAAGCTCTTCAGTTTGCAAGCTTATACTTCAATTTCGGAAAATTCCTTCCTTAATTTCTCTTTCGAACTTGGATCAATTTGAGTAGGTCGGTATCTTTTCTTCTATCGTTGACTACCCTCTCTCTCAGTTTTAGAAAGAGTAGGAAAAAAAGTAACTATAAATAAGAGAACATTACAATTTTGTTCTCTGAATAATTTTTTAAAATTTTTTGGTCATAAAATAAAGAGTAAAATAAACGAATGGTCCCTGTGGTTTGAGTTAATTTACATGTTTAGTCCTTAACTTAGTTTTAATTCGGACCGTCCTATAGTTTGATTTTGTTACGATGTTGGTCCCTAGCGACTCAAAATGACCAATATAGCCATATCTATTATTTTCATTGTGTTGTTTTATTAACTTATTAAATAAAATTTTAAAAGAAATTTCTTATTAGATATGGCCCCTAGTCTTTCTAATATTGTGAAGAATGAAAGGGAAACCTAAACCACCGGCGACACCTCAGTTCCCCCTTCCTCCTTCTCCCCTCTTTCCGGTGCCACCTCCACAATGCCACTGAAATCGCTACCGCCGACGATGAAAACCTTCACGCAGTTGCCTGGTGTTCATGGGAAATGCGTTGCTCACTCCTCCTTCCAATCATCTTCCCCCTTTTACCCTGAATCAGCGAATCATCCAACAATTATCTGTCGCCCTTCTCCTCTTAACCAATGACACCCACAACCCACCTCAAACCCGTGTCAGCGGATCCCACAAGAAGAAGCAACCTATTGCAGGAGACCCGACGTCCGACGACCAAATCAACCAACGATTTCTGGATTTCGATTTCTTCACTACATGTTTAATCTAAGGTTTAAAATGTCAGACTGAATTAACGTCGAATCATTCCAAGGGCGGAGGATGGGGAACGACTGGAAGCTTCAAGTTAGACCCCTCCGATCCACCAAAATGAAAAAACCAAAGGGAGAAGATTGGATGAAGTAGTGTTGAATTGTGGTTGCCCTTTGTTAAACCTTTAAATCGCAAATCTGTATGTAACAAATTTTCTAATTATTGATCAATCTATCGAGTCTCAATGACATAATATGTTCTCTTGTGTCGATTCACCTAGGGGGTGTTTGGCTTATCTTTTGAGAGGCCAAAAGTTCTTTTTGGAAAAGATAGAATGCAAAAGATGTTTGGTAAAACCATTTTAAAAGTTACTTTTTGATTTTTTATATAAGGAAAATTGACATTTTGAAAAAGTCAGGAAATGCTGTCTTTTTATAAATTTTGTCAAAATGACTTTTGGCTCTAAAAAAGATAAGCCAAACACCCCCCTAGATTGTATTTAGGATTTTTGTATCTGCGATTTTTGTTTCAACGATTTTGCTTTTGGATTTGAGGCACAATTTCAATTTTAGATGTATTTCAGATTTATTGTTTAACTTCACATAGATTTATGGTTGGATTTAAGGTACAAGTTCAATTTTAGATGTATTTTAGATTTATTGTTGAACTTTACATAGATTTATGGTTGGATTTGTGTTTAATTTGGGGTGATTTATATGGTACTGGATCTATGGTCAAAGATGATGACCGGAGTTGGTATCGAGAACTAGATTTATGGTCGGAGATGGTGCCCAGATGTGGTGTCGGAAACGAGAAAAGGATTAAGGTGGAGTGGACTTGTCGGTTCCATTTTCAGTAATATATTAACAATTTACATTATTTAAAATGATAGAAACATGGTGTTCGAGATTAAGTTTCGAGACATAAAACTTTAAGCTTGCAACAGAAAACTTTTCATTTCAAAACTTGAACATATAAATTCCGACAAAAGATCACATTACATGAACATGTGAGATTTAGATCAACAACCATAGAAGGATAAGATTAATAACATTTGTTGTCCTTTGGTCCTCACGGGAGGTTGAAAGATGATGATGATGATGATGGCAAGAACTCAAAGTAGAATCCCTCTAGAGAAAGTCCACCAACAAGCTCCAACACTAGATGAATGCTAGTTCAACTCTTGATAATACAACCTCTTGAGTTTGAACACCCAAAAAAGAATTTTTGGTGTTCAATAGAGTGTATTCTCTTCTTTTATCAACTAACAACTTATAGAGAGAATGAGAGAGTTTGTGAGAGTAAAAATTTCATTTACATGCTTAAGCATGAGGAAAAATGAAAGCCTTTCACTCTTTTAATCACCTCACACATGCAAGAGTCAATCATGACTAATATAAAAGTCTCTACATGCATTGGACCACCCATAAAGGTGGTATGGAGTGATTATACATGAAATCATGAGAGATAGGAGGGAAAGTTAGTCAAACACTCATTCTCTCTCCTCTTTAATACTCCAAGTCTTCTATTTTATAAACCTAGCTTTTATATTTTATAGACTTTCAACTATATATACATATATTTGTTAGTTTTATTTATTTAATCTAACTCTTTAAATTAAATAAATAAATCTCACACAAAGTGAATCATTTAATAATGAAACAATAAAAGTACTAAACTTTTAATGATTTATACACTCTTCTGAATCGCATTTTATTATTATTATTATTATTACCATGTAATAACAATTCAAGATTTCTAATATTTTAATATAAGTCAAACTCATATACTAAAATTTTAATTCAAGTGTCTACTTGTTATTGGTGTGACCCTATAGGGTCATATGTTATTAGCAATATTGTTTTATTATCAATCTTGAGCAGATAGAACCAACAATCTCCCACTTGCGCAAGATTGAATCGTACAAGGATATACATAGTGGTGAATGTTTAGCAACATTTCACTTACCCCAACAACACATGACGAAGTGCCATTCAACAACATTTAATTCCCATAAGCCCAAAGCTTCAATTGATGTAACTAGGTGATGTATCGGTTATCCTTTTGTTTCGAACATCATGTTAAACATGAGACATGGATCGCAATCATTCTCATTTGGTGTTCAACTTTAGTAAGATTCCTTAGATGTATCACTCTCAACACATAAGAGGAAAAAATTCCACATTGACTACATACGCCTCTTATATAGATCATATTATACCTAATGATGGCCTTATGACTGCATACAACCAATCTATGTCGGTAAGGAAATTGAAATCATATTGTATGATAAAGCCACCGACATTGTGTGCCTGCTTAATGAACTAAATGAGATATTGTTGGATTAGTGTCTAAGTCCATAACTATTTTGGTATGTACTTGACCCGATGGTGCATGGTCCTTTTGGGTTGCCTTCACCAAAGCAACTTGATAGGATGAATTATGGAGAGAGAGGATTAATTATGATTTATTAATATATTATGAGAATAATATATTAAAGGAGAAATCATATTGTTTAATTAATATTAGTCAAGAATTAATAAGAATTAACTTTGTGGCTAAAAGACATTAATTAAACTTAAGGGACTAGAACTGTCAATTGTGTGATAGTTGAATATTGGGCTAATGGACTACATATTAGAGGGGTGGACGAATTCTATGGGTAAACCCATTAGAAATCGTCCAAGGTCTCTAAGGAGGGAGTCCATGGGTTGCTTAGGGCCTAAGCAGTCAAATTAGAGTTTCCTTGTTAGACAACCCTAATAGCCTCACTATTTAAGGATCCCTAGAGCACCAAAAACGTGGTGAACTGATTCCTTAGGGTTTCTACACATTTTTGGTGCCTCCTCTCTTATCATTCTTCATCCTCTTGCTCTTGGTGTTTATGAGCCATTAGAGGAGTGATATTTGTGACTCTAAGCTTTCTAAAGCCATTACAAGGAGGATTTGAGATTGTTATTGCTACATAACAATCAAGGTAAGATCTAAACTCCATTCATAAGTTAATATGATTAATTGTATGCTAGATCTAAGGTTTAAAGTCTTGGATGAATTGCATGTACAATAGAGAAACCTAGATCCAAGCATTAGGGTTTGCATGAGCACATAGGTGATGGGTTTTGGTCATAAGACATCCTACAATATGTTTTATTATGTAATTTTCGTTTTCCCGCACAGTAGAAGAGGAGGCAGTAATGAAAAATTTTCTAGTTTTTTTCTATTAAGTTTAAATTGTGGGGTTTTATAAGTATTTGATGAATTACTTTTGTAAAATATAGAGTTTTGATGATATTTTAATTTATTATGCCACTAATAGATTTGGAAATTAGTGTCATAAAATAAAAAGTGCCACTATATATTAAAGGTTATAGTGGTATAAAAAAAGTGCCACTAAAAGTAGGCTATAGTGGCACAAAAACAAAATGCCACTAAAACTTTGTGCCACTAAATGTAATTTTATTTGTAGTGTGAGGTGGATCCTACCTCTAATAATGTTGCTTCTAGCCTCCACATTGTTGCGTCGTGTGAGGGATGTCAACGGGGACAAACGGCACGGGGATTGCATCCGCCGCCCCCGCCCCCGCCCCCACCCCCAAAATCTCCATCCTTTCCACCCCCGCCCCCGTTCCCCCGTCCCTTATTGATTTTGGGCTAACTTATTTGGGTTAAAATAAGTTCTTGTTTGGGCTAAAAGAAACAATTTTTTGGTTAACAAATAGATATTTATAACATAATTTTACATGTTACAAACAACTTAAAAGCATGTTTTTTGTACATAAAAATCATTTTATTGTTTATTATACTTATATAATTAATATATGTCAATTTATATAATTTATTAACGGGGCTCCCACGGGGGTTTCGGGACGGGACTATCAACCCCCGCCCCCTCCCCCGAAATTAAAACGAGGGTTAACCTTGCCCCCGCCCCCGCCCCCTTCCCCGATTTTTTTCAACAAATGCCCCCATACAAGACGGGGCCCCCGCGGGATCGGGGTCCCACGGGACTTTTTGACATCCTTACGTTGTGCCTTATGAGGTAGCATAGTCCTTTTTCTCCAGTGATGCTGCATGGGGTTTTTGGCTCAAAAATCCATAAATCCATAAAAGGTGCTCTACAATGTGAATGGGGATCTCATGGCCATAAAGTTGGCACCTTTATGTCATGAGACCCCTCCAATAACTGAGATCTGAAAGTAGAACCCCATGAATCACTTTACAAATCCGAAAATGGCTTAGGAAGCCCTAAATGCACCCGAAATCTAAGCCCTAAAGATGAACAATCAAATGGAAGACCAAAACATGAGGCATTTACCTTGATTGAGCTGAAGATGGAATAAGATCTCTGGATCTACAAGCCCCAGCTCGAATTCCCAAGCTTCTTCCTTTCTTTCAAGCTTCACAAACCACCCAAAAGTACCAAAATGGCCTTAGATCACACAAAACGGCTAGGGTTTCGATATATAACTTCTTGAGAGAGATAGGGACGAGGGAGGCTGAGTTAAGTCGTTTAAATAGGGTGCAAACCCTCAGATTTAGGGTTTCCCTCATACAGAACCTACTCGCCGAGTCAGTCTCCCGACTTGTCGAGGAGGTCACTTAAAATGCCTGCGGATCACGACCCTACTCGACGAGTTGGGCCACCAACTCGTCGAGTCCCAGAGAAAATACAGAAGTGTTTAAATTAAATGCGTACCGGGAATCAGATGCTACAATATCTCTGATCGGATCCACGACCGTCTTGCGGTTGAGAGCATCGACCACCACATTGGCCTTTCTCGGGTGATAAAAGATTTCACAATCATAATCATTTACCACGTCCAACCACCAGTGTTGCCTTATATTCAGATTCGGCTTATCCATCAGATACCTCAGGCTCTTGTGATCTATGTAAATAGTATAATGAACCCCATAAAGGTAATGCCGCCAAATATTAAGGGCGAAAACCACAACCCCCATCCAAGTCATGAGTCGGATAATTCGCCTCATGAGGCTTCAGCTGCCTCGAAGTGTAAGCGATCACACGACCCCTCTGCATCAACACTGCTCCCAAACCCGTGATTGACGCATCACAATAAACCACAAAATTCTCAACACCCTCTCGGTTTCTCACACAACCGTTGCCTGAAGGTCTCAAAAGTCGTCTGCTACTCAGTCCCCCCATGAAAAATAACCATCCTCTTTGTCAATCGAGTCAAAGGAACAACTATCTTGGTTCATATAAGTTCATATGTAAGTTCAAGAAATTATGGAAAACTTCAAGAAATTAAACACATCTAAGTTCATATAATGAAGTCTAAAACACAACCCCAACTTATAAGGCCATCCACATCTTGTTTAATCTATTGGCCTAAGAAATAGGCAAGGTAAATGAAGATGTAGGCAAACATCAAGCTGCAATTAAATCTGAGAAAAGAATTATCCATGGATGAACTTAGATGTGTTTAAATGAATTTTGGATCATTTAAAGAAGTATCAAATAAGAAACTATGCACCTTCATACTTCGGTACGTTGGCATATATAATACCTCAGTTATTAGAGTTTCTTTTGAGGAAAAGGAGAAGATTTCAGTTGCAAAGATGGAATATCATGCTCAAATCTCAAACAAAAACCAACAATATGACCAAATTGAAAACAAAAACTTGTTATACAAAATTGAAAATAAAAAATCAAACAATATCACCGGTGTAGAGAGAGAATATCAATGACCAAATATCCGGTCACCGGTTCCTTGAATAGAGAGGAAAGGGGGGGGGGTATCACATGACCAAATTGAAAACAAAAACCAAATCGATGAAATTGTTAGTGTTCGAAGGGTAGAACATAAGCATAATTTGACAAATTAGGGTTCAACACGTAGAAGATAAGCACAAACATCTGGCATCACAAGGGAAGAGTGGTGAATGTTAGAGGTGGCGATGGTAGTACAACAGGGCTCCCAACATAGAAATAAAACATATATCCGGAGAAAAGCGGGGAGGCCATGGTCTCCCCGGGCTTCTTAAGGGTTTTTGTATACTAGGATATGCATATTTTCTAAACGATATTGTAAATCTTCGTATATGATGGTAAAAACAACTATTAACAAGAAGAAGCCTCAAGACAAAACTAAAGTACACTACTAGAAAAACAACCTTTTACGACGCTCATTGCGCGTCGTAAAACGCTCAGACGACGCGCAAATGCGCGTCAAGGAAGGCCCTATCATAAAGAGAGACGATGCGCATTTACGATGCTCATTTACGACACGCATTTACGACACGCATTTATGACACGCAATGCGTATCAAGAAAGGCCCTGTCATACAGGAAGACGACACGCATTTGCATGTCGTAACCTTAGGAAGTGCATTTATGACACGCATTGCGTATCGTTAAAGCCCCTGTCATAAATGAAGATGACACACATTTGCGTGTCATAAGCTTCAATAACCATAATACAAAAATATGTAAACAAATATATACCAAAACAATCAACTTCATCTAATAACATCATGTCAAAAAATTGTAATACATTGATATTAAGGGGATCTAATTGTACATTGTTATTAAGAGGTTTTCCCTAAATATATAACCTAATACTACATTGCTATTAAGGGACACCTTCTGCAATGTAATGCTATACAAACTAAAAAGATATACACAAAGATGATAAACATCAAATTCCAACTAAGTAGATTTGCATCTTGCCTTTCATAATTCTTTAAGACTAATGAACCCTTGCTTCGATAATTCTTGTGACCTGATCAAATAAAATTCAAAAAATTAATAGGCTAAAATAATTATTAGAAGAATCAAACATGGAATGTTCGTTGTAGATAATACCTAAGGCAAATAGACAATCCTTGATCATTTGAACTAGAGAGCATATCATCACAATTCCATCTAACACCACCCATGAGAACTCGTAAAGCTACTCAACCAACATATCATGTCATGTAATGTATTTTTTATTAGTATATTTTCACATAGAAAAAAAGTGAAATAAATGAAAATAGTAAGTACCGATAATGATGTATTATTTCAAGTGAGATGGAGATTTTAAACTACCACGTATTGAAATATAAAGAACCTCAAGCACAAAATAGTTTCAAGTACACGCCCTTTGATTGTCTGGATATAAATGAAAATAGCATGTTCTTCACCCCACCCGGATTCCCAACTATTGTCTCCTTTCACTCCAACTCCACCTTTATACATAAGCCAATTAATCCAATCATCAAAATCTTCCATAGCTCTGTTCACATCACATCCCAATCATCAAAATCTTATAAGCTAGATTCATGAATTTGGAAAAAGAAAATAAAATAACTGGAAGCATACTTCTGCCATTCGAAGCCATGAAACCACATGAAAACAACTGCTCAATGTCAGCAATGTCAGCAGAACATACGAAACACTACCTCCTTTAGTGTACCCATAACCAACACTTCCCAATATTAAGCGGTCAAAGCCTGCAGATGTGGGATCACATACTATGAACAATATTACACACAATTAAATCAAACATTAACATTTAGGCACCACAATACAAATAAATTAGACTAAATTATGCATTATTTATGATTTATGATATGCTAGTAGCTCAGTCTATGAAGGTTAAATGAAATAGGAGAATTAGAGTATTAGATTATAAATATGGATATTTTATCTAGAAAAAAAATGATCAATAATTCACACAAATTAACAATCACATGCCACATACTCTCAGTTTCATTCAATACTATCATCTTACCGACCGATGAGGGCAGGGATTCATTATAGCAGAGTCCACAACCTTCAAACATTAAGATTTCATACAATAATACATCAATGCACATTAATCAAACATTCAAAGTTACACCAATTTAAAGATGGGACTACTTAAATAACAACAATACCCTGTCAAAGCTTACCTGAGTTTGTTTAGGTATAAGGAGGATATCCTTTCCTAAAGAATCTGCCAAAAAGACCTATAAAAAAAATTAAACTTGCATGTTAGAGATTATATATGTTGCCTAATAACAGACCTAATATGCATAAACCAAATATCAACTTCAAGTAAGTAAATAAAGAAAGAAAACTGGAGGAAGAGAAAACCAGAATTCTGTAGATATGGCAGCCGGAAGCAACATAAATCCAACAAGAAGTTTTGTCGTTACTAACAAAAAAACGGCTTATAATGCAGGTTTGTATAGCATCACATTGCACGAGCACATAAATTCAAGAGCATTATTTGAAGCTGAGGTTTGTATAATGGATGGATAACAAAAGATAAAGAACAGAAGGATGAGAAGGTATGAGTAGCTAGGGGTGTTAATCGGGTCAACCCGATCGGGTTTCGGGTTAATCGGGTCGGGTTATTTGGGTTTTTTTAGAAAAAAAATCTGACTCGAAACCCGACCCTATTATGCTACGGGTTAGTCGGGTTTCGGGTAAATAGGGTCAAACCAATCGGGTTAGTCGGATTAATTATAAATTAGGCATTTGATTGTTTTGTGACTTGAAGAAATATATATAACGATTATTATTTATTAACTTTTTTTAAACATGCAACTAAATTACCATTACGGTTCTCTACTCATTATTTTTATCCATGTAGCCAGCAACTCATGATCCCACTGATGTATATGAAAAGCATTAGACTAAGATTTTAGAACACCACTAAAATGATTAAATTCCCGACTAAAAATCAAACCTATTTATTATCTAGAAACTTAGGTAACTATATATGTGTCAATTCTTGTAATTTCTCTTCTATTTTTCTTATATGACAAACTGCTTCCATTAATGTTTCCGAAAGTGCCCCTGAGTACATATATAAGTACAAATTTATAGAGCACATTTCACCAAGCTCTTCTTCCACTTTCTTGTATATATTTTCTTGCAAGCTTTAAGATTTTTTCAGGTCACCGGAAAGCACATCACCACCACCTAAAAGATTCTTACTCCGGTGATCATCATCAACTAAATCTTCATGCCCTTGAGATGAATATGAGAAAACTTCTTTAACCACAGTCCGATCGGTTTCAAACATGGACAAAACTTGAAAAGACAACATGTCAAGATCTTTTTGGAGTGGACTCACTGTAATTGAGTAATTCAATTGATCCCTTTTCAGAGCTGATTCTGAAGTTGTAGCTCTTTTTTGTAACTCCTTTTTAATGGAACTCAATTCACGTCTTTCTTCATCGAATCATAACATCTGCTCATTTATTGAGTAAGCACATCTTGAGTGTTCATTTTTTAGGCTTTGAAACTCTCCAAGAATCTTTTTATGGTTTTCTTCAAGATCTTCCACAAGTACTTCATAGTAACACTCCATTTGTTCCAGCTTTCTAACAAGACTTTCACTTTCAGCTTTTGCTATCTTCAACTCGTTTAAAAGTTCCAGATGTTGCCCTTCTGTTGAGTTAATTGTTGATGTAGACCCTGGTTCTTGAAGGGGTAGAATTGGTATTTTCTCTAATTTCATTTTTTTTTCAACTACTGTAGATTGTTTTTGAACCTTGAACATTCTTATTTAAGATCTGTAACCTCTTTCATTAATTCTTGGCTTGAAGAATCTTCAATAGCTAGTTCTTGTTGCAAATTTTGTGTTTCTTTACACATTTCATTTGCATAATTCTGTAAAGTGTTTACTTCCATTTCGAGCTCAAAAATCGATGACTCAGCAACCTCCAAGCTTCCTCTGAGCCTTTGATTCTCTTCATAAGAAATTGCCAATTCATCAGATCCGTTTCTTTTTTTGACTTAGTAACCCTGTTCTTAATGCTATCAACTTCATGAGTGATTGATGGATCATACTTGTAGTTTTCTGATGTGTTTGATGAGTCATCTTTGCTCCTGCTCCTTATGGGGACTATTGGCAACAAGTGCACCTATTCGAGTATCAGATCTTAGAGCATCCACAGCAGAGATATATGAGTCTTGGTTAAAGAATAAAAAGGGTAAAGGATCAGACGTGGTGAAGCCGGATATGCAACAATGGTTTGGGACTTTGATATTGAATGGTCTTTTAAGGGTTGTTTCTGGAAAGAGGCTTTTGCTCAACAAGGAAACTCTTTCAGTTATTTGCAGTAACAAGGTTCCTCAGTCAATATCACAAAATTTAACTTGAGTATAAAATCCTAATGCTTACTCATTAAATAGACCATGACCATCAAGATCATTCTCCCTTATCTTTGGGCCAGTCCTATACCATCCTACCACATGCTCCTTAGCTGCAACAAAAACTTCAATATTTCAAAAACAACTTTACTGCATAAACTAGGAAAAATATGAATTAAAACGATATCAATAATATAAGTTTTCTTTGTTATTTTTATCATTTATAATATCGATAATTCTTGACAACTTAGTAATAGAAAAGATCATTATTTATCATTTTCCTCTTAGTTTCTATAACTTTTGGAAATTCACTTAATGTGTTGTGAATACATGGTACTCTCTAATCATATAACCTAAAATACCCTCTGCATAATTTCTAATACTGTTATTTATTTTATTTTCAAGGTGTGATTTACAGGGGAGCAATCTTAGCAAACCCAAGTTACTTTAATCTGAATAAAAATTAATCAAACAATGTAACTTTCTCAAGCCATGGAAGTAAATTCATATTCAAGTGGGAGAGGTAAACCAACAAATGAGTAGTATTCGTATATTAAATGTGCAGAAACTTATTTTAAGGATTTAATTTTGCTGTTGGGTTATTTGGATATTAAAACCAGATTACCTATGGTGATAAACATAGACTTAAGTGCAACAAAGTAAATAAATAAATAAATAACATTATAAACATAGACTTAACTGCAAACCATCATACTTACTTAAACCGGCCTAACTATGAGAATGACCAAAATACCCCTCATTAGCTCCTTTATTCTGTACTTCTACTTATTTCCTACCCTTAAGACTACTAGGAAGTGTCACAGAGTTAGGTGATTTACTTATTGCTTTATAAATGTTTATAAATCCTGTGATTATTTTGGGTTTGAATGAATAACACACAGTTGGATACATGGATTGCAATCCTGTTGTGTAGAAAGTGTAGATCACTCCTACACATTTTGAAGAACTATGCAGAATCCATTCATCTAAAAATAACAAGAAGAAAAAGAGAACAAATTCTTTAGCTTTTCTGATAGATCACCACTAGGCATCACCAAATTTTGACCAATATAGATTATTTACAAATGTACTCACTACTCGTTCCCAGTAAAGCACTCTTGTCAATTCAATAGTCACGCACTAGGGCTTCATAGCACAATAGAAAGAGAAAGCAACATTAGCATAGAAGGCAGGTACCTGATACAAGATTCATGGTTCAGGTCTATAGAACTTCAAGTTCAGGAACTCCTCGGTATCTATAGAACTTCAAGTCCAGGAACAAACAGTAGAAACCATGTATCCACAATTCATGAAGTATTGTCAATTTCTAGGTTAACCAAAGTAGAAAATCCAATAAATTTGTCAAGAAATGTATACATGTACTCAAGTTAAAAAGACACGAGAGTACCTTTGGCGGGAGCATTGATAAATAAAACCCTATACGAGGCATTTCTGGCTTATGTAGTTAATAACGAGGGTTTATGGGTTTTCTTGGTGGGGTATTCTTTTTATCAGTGGATTCATCTTACTCAATCTCACATACTGATATTGATTTCCTGCTTCTAATCCTAGAACTTGAACAGTAGCTCTTCTTCCTCCTCTTTGACCTAGAATCATATGAATCGTCTGAATCATTGATGTGAAGAACTTGAAGATGAAAGATGGAAACAGAGGTGGAGGAGCACAAGGGAAACCAGATACAATAGAAATGAAGGCCAAAGACCGCCTAAGAAGTGATTGATGCCAAAAAAATAGGGGGGAAACGAAAATCGCTAAAATCGCATGAGATAATCCATGAATTTTAGGGAAATACCACCGGTTGTTTGGGGTTTTTCTTAGTAGCGGGATTTTTTTATAATTCTTTTGGGATTTCATTGTGTAATTTTTTGGAGTGCAATTCGATCATCAATGGTAGAAGGGTTTTTACAGAGAATGAAGATCTAGAGGGAAGGATGAGGATGCATATCACGGGTGGTTTAAAATAGTGAGGTTTTGTTATCGGTGTAGTGCGACAGGAAAGAATGGTTGGAGAAGATGGTCGGAGACACTTGGCGGAGCGAGATCGGAGGTCGGGTGGTGGTACGATGCTGCTATGAAGACGAAGGCCTAGGGTTTTTTCTTGCTAATTGGAAATTTTTGGGATTCAATAGGCGGGTCAAATCCCGCCATAAAAACGCGTGTTTCATTAAAATGTTATAAAGCGACACATTTAGAGGACGCACATTTTATGAAAGGCGCCCTTCGCATTTACTTTTTTTTTTCTTTTCTAACACTACTTTTAGGGCACGCACAAATGCGTGTCCTATATCCTTCAAATTTTGCAAAATTGACATTATTTTTTAGGGCTCACACAAATGCGAGTCCTCTATCAGCGAGTGTCATTGTTTGCGCGTCATTAAAGGGTTGTTTTCTAGTAGTGGTAGCAAAACATGGTGTCGTAGAAATAGAGGAACCCAAAAAATTAAAGTAGTACAGGGAAAGAACTCATCATGGTTAAATAAAAGAATAAAAAGAAAACCATAAACCTACAAACCAGCCACTAAGACATAATCAGAACTTGTTCTCCATAGGTCACCATATAATATTAATAGAAGATTTTGAATCATGTTGGACTTGGATCGTAAATGTCTTTCTAGCATAAACTTTCTCCTCGTCCCAAAATTCCGAGGAATCTGTTGCAACTTTTGTTGTTTGCAGCTGATCACCTTTACTTTTCCTAGGAACGAGCTCAGCTCCAACATAACTCTCATTCTTCAATAAATTCCAATCCATGACTTTTAGGGAAAATGAAATCATATTGTATGATGAATTTGGAAATGCAGTGTGCCTCAATGAACCAAACGAAACGTATCCTATGAATGTCATTGTTCCATCATATATAGGCTCTACTGCTTCATTAGACTCCCGCAAAAGCTCAAATAGAGAATTTTCTTCATATACCTCCTGCTTCACGACTATATTAATACACGGACGGTAGATTTGGGTAACTACACATACTAAGAACCCACAATATTCATTGTACCAATCATCAGGAAGATGCAGTGTAAATGTTCCCCTAAACAACCTACCCACAAACCTATTTGGAACCTGAGGTTTAAGAATGATATTGATAAAGTAAACTTCAATAGCATTTCCCTGCCATGGAAAACATATTTACTTATAATTCTTAGGTTTGGGTTTTATATGATAATGAGTAAAATTTAAAAGGTAAGTAGAACTAAACCTGGAGCATGGAGTCAAGTAATATGCAACCAACAAGTTTGTTGTTTCCCAGAATTGAGACATTCCACAACCATTTACAGTTTGAAATATCTCCCAAGCTTTCAAGTGAGAAACAACCAATTGCTAAAACAACAGCTATACTTGATGGCAGATCTGACAATTTTACAAGGCCTTGGCAGCATGACACGTCGAGCAGTTTGAGCTGAGGAACTTGCAGGAAACTAAAATTTAATTGTGAAAAGTGATTTCCTGATAGATAGAGTTTCCGCAAGTTGGGTAACTCCCAAACAGCAGAGCCGATTTCTTTATCTCCCAAACTGCAGAAGCTAAGATCCAACTTTCTCAAGTTCTTGAGAAAGAAACGTAACCCTATGTGGTTCATATTGATGTCACGCAAAAAATGCTTCACATTTTTGTGAGGGGAAGAAGGCTCCATTAAACAACATTCAACACCAGGAAGATTGCTGCAACCACACCTCCAACAATTAACAAAAAAGTCTGGACAAGATCCTACAGAGGACGCAACTTTACTCCCACTATTATCATCCAAATGAACATGTGGTAAACTCTCCTTGTTCTCTTCTTGGATCCCTGAGAAATTAAAAAGTTCAGGGCATGCCAAGAACTTAATGGTCTTGAGTTTCTTTAGTCGAGTAACAGGTGGAAACATCTTAAGACGATCACAAAATTTAATACATATGAGAATAAGCTTTTCCAAGCGTCCAATCGATGGATGAATCTCTTTTAAACGCCAACATCCATTAAGAATGAATCTTTCAAGATTTGGAAGTCCATCAAAATCTGGTGTCATGATTAGGTTATGCAAATGGCAGAGTTCAATTGTCTTCAAATATGGCAGCAACTGTTGTATACAAGTGCAAGCAACTCAAAATTTTGGCACACATACAGGCATATATATATATATATATATATATATATATATATATATATATATATATATATATATATATATATATATATATATATATATATATATATAAGAAATATGTCTCAACTTAGACAAAAACCAATTCCTATGGAAATCATTTGAAGTGTTTGTTTGATAACAATATAAAAAATACTTAATATAAACAAAATAATGAAATAGTTTTGAACCCAAATTGTTATAAATGTTTTATAATGGTTATCAATCAACAAAAAATAAATTTATGTTAAAATCTTACGTAGATAATAATACATTGTTTATCTTTAAAAGGGTATTTATATTGAGCTTTACATGAATACCATGGATTACAATGACCAAGGTGTCTACATCATATCAAACAAGTTATGTATTACCAAGTTTATCGTGATTAAGAGAATAAAGGGTTTGTGCTTTCAATACTAGCTACTAGTTGTAAAAAATATAGTTGAAGCTGCTTGATGATATTAACAATTAGTTAGGTCGAACATTCATCGTCCACTTTGTTTTCATGTCTTAATTAGCAGAAAGACAATAAGAATTACCTTATAACCCTCCCAAAGTTGTTTTTGCAAGCTGTTAAACAAAATTAGACGACAAAGCTTCCTTTGTGGAAAATTACTAGGCATAAATTCACCGGCATATTCAATCCACCTAAGGTTCTTCATGTTTGCAGCAATTGGCAGATAAGAATAAGCCATATTGTATCTAACTTTTATTGCTTCAATCATCTCAAGTTCCTATGATAGAGGAAAAATGGTGTGAGAGTTGCAGTAAGAGTGCTTCTTTATACACTTATATCATGAAAAGCTAGCTCAACCATTACCGTCATTGCATCTATAGCACATATAGTCATAATATCTTCCTCCTTCCAAATTCTACTATGTTTTTCAGGATTGTTAGGGTGTTCCCCTCTAACAATGTGATGTCCCATTTCTTGCACAAGATCATGCATATCAAACTCACCATATTCTGAAATAGTTATGAGAGCCTTTTGTATCAACACCTTTACTCCTATAACCGGATGGAAACCACATTCACCAAGGATCTTCATTGCCTTATCTTTCCGTTCCCTCCTAAAAAAGCATGCAATATCTAGGAACAATTCTTTCTCAATTGGTTTAAGTCCATCAAAGCTGATTTTTAGCTTTTCTACAATATCAGTATCCGGGATCTCTTTTAGTCTAGCTAATGCACTCCTCCACTCATGAATGTCTTTGTCACAAAGAAAAGAACCAAGAACTGTAAGTGCCAATGGAAGCCCACCAGCATAAGTGATCACCTCTTTTGAAAGATGGTCATAATCTTCCACAGGCCTCTTATCCCGGGGTGCATGCTTGTAAAAGAGCTTAATAGCTTCATCACTGTTTAACAATCTAATATTGTATACTGCATTTACTTTGTGTGCGGTTAATAAATGTTTATCACGGGTTGTTATTATTATTCGGCTTCCTTCACCAAACCAATCATGTGATCCAGCTAGTGCTTTTAACTGGTCGAGGTTATCGACATCATCTAAAACAATCAAGACCTTTCTGTGGCGAAACCTATTATTTATCAAGCATCTTCCTCCTCCAGCTCTGTTTACTTCCATTTCTGAAAGAATTTTTTCTTTCAATTTTCCCAAACCATACCTGCCTGATTCCTCTCGAATATTTTCAACAAAGCAGCAGCTGTCAAACTTGGTAGAAATTTCATTGTAGATAGAAGATGCAAGAGTAGTTTTACCACCACCCCCAACCCCCCATATTCCAATCATGATCACACCACCTGACCCAATCTGTAACTCCAATTTCAAACCTTGCAAGCGAGCATCAATTCCGATCAAATTCTCATTTGCACTTGAAGTTGCTGGCTGCAACTTCCATGAAATTTCGACTACAATTTGTTTGATGCCTTTTGCTTCATGCCTACACATTGGACATAAAAGGATAATTAACACCTGCTCACATAGAAAAAAGATTACTCTATGAAATAAAGAGACCAAGTCCTAATTACCTTTTACTTTTCACATCCAAACAGAATTTCTAAAATCAATAACACAAGTAGTTTGTAGCAACTTTCTTGGGAAGAAGGAATAGTTTCAAATTGCAAAAAGTAAAGCTACATGGGTTTGTTGTCGTAACTTGAAGAGAGGTGTCATGTACGAATTTAGAAATAAGAACATAATAGATTACATCACAGCTTAATTTGAGCTTATCCATAATCCTAGGACTTGGGATGCCTTTTAACTTGGCCACTAGCATACGAAAACACATTTACTTTGAGCATCTTATAATCTTGAACAGAAAACATATTTGGCTCAAAACAAGTGATGTAGTCAAATCCTCTCTGTTTATAAAGTCATCAACTTCACCAAGAAATATTAAAACGAAGACAAATTACCCATTGGCAATGTGTTTGGGTTCCCATCCAGAAAGGTTACTTGCATCCACGAGTGCTTTTCTCCAAGATTCAACCTTGGTTTTGTTGTCCAACTCGTGTTTAGCAAACACTTCTCCGTATTTCCGTTTTGGTTTTCGTACTTGAGCAGGATTCACGTCATAAAATATAGGCATAACGATCTGGCCTCTCGTATCCCTGCATTTCATAATATATGAAAGTTCATCCAGACACCACGACGAATCACAATAGTTTTTTGAAAATACAATGATGGCTATCTGTGATTCTTCAATAGCCTTCATAAGGGATGGGTGGATCGATTCGCCTCGGGGGAGTGTTTCGTCGTCCTTGTAAGCAAAGATACCTTCTTGTTCAAGAGCCGAGTAGAGATGGCCCACAAAAGTATTTCGAGTATCTTCTCCTCTGAAGCTAAGAAAAACATCGTACTTCCAGAACACAGAAGATGATGGTGATACCATCAATGTCTTGACTTATTGAGATAGAAGATATGTGGTTTGAGCACCTCAATGAAAAGAACTTTATACAGAGATGTGAGTTTCCAATATAACCTGTTATCATGTTGGAAAACCTGTAAGAACTCAAAATTGAACAGGTTACCACGTAGAAAATCTCATAACCAGTCCTTACATTTTATTTTTCATTTCTGGTCGTAAAAACTCCTTTGAATGTATAATAGAAGTTACAGTTCTAAAGATAGGCATGAAACAATTTAGGTAATGTGAGTTAGTTTTTCCACAATCACATTGTAAAAACTAATGTTTTACTCTATATTCTACTTTGAGATTCTTCTTAAAAGAAGTGGAGGAGATTTCTGAGCAAAACCAAATTTTAGCAAACTCCCTTCCCGAACTCTGTACTTTGCAAGCTCATACATTAATTTCCATGGGAAAATAATGAAAAAGTAATTATAATTCCATACGGTTCATTTGCTATGATGGAATGGAATGAACAAGGTAATAGTATAGATCATTACATTTTATAGTCATGTTAGGTTGGCTCAAAATAATGGAATGAATTATTCGAACATAATTTTTTGTTATGGATTATATACAAAACTAAATATATTAACTTGATTAATTAAACGTGTTATTTTATTTAATCAAATAAAGGTATTCTTAAATAAATTACATATAAGCATATTTCATTTCGTATAAAATATATGCTATATGTATTTCAAATAGTTAGAAAAGAAATTATATATCAATTACAAAATTGTTTTCACACTTAAGATTACCATAGAATCTTAAAACATAATTACAATATTGTTTACAAACAGCCTCTCAAGTTCATGCTAACTAAGGGTAAACTAATACACTCCATGAAATTCAATCGAAATGGTGTTATGTAATTTTTAAGTTTAGCAGACCATCAATATACAACAAAGTTACTTAATTCTGGATTTCCTAAGCACTACCACTTTCATCTTCACCATTCTGATCCTCTAGAAAACTTCACACTCGCATCAATGGTGCCTAGATCCAATTCTCCTTGGAGCGCAAGATATATGTTCACATTTATAATTTGATGTCAACATTTATCTCTTGTAATACAAAAGGACATATATAGCCTTTAAAGAAACTTTACTAGGTCACTATATTACAATTTTTATAATTTTACCATCTATTAAAATTCAGACTCGTAATCATCATTAATTATAAGTGTATTGATTATAAGTCTCTATTGGTTTCACAAGGCTTAATTTATGAACTTTTGCTTTCCCATTACACCAACACCTATAACTTGTATCCGATTTAAAAAGGTTAAGTTGAAACTCGCCAAAAGGTCCCAACAATAGATCCTCTACTTATGTTTACACCAAATCAATATTTTCATCGCTAACCAGAATCAATTTGAAACAACACAATTGGTAGTCAGTAAATGTCCTAACACCTTTCGACAAACACACATCACTACAACACGGACCTGTTTCACTTTCTTTTTGTATCCACAACACATACACACATCATTAGTCATCATCCTCCAAATTCCATTCATTTATAACATACACACATCACTATAATTTGATCATCTAACTACACTAATTCTAAATCTTCACAACTTCCATTTCTTTCATGGTAACTTATAATTCATCGATTTATCAGTTTGAAGAATGTACCTCAGATTCCGTGAAAAATCAAACTTTAGCAGAAACCCTTTGTAGCTCTTTACTCTGCAAGCTTATACTTCATCTCCATAGGATTCCTTAATTTATTTTTTTAACTTGGATCGATTTGAGTAGGTAGGTACCGTTGACTCTTTTCTATCATTTCTTCATTTCCATTAACGAAAGAGTGAAAACAATAAGAAAGTAATTATAATCCTTTATATATTTACTCATGTTTCAGAGTTTCATTATTAGTCATCACAGTTCTTAACACTATCACATCCTAACCCGTAAAATAGGGATATTTACAAAACTGGTCACCTGATTTTGTAAGATATAAATAAATGATCTAGTTTTTGGCGATTTGCAAAAATACATAAATAGGGCATTTGGGATTTCAGAAAATACATAATGTGTATTTTATCTCATTACAAGGGTCACTGTTCAAAAACTCTATCTATCAATTTTCGAAATGACAATTATAAATTTTCTAATATTACTGATTTTACCACCAAATGTCACATTTTGATGCTATAGTGTCTTATCTACTTTCCGTTTGTTATGTTTCGAAATGATAATTATAAAATTCTATCGAGTACCTCCTTAGTTTTGATTAATAGGGCCATTCTTAATAGGGCATTTGGGAATTGGGATTTCAGTAAATATATAATGTGTTTTATCGCATTGCATGAGATACTTTTCAAAAACTCTATCTACCAATTTTCAAAATGAAAATTATAAAACTTCTAATATTATCGATTTTTCCACTAAATATCACATTTTGATGCTATTGTATCGTATCTACTTGCCATTTGTTATGTTTCGAAATGACAATTATAAAATTTTATCAAGTACCTCCCTAATTTTGATCAATAGGGCCAGGTCGTTGTGTAAAACATCGAAAAAAGGGCCATTCTATTAAGTACCTCCCTAATGTTGATCAATTTGTTATCTTCTTATTTTGGTTAATTATGTCCCAATAATCAAGTCAAGAATAATCAAATTTAAAACATACATGCAAACTTTTATTAGTGTTTGGTTCTTGTAGATTGTATCAAAAGATATATTAGTTCTGGTATTGGCACATAAAGATCTAGATAGAGACACAACACCATATTTTGGGAAGGTGATTTAATTTTATGAACTTTAACAGCAGATGGTTAGCATAGGTCATGTATAAGAACTTTTTTCTTCCGCACTCGACTACATAGAAAGATCATTAATGGGGTCTGCTAATATTCATGAATGTATCCTCATACTTGCCAACTTTTGAAGTTTAAGAACCAATTTGACATCAGAGGCGGACTTGTAGCTATGGAACGTATGCATGCGCTCTTATTAATTATTCGATATCCAAAACAAAAGCACAAAAAAGTAAGAAAAAGAAAAAAACAAATTGTCAACTCATACTCGAGCGCAATACACAATCAGAATTGACTCTCATCTCTCTGTTGACTCTCTGATTGATCGCAGCCTCAATATATCTGTGCTCCAGTTATTCATTCTTCTATTACTTAATTAGGTGGTTTTCTCTTGTCTCTATTTGATTAAAGATAACTTATATTGGTAAACAATGACTAATAATTATAAAATGATAAACTATAACTTAAACATTAAATCATTGGTTAGTTAGTTATGGTTATTGGTAAGCTTAACGTTCTTAACAATTAGCTTTATTTTCCTTGATAGTTTGTAAGAAAGTTACATAATATTAATAATATGAGTGATCAATTCTTAAATGATAATTCAGTAACTTATGTAGATAAAAATATATTTTTAAAGTTCACGATAAAGATACACGGACCACTTTCAACATAGGAACATAAGACGAGAGCAACTGTATACTACTTTTTTGATATTAAGTGTCTTTTTTTAGACAATACATTTTTTTTTCTTAACTTGCTTCAGTGTCTCAAAAAATAGATCCTCAACCTATCTTTACACCCAAACGATTTTTCATCACTAACCTGACCTGATTTAAAATACCACAAATGGTAATCAGTAAATGACTAATAATGAACTTCCAAAAGTATTTGGTGCTTAAACATAGCAATACAAGAATTCAATAGTCATTTTCCTCCAAATTCCATTCATTTATAACATACACAGCAGCATATTAACTTCACGGATTGTTTAATTTGATCATCTAACTACAGCAACTCAATAACTTCACAACGCTGACTAAATTAGGTCAAAATACGATTATCACAACCCGGATCAACATTTTTTTAACCCACTGATAAATTTTACTTAATAACTTATAGAAAACTTCATTAACACTTCCATTTCTTTCTCGGTAATTTATAATTAATCAGTATAGCAGTTTGAGGAACATACCTCAAATTCCCAGCAACGTCACACTTTAGCAAACACCCTTTCTAAGCTCTTTACTTTGGAAGCTTATGCTTCAATTTCCAATAGATTTCTTCTAATAATTTTCTAAGCTTATACCTTCCCTTCATCATTGACTCGTTTCTCTCCATTCTTCATATCGATTAACGACGGAGTGATAATAACAAGAATATATTTATAATTCCTTTGATCAGTCATCACAATTCTACACACTATCACCTTAAACCCTTAAAATGTGAAAAATATCACAAAACACCAAAATATTAGGAAAATGTTTTTTTTAATAAAATTAACATATTTTTTTACATAAATGATCACATATTTTATTATGGGATCATGTAAAATCATCCTTTGCTATGATTTCACATTTTTAAATGATTATACCACCAAAGATTAAAGATAAATAAAAAGTCATGTCTTCAAATATTGCGAAATATATAATATTCCATTTATTTTATTTTTTTGAATTTTTTTGTGATGCACACCATTGTAAAAATGAATTTTGCAGCATAATATATATATATATATATATATATATATATATATATATATATATATTTGACAAGTGTCATGCAATTAAAACCCCTCATTAATGTTATATATCATTTATCATGTCACTTGTCAATCTATTAATTATTCATTTGAAATTTCAAATGTTAAATTTCCCACTCTAATTTTATTAAATTAATAATTGATTATTCATTTTAAATTTCAAAATTTAAAATTTCTCCCTTTAATTATATTAAATTAATAACATTAGATTAAAAAATAAAATAAAATTAATATAAATTATAAAATGATATAACTCCACGTATTTATTTAAATTAACGATTATAATTTTATATAACTAAAAATATCTCTTAAGTAATAATTTATTTAAAATAATTGTATAATAATTTTGATTTTTTAATACGAAAGTTTAATTAATTTTATAACCGTGGTTATCACGGGTTATAAACTAGTATATATATATATATATATATATATATATATATATATATTCACATAGATATTATTGCAAAGTATAAGGTTATTTGTGTAACACATCAAAAAAAAGACCATATTCTTAAGTAGTTCCTTATTTTGATCATGCTTGTGATCATCCTATTTTGGTTATGATTGTTGAAGTCAATCAAAGTCACAATAACCAATTTTAAAACGCGTATTAAAACTTCTATTAGTTCTTGGTTCTTAATGACTAGGTGTGAGACCCGTGTATTACACGAGTTTATTAAAAAAAAGTTAATATCATAAACTATGATGAATAAGAAGGTAATTGAAATACAAAGTAATAAAAAAAACTATTGACATATTGTAAATAATTATTAGGAATAAAAAATTTTGAAATAGTTCTTTGAATGAAAATTAGATATCTTATTTCTAAGGTTACTGTTATACATTTGTATTTAAAAGTAGTTATTTCATCAAGGGCAAAACAATCACATTTATTGAGAAAAACTATCGAAACCAATTGCATGTTTTGTTTAAGGGAAAATATGACCAGAAAATACATAATATATAGTTGTAGTCGGATGACTTTGGAAGTTAGATGTTATAAAAAAGACTTTATATTTAAATTAAAAAAAAAAAACAACAACACTACTTTCCTACACCCCTTTACATTGATAATAAATATGAAATGACAATTTGTAACTAAATAATTATAAAATTTGAATACATCCTAATGTGTAATAGTATTCTGTAAAGAAAAAACTAAATTGCAATAGGAAACATTGATATTTTTGTATTTTTCTGTATTTTTTTTATAACATTGATATTTTTGTATTTTTTTTACAACACATACACACACAGCTAAACAATGTATTTTTGTTTTGGAAAAAATGTTATATATATATATATATATATATATATATATATATATATATATATTGTTAAAAAGTTTACTGCAATTTTATAGATTTTTTCCAAAGTTTATTGTTAAATTATAATTTTTTAACAAAATATGCAAAAAATCACATTTAAGGAAAGTGCAATGCTAGTTTCTGCAGAATTTTGAAGTTTTGAGAATTGTAAATTTTAGTTTTTTTTTGGAAAATATGGCAAAAATATGACTTACTATAAAATACTTATTTGAGTAGGGGTAAAACAGTAAAATTTGTTCCCATTTTTGTATTTAATTATAACACATTCACATGGTAACACATTATACTATCAATTTGATGTTTAATATAACACCATAACTTTTTAATATATTTGAACCCAAAAAAATTAAATTGGCAGAAATTTATTATTTATAAAATTACAATGCTATTTTTTGCTTAGTTATGAAGTTCTTTTATAATTCTCATCTTTTTTGGAAAATAGGTAGAAATTCATGGGTAAATCAGTCACACGCAGCATAACAATATACTTTCTTATGAAAAAATGTTAAAATAAAAAATCTATAAACTACAATGCTACTATATTTTGCATATTTTCTACAGTTTCATTGTTTAATTTAATAATTCTATAAAAAATGTAGAAAAAAAATGTTAACACGGCAGAAATGTGACTCATTATAAATTAGTTTTTAAGTCGTGGCAAAATAGTCAAATTTGTTGTCAATTTTGTATTTGTATTTTATACATTTCTATACGGTTGGTTGACAAGGTAAAACAACATAGAGACTATAAAAATCACAATCATTAATCATACATTCACAAACAGTTATTTTATACATAATTTGATGTTTTGTACGTAAGTCAATCATCGTTATTTTTAATTTATTAATATTTAAAATGGTTTCAAAATATTAAAATCATGTTCTATTAAGTCAATATCAATGATAAAAATATAATTTTGCACAATAAATATAAACTTCAATAGAATGAAAGTAAATAAATAACAATGTACTTTGTATTTTTGATATTTGATTTTTGATTTTTATGTTTCATTGATAATTTTTATGAAAAAACACAATAAAAGCCAACGATTACCATTGTTATAACTCCTTAAAATTTTTTAGTTAAATACCCTATTAACAAAAATTTTGAAAGCACCATATTGTAATAAAAAAAACACAGTGTTGACAAGTTAAATAACATAGAATGAACAAATTAAATAAAATATCATTTTGACTAAAAATTCCTTTACTATATGTTTTGAGTGTTTCCTATTAAGTTTTTTATTCATTTTTAAGTTATCCAAATAACAAAAGAAACAAAAACGGTAAAAATAATCAAATTTACTAAAAAAATAAAAATTTTCATTATTACAAAAAAATGAGCATTTATTTTACTATCTTCACAAAAGTATAATGTTGTAAACAATATAACCATTTGGAATATTTTTACCGTCAAAAGTTGACTAAAAATAAAATACCATTTTAATTTTTATCATTTTCACCAAAGTGAATTGAAAAAAAGCACCCCAACATTGATTTCCACTCAAAATTTACAAAACGGTCATCTCGTCTAGATGAGAATATTTGTTATTAAAAATGCCTATTGTGACCTTTTTAAACTTGACAAAAGGCCTGAAAAAATATCATTTTAGCTGCACAACTTGCCTGCAAAGTAATGGTGTCAAAAATACCTGATTTACATCCATTTTTACATCCATGCAAGCAAAATCACATTTTGAAAAGGAGCATTTACATAATTTTGATAAAAATCTTACTTTTCCTATTAAAAAAATAATAAAAATGAGCACTATTTTAACATTTTCACCAAAGTAAATTGCCATTTTGTCATTCGCTCCAAAGTACATTGCTATAAACAGAACATTATTTTATTTGGATCTATTATATTTTGATTTATGGCAGGTTGAAAACAAAGAGCATCTCTAAAATAGACATGATGATTTATGACCAATATTATATAGTTTTCTTTCCAGGGCATTTTGGACATTTAAGTAATAGTGAATGGTTACTACCATGAAGAATGATGCATAATAACGACCCTTAGCCTCAAAGATGCCATGATCATCGAACAGGGTGCCATCATCCATGCAGATTACAAGGCATTTTGGAAGTTAGTAAATTTGAAAATAAAAAGAAAAAATGTTAAATTATGAAAATGACGATCAATATATACCCAAAATTTACGTGTTGAACACATAGCTTTGATGAGGCCTTACAAATGAGGCTTAAACACCTAACCACCTGATGCTCAAGCTTCTCAAATTGGTCTTCATTTATTTGATTCCCATCAACTCCAAATTTGAATTGGGTTTATGAGTTCACTCTTTGAAGTTGAAAAATACGTACCTTTGCTATGATTAAACTAATATATATGAAAATCCGGAATCATTGAAATGACAATAAGTGTTAGAACCATCTTAATTAATATTGTAAAGTTGTATGGTTGCTGATTTATAAAAGTGAGAACATTATGTAAACACATTGAATTTTATTCATGAATAGTCTAATATAAATGCATCAAAGGATTAAACATAATAAAACTTTTGGGTTGTGACAGGAGCAAGGACCCTCAGTACAGGATCCTACGCCAATGTGACAAAAAGGTTGGCAATCACTATCCTTATGACAAGGGTCGGGAATCACACGATCGCTCATAGCATGACCATTGTTTTTAGACGTAGATTTATGGTTCACTACATATCCTCTCTCAGTGAAAGCATATGACATCTACATACCTGCAAAGTGTATCTCGTTAGCATTGAACTCTGTTAGTTTCTGAAACTACAGAAGTAGAGAAACAAATTGTAACAGGAATGGAAAGCAAGAATACGACAAAAAAGACAATCTTTTAGTGAAAGCATCCGCCTCAAAGGAATCAACTTATGTCTGTAGGTTCAATCATCGATTGCCTATGAAGACATATATACAAGAGAAAATTCATATTAGTGGTACAAAAAAGGAATCCCAATAATCAACGCTAATAAATGCGAGAAAATTCATATTAGTGATACAAAAAGGCATCCCAATAATCAACACTAATGAACGCATACTGTTTTAAAGAACATTTATGTTAGGAAACGTAACGTATAATCTTGTCATTAAAAATTTGATCTTATAATATCATTTATATATTTTTCTTACCTAATTAGGGTCGAAAAATAGAATCCTTCCTTCCAGATCAGCCAATCCATGAATTTTCGGTTTCATACCTTGTTTTAATTGGTTTTATATTTAATACAAAAAAAACCACAAAATTCCATGTGGAATTAATTTTATTCAAAAAAAAAACCACAAATTTACATGTGGCAAAAGGCTTAAGAATATGACAAGTGGCAAAAGTATTTTCATTTATTAGGGAGGATTTGTACCAAAAACCTATTGGGTCAGGTATGTTCACATAAAGAAGATCTTGATAAAAATGGAATATTGTATTTAAGGAATAAGATTTAATTTTATGAAGAACTTTTAAAGCATAGGGTTAGCCTAGGTCATGTATTGGACCTTTTTGCTTCCACACTTGACTAGGTCTTAAAGATCATTAGTAGGTTTTAATATTAATTTGTAAATTTATTATCTTGCTTAAGTGCAAAAACCATTTTGATATTGAAAATAAAAATATTGATTATGATATGTTTTTTCTTTTTCCTCTGTTTATTGAACAAGTAAAAACTTGATCTTGGCAATGCTTCATCATGAGAAATGAGGTTGGGATCTGAGTAACAAACAATTTTAAGTTAGGATGAAAAAGAAAAAAGAAAAAAAAATGAAAATACCCTAACAAACGCCAATAATGAATCCAAATTCCCAAACACTCCCTTTCCAACAGCCTTGTTCTGATTTACTCCCTTGTTATTGAGTCTTGACAAAAAAAAAAAAAAAAAAAAAAAAAAAAAAAAAAGGGAGGAGATCAGAAGACGATGATACGGGATTCCAAAATCCTGTAATCCGACTATCAAGTAAGTGAGGAACGATTCAGATGACTCCAATTCGACCTATATTATTATGTACATCGGTCCCCCAATACCCTTTCCATATCATCACACTCGTTCTCCCATTCTCTGTCAATGCAATTGTTCGCCATTTATCTGTTTTTGATTTCATCTTATGCTGTTTTCCTGTTTTCTGTTGAATAGAGGAATCGGCCCTGATTTTAACATCATCAATCTGCTACTTTATGCATCTGGCTTCTTCGGTTTTTCCCATCAAAGGAACCAATTATGCAAATTGTCTTTGATTCGAGATCTCTGTTTAGATATGCTGTTGTCCTGTTGAATATATGATACCCAAATTTATCTGTGATTTTCCCATTAAAGGGACCAATAAGGCAATTAGGCCGCTATATTTTCCAATTCCAATATGGTTTACCTTTTACATAATCCAAAGTCTGATCTGTATATGTTTACAGTTCACATACTAATTAATATCATTATCAATGAGTTACTGACTTATTAGGCTGTGTTAGTGTTTTAGTTCATATAGTACCAGAAGATTCCAAAAAAGATGTACATTGAGCAGCAAACAGAAAAGTAGGGATTCCCTTCCTATTCATTAGCCCAAATTATCAGAAAAAAATGTCATTCTCCCTTGTAGTTTTACTGGATGAAGAAACTCCAATCTAGTTATTGTGGCTTTTAGCCTTTTATGTTGAAGCTGATTGAATGAATTTTATATGTTTTGAACCCATTTTGATCTATTTGTTTATCCTTCTTTATCTTAATTTAGTTACTTAAGTTGATAGCAATCTAGTTGGCATTGATATTCTGCTGATTCCTAGTAAAATATATGAGATCCTACTTTTCCAATTCACAATCCTGAAACTTGATTGCCATTTATTCCAGAAAAAAATGAAATGCTATGGAAAGAATAATTGGATTAAAAGTCGAAAAACTGCCTATAATTGGTCCCCGAAATTAGTTTGAAAATTAAAAGTTTATTTTGAGCTTTTTAATTGTATGCCAGTGCAAAATATGTTCTATGCTGAAGTGGGATCCTCTAATGGCATTATTTGATCCAGCTCGGGATATATCAGTGATGTTCAAACAGTAAGAATTTTCCGTGCTCTTTATCTCAAGTTTGATTGAAAATAGTACAGGTTTTGTAAGGAAAATATCAAGGTAGTAACAACTAACAAAGTTTCTATTAGACTAGGAAACAAAAAATTATTATATGTATTGTATTGTATGTTTGTAGTTCTCGGGGTACCAAAACTGTAACATTTGTTATTATATATATCATAGTGTATGATGAATTCGAAAATGTGGTGTTCCTCAATGAACCAAAGGAAACATATCCTACACATGTCGTTCCACCATATTAAGGCTCCACTGCTACACTAGACTCATGTGAAAGCTCAAATAGAGAACCTTCATCTACCTCCTGCTTGATGACTTTATTATTAGAGAACAACACAGAAAAAGTCATTGTGGTAGATGAAGTGTAAATGTTCCAACCCTAAACAACAATCTACCAAAAAGCCTCCCTGGATTCATATCTTCAATTGCAAGACTGAAAAAGTAATCTTCAATAGCATTATCCTGCCATGGAAAACAACACACTTATGATTCATATGTTTGGGTTTATATAATTACTCATCGTATATTGAGATGTTGGGTTCAATTAATAAAGTTATAGTTTCATTTCGAAATCATTATTAATAACAATAACCCAATAGCTTAAATCTTTGTTGCACTCCAAAGATGTCTAAACTAATTCAAAGCTAAAAACATATACATCAACATTTTCATTGCATATTCCAGAGCTGTCCGAATGATGTGCAGGAAGACAAAGATGAAATAATGTTCTGAAGTTGAGGAAATAAGCAGGTTTCATATCAGATTATCAGGTGCTTTGTGCACATTAACTTATATAGATTGTAAAGCTACACTAAAGTTGCTCGATAAGACCAATACTCAAAGCCACAACAAACAGTTTTACCAATATATCTAAAAACAAATTACAGAATAAATTAGTCAGACTTTTTACACAGGATCCAAAGTTTTTATATGTTAATTAAAGAAACATTTGATTTATCTTACAACCCCTCCAAAGCTCTTTTTTGCAAGCTCTCGTACGATTGTAGAACAACAAGCTACATGGGTTGGAAACTGACTATCGGATTTGCAGGATAACACACGAGATACGACCAACAAATAAGGTGCAACTTATGAGAAAGACAATTGGGCCCTTCAACATTGTTGGTGAAAGAAGAAAGGCACATAGAAGGAACCTTAGCTTCTTGTTTTTAACAAGCTTGGGAATACATGATGAAGACCTTTGATGTATTTATTATCTCTTTAATCATGTCATTTGCCTGCAATAAACAAATAAAATGATGCAAGGGTTGAGTTAGAATATACATGATAGGCTGATATGCATGTCTACGATAGTGCTGAACAGCTTCATTATGTGGGGCACTTCATCAAACCAATCATGTAATCCACCGAGCACCTCTATTTGGTCAAGGTCATTGACATCATTGAAATAAATTACAGTATTTCTATTATTACATAACCTACTTCTCATCTTGGAGTTTTTAACTAAATAGCAGTAGTTGTAAAAAGTATTTACCAAAACAATGTAGTTTGTAAATTATTTACCAAAACATGGTAAATAGAAGGAACCTTGGCTTCTTCATGTTTTTGACAAGCTTAGGAAAAAGTGATGAAGTCCTTTGATGTATTATCTCTTTAATCTTGTCATTTGCCTGCAACAAAGAAATAAAATGATGCAAGGGTTGAGTTGGAATTTTGATAATACGCATGTCTATGAAAGAGCATTAGCCTCATTATGTGATAATAAACTGACACCATAGATCACATCAATCATGTAATCCACCTAGCACCTTTAGCTGGTCAAGGTCATAGACATCATTGAGAACAATTAGAGTATTTCTATTACATAAACCTACTTCTGATCTTGCATCTTCTTGCTCCCTTGATGTGTTATGTTAGACTATAATATCGTGGTAGTTGGAGGCAGTTATATATGATGTGCCTTACAGGTGATTGTTCGCTCTGCTGTGAGTCACACCCTGTCATGATATAGAGGTGGTGCTTTCCTTTGCTGTATAAATACAAAGTGTAGTCATATGAATTAGCTAAAGCTTATATACCAAGCATTCTCTTTCAATACTCGATGTATCTTACAGTATCAAAACCTAGGATCAAATCAGGAGTTTTTACCTTGATATGCAATCACCTTTGCAATCTGTTTTTCAATGTATGATGCGCAGTGTAATCGCATTCATAAATTCAGAGTGCAGACTATATGAACCGGCAAAGAGTTGAGAGATATATGGGTGTATGGATCTGATAGATGTTTTATTTCCATATAATATTGATAGAAGACTTAGAATTATCTTGGATCATAAATTCCTTAGATGCATCATTTGCCTCATCCCAAAATTCTGAGCAATCTGTTGCAAATTTTCTTGTTTGCACCGGATCATCTTTACTTTTTCTAGGAACGAGCTCAGCTGCAAATGAAGTCCAATACCCCTTTATGGAAAATGAAATGATATTGTATGATGGACTCAATGATGTGGTCTGCCTCAATGAACTAAAGGAAACATATCCCACGTGTGTCCTAACATCTCCACCATATTCAGGCTCTGGTACCTCATTGGATTCCTGCCAAATCTCAAACCGAGAATCTTCTTCATCTGGATCCTGCTTGATGCTTATATCCATCCACATTGTTAGGTCCTGGGTAACAATACGTATTAAGAACCCACAAAAGTCATTGCACCAATCATCTGGAAGATGCAGTATAAACGTGTCATCATGAGATTGAATATGCTGGGTATATAGGTCCCATTTAACATGTGGGTGACGCTTTGTAAATGTTTTTCCCCTAAAGAACCTACCTACAAACCCCTTTGGAATCTGCTGTTCAAGAACAACATTGATAAAATGATCTTCAATAGCATTTCCCTGCCATAAAAACACATTCATGTATTTGTATGTTTTGATAAATATATGATAAAGATCGAAATTCAAAAGGTACGTAGAGTAGAGGCAAACCTGGAGCATGGAGTCTAGTAATATCTCACCAACAAGTGGACCTACTTTCTTGTCCCCCCGAAGTGAGACTTTCCACAACCATTTACAGTTTGAAATATCTCCAATGCTTTCAAGTGAGCCACAAAAATCTGCTATGACAACGGCCATACTTGATGGCAGCTCCGACAACTCTACAAGTCCTTGGCACCATGACACGTTGAGCCATTTGAGCCGAGGAAGTCGGAAGCAACTAAAACTTAATCGTGAAAACTTATTTCCTCTTAGATCGAGCTGTTGCAAGTTGGGCAACTCTAAAACATTAGAGCCTAGGTCTTTATCTCGCAAGTTGAACCAGTGCAGATCCAACTTCCTTAAGAAGCGGAGTTCTTGCCAGTTGTTAAAAAACCCTAACCGACATAAACATTCTACACCAGGAAGATTGCTGCAACAATTAACAAAAAATTTTGGACAAGATTCTATGTAGGATGCAATTTCATTCCCACTATTATCCAAATCAAGATGTGGTAAATTCTCCATTTTCTGTTGTTGGATCTTTGGAAACTTAACAAGTTTGAGGTGTCCTTTGAATGAAAGGGTATCAAGTTTCTTTATTCCCCTAATCGGTGGAAACATCTCAAGACTGGGACAATATTCTATAGATAAGAAAACAAGCTTTTCCAAGCATCCAAACGATGGATGAATTTCTTCTAAATACCCACATCCATTAAGAATGAACCTTTCAAGATTTGGAAGTCCAATAAAATCTGGTGTCATGATTAGGTTATTCATATCACAAAGTTTCAATAACTTCAAATTTGGCAGCAACTGTTTAATAAAAGTGCAAACAAGTCAAAAATGTATAAAACGTGACAAGATTTGAAGGAAAATGGCACACACACACACGCATAAACTAGTTCCTTCCATCCACATATGGAAATCAACTGAATCAACTGAAGTGTTCAGTTATTTAATAAAATATCTATAAAACATATAAGAAAAACAAGATAATAATAGATCTTTAAACCCAAATCAGTGTTATCAATATTTTATAATGGTCTTTAATCAACAATGACTAATAGATCTTTAAACCCAAAAGGTAACGTAATGGGTGTATGAGTTGGCTGTTCTAAAAATAAATATATGAGATGATAACTTGTTGGAGGATGGGCTTTACATAAATACCATGTACTACAATGACTAATTAATATGTCAATAAACAATTTGTTTTTTGAAAAGTTTATAGTTATGAAGACAAATGGTATTCATAGAATAAAGGTCCAAGCTTTTTAATACTATAGATACTTGAAATTTACTCTGGATTAGTCATTTCAGTAATTCATCAACTTTGTTTTCTGATATGAACCCACCAAAGTTGACAAAAGTCTATCAGAGGCGCAAGAAGCATTCTCCGGGGGCTGTTTAGTACTTTTCGTAATTTAAAATATTTATGGTAATTATATGGTATTTGATTTTGTTTAGGATTTATCCTCTTACTTGAACCATGGGAAAACCAGACACCCGATCTGATACTGCCGCCTGAAACCTCAACAAGGATCCGACTCTTGATAAGAATCTAGTAGATTTTCAAACACAATCACTGGAGCGGTTCGAGAAGGTGGATCAAGAATTGGTGGAGATGAGGGCAGAATCGGAAAGTAGACAAGCAATTAAGAAATAATGGCCCTCCTACTTAGGGCATCGTAACCACCACCACCACCGCCTACGCAACCAATTCCCCAGGTGACCCCTCCAATTGTTACAATCACTAAGGTGGCTGCTTCTATTCCGCTAAAAACTGCCTCCAGGGGTTGGCAACAGCCACCAATCATGCAACCACACATGCAATCGCAACCCCAACCTTCTTACACGCCACATCCTCCTTTCTGTTCGATGAACAAAGATTCCTTGGACCACCTCCCTTCACCCTGGGGACGGTTCCAACAATAGCAAGTTTAAATCATACACCGGTGATGGATGGGGGATTGAGATCAGCACTTTCCAAGAAGCAATCACATGGGACCAACCATGGCAGCCACCAATCTCTAACCAAGGGCAAGGAAGGGGCCACTGTGAAGGCAACGACGTATATGGGTGGGTGTACAAGGCGGAACGGTTTTTTGCAAGGTTTTGAAAACCGGACCGGACATTGAACCGGCCGTCTTACTGGTCCGATGGTTCAACTGGTCCGACCGGTCCTAAAACCCGTAAAAACCGGTGTATATATATATATATATATATATATATATATATATATATATATATATATATATATATATATATATTAATGATCCATAGTCTTTGAGGTTTGAAAAGGATTATGTTAAACAATGGGACAATCCTATAGTATCCCACATCGAAAGATAAATAGAATAAAAATTAGTTATTTGGAGTATAAAACGTATGAAGTAAAGGTTTTACATTAAGTAATCCTTATACTTCCCACATCGGTTGGAAGTAAAAACAAAGGTAGCCACTTGCTTATATAAAGAAGGGTCATGCAAATTAGTTCAGCCGGATCCATGCGTTGGGTCCATCAACCGGCGTTTGAAAGTTTAAGTTTTTTTTTTTCTTATAATTTATAAAAACCGGTTTTTCGTTGGTTGAACCGGGCTGGTTGAACCGGTTTTTTGGTGAACCGGACGGTTTTATCCGGTTTGAAAACAAACGGTTTTTAGGCTTGAGAAAACCGGTAACCTGACCGGTTCCCGGTTGAACCGGTCGAACCGGCCGGTCCGGTCCGGTTTTCAAAACATGGGTTTTTTGATATGCAGGGCCTAACCACATTAGGAGAGCGATTACAGACAGTAGTGTTGTGCCTAGAAGGTCCGGTACCAGCTTGGTACCATTGGAATGAACATGGGACACCATTTCAAAGTTGGGAGGAGCTTAAACTCAGGATATTGGAACGTTTTCAGACTTCTTAAGTGGGTGACCTATATGAGCAGTTTTTAGCCATCAAACAGGAGGATAGGCACAAAATTACATGGGGATATTTGAACAGTTGGCGGCTCAACTAGGGGGCATTCGCCGGAGGGTACTTTCGTTAAGGGACTTAAGCCAGATTTGCACAATCCGGTTAAAATGATGCAACCTACAAGGCTTGGACAAACGATTAAGTTGGCCTTGTTGATAGATGAAAGTCGAATGAGTTAATATGTGGGGCCAAACAAGGGCAAGTCAAGAGCAATGGGTAACCATTCTGCGACGGGTGGGGAACGACAACATGGTTCGTAGGCCCTCAAGGACACCTCAGGTGCAACTAACTACTAGAGCCCCTTCTAAAAGAATGACAAACGCGGAGTTTGCAGATACTAAGGCCAAGGGCCTTTGTTTCTGCTGTGGTGGAAAATTTGCATCTGGCCATCGTTGTCCTGACAAAACCCTTTTGCTGGTCGACGTTGAAGAGGAGGAACCCGAGAGGCAGGAGCATGTGCACTTGGACATGGTCTCAATGTCGGCGAGTTCGATAATGGGATTCACGACACCCCATACGATGAAGCCGTGTGGTATGATTAGTGATCAGGAGGAGGTGGTACTCATTGACAATGGTGCCACCCATAATTTTTTTGTCATTACACATTGTAGGGTGATGTGACCACGTCCTCCGGTAATCTGAAGCGGTGGCTCTGGGCGGTTACAGAGTAATCTTGGTCATTCCGGGAGACCTGCAAGGTCACAACAGAGAAGAACAATCTCTCTCTCTCTCTCTCTCTCTCTCTCTCTCTCTCTCTCTCTCTCTCTCTCTCTCTCTCTCTGAGGGAGGAGCTCTTGGAAAAATGCTAAAACGGTCAAGTTAGTGGTTGAATTGAGAGTGTATGGTTAGAGCTGAGAGAGAATGACTTACTCTTTAAGGTGGCGGAGGAGACCTTTTATGCTGGGACCTCTGGCCAATACATGGGACAAGGTCGTCAGCTCCGATAGGATCTAGTGCCTTGATTGATTAATCGTGCTCCTTGTTGTGCCAGAGCTGACGATTGGTTCAGGTAATAAGGTAGTAAAGCTCTGAGCATACTCCTTGTCGCTTGGAGTCATTGGATTTGTCACGGAGTGGAAGGCCCCCGCTGAGGGCTGAGCCTTCAATGTGGGCGTCCGGCTCTAGAGGGACGCCCGTGGCGCGAGACTTCGTTTTGGCGGCTGCAATGGGAGTAGCTTGGTCTGGCGGTCTTCCATGACGCCTTTCAGCAGGGCTGGGCGCAGCTTCTAGCCCGTGCTAAGGGCACATTATCATAGGGCTTCTAGGCTAAGCTGTGAAAGGGCTTCGCAAGATGGGGGTTATGATGGGGAACGAGAAGTGAGATCACAATAGAGGAATATGTAAGGGTATGGTATTAACTATTAACCCTACTTGAATACCAGTTGGTTAATGACTTTTACCCCCTTGGAACTGGGCAGCAACAATATCATATTTGGCATGAAGTAGTTGCATACGTTGGGCGATAAGAGAGTGAATTGGTAGGAATTAACAATAACCTGTTACGGTAACCAAAAAATGAGTAACATTGCGAGGTGAACCCGACCATCACTATTCTAGAAGTTCAGTGTTCGAATCTCAATCCCAAGTTCATCCCACGCTCGATGAACTCGGGACTGAGAGCGTTAACGTTCGACCCTATCGGTTCCCACAATTACAAAAAAGCAAGAACGTACGACTAGTGGATGTGATGATCACAGTGGAGATCATACAGCTGAGCTCTAGCCCATTCTCCAATCCATTTTTACTTGTTAAAAAAAGACAGCAGTGATGCTTCTATGTAGATTATCGTGCCCTGGCAGTTTTGGACAAATTCTAGATCTCGATTATAGACGAGCTATTGGACGAACTTCACGGGGCAGCGGTTTTCAACAAACATGATCTAAAATCAGGGTACCATTAGATTCGGATGAAACCGCAAGATGTTCCAAAAATGGCATTACGCACACACGAGGGACACTACAAGTTCCTTGTAATGCCTTTCGGGTTGACAAACGCTCCATCGACATTCCAGTCGTTAATTAATAAGGTTTTTTACCCTTTGTCTTTTCAAAGATATTTTGGTTTACAACAAAACAATGGAAGAACACCGGGGGAGCACCTCAAAGTCATTTTTGGCTGCCTTAAAACCGAGAGGTTGTTTTTCAACAGAAAGAAAAATGTGTTTTTGACCATGGGAGGGTGGATTATTTCAGTCACGTCGTGACCAAGGATGGGGCCATGGCTGATCATCTGAATAAGATTTTGGCTATGTTAGAGTGGCCGATTCCCAAGACTCTTCGAGAACTTAGTGGGTTCTTGGGTTTAACCAGTTATCACAGAAAATTTGTGCAATGATACAAAAGAAAATTTGCAAGAGCCTTAACAGATCTTTTAAAGAAGGATAAATTTGTTGGGAGTAACGAAGGAACCCATGCATTCCATTAATTACAACAAGCCATGACTCAAGTGCCCGTTTTAGCCTGATTTCTCCAAAAAGTTTACAGTGGAGATGAACGCATCTGGTCAAGGGGTAAGGGCAGTACTAATAGAAGAAGGCCAACCCGTAGCTTATTTCAACCGAGTATTGGGTAGCTAAGCCCAACTCAAATCGGTATAGGAGCGCGGGTTAATGGCAATTGTACTGGCGGTACAAAAATGGTGGTCATATTTGTTAGGACGCCAATTTACAGTATTGACCGATCAAAAGAGCTTGAAATTTTTGCTTGACCAGGGTTTGGTGGCCGGGGAACATCAACGCTAGAATTCAAAGTTATATGGGTTCAATTTCAAAATCTTGTATTGACCTGTGGGAGAGAATGGCGCTGTTGATGCGTTGTCCAGAGACGCGGAGAGGGAGTTTCCTTGTCGGCATTAACGGTTTCTCGGATTAGCAACCATGCTAACTTGCTGGCTAAATTGAGCCTTGACCAGCACATTTATGATATTCAGGCGAAAATTGATTCAGCTGCTGGTGACATGGATGTGTATGAGATCAGGAGGCATGACAGGGGCATGTGTTGTATAAGGGTATGCATATGGGTAAGCTGGTGATTCCACGAACATCTATCTGGGTCTCTCATGTGTTTCACAAATCGCATGCCGGGGCAAGTAGTGGTCATGAAGACATGTAAAAGACGTACCAATGCCTTTCTAGGGAGTTATATTAGATTGGTATGAAGAGGGATGTGGCAAAACCGGTGGTTGAATGTGCCAGATTTCAGTGCAATAAGTACTCCCATTTGGCACCGACAGGGTTGCTCCAACCGTTAAAGCTACCAGAACGGATCTAGGAAGATTTAACCATGGGGTGTTCATCAACCATTTTTTGAAGGAGCTATTTAAGGACTCGGGTACAACCCTAAAATGCAGGACCGCGTACCATCCGCAAACGGATGGCCAGACATAAGTCGTCAATAGAAATTTGGAAACATACTTGTGGTGTTTTTCTTCCACTCAGCCAAAGGAATGGGTGAAATGGCTACCATATATGGGTTGCGTATTGGTATAATACTTCATACCGCTCTTCTATTCGAATGGCCCCATTCAAGCTACTTTATGGACGAGATCCACCGCATTTGATTCGATATGATTCTGATATTGTTGTCACATTTGAGGTGGACAGATATCTACAAGCAAGGGATGAAGTTCTCAAGGAAATTAAGTTGTATCTGCTCCGGGCACAGTAGATTATGAAGACTCATGCTGATGGTAATAGAAGAGATGTGGAATTCGTGGCTGATGACTTGGTTTACTTGAAACTATGACCATATCGGAAGGTTACGGTAGCTAAAAGCACAAACGAGAAGTTGGCTCCGTGTTTCTATGGGCCATTCCAGGTTCTGACTCGAGTGGGCAAAGTGGCGTATAAGTTAAAGCTTCCCGATAATGCTTCTATTCATCCGGTTTTTCATGTTTACTAGCTTAAGAAGGTTGTCGGAAGTCAAGAGGTGCTCACAACCCTTCCCGAGGAATTGACTGCCACGGATGATGGGATGCTGGTTCCAGAAAAGGTGGTGCGAAGCAGAATACAGCGAGGTGTTGAGGAATGGTTGGTCCAGTGGAAAGGCTTACATGAGGAGAAAGCAACTTGGGAAGAGAAAGAGTCGGCTCAGCGACAGTTTCCCGAGTCTTACCTTGAGGACAAGGTGATATTTCAGAGAGAGGGGGGGAGGGGGTTATTGATATGAACCGACCAAAGTTGACAAAGGTGTATCAGAGGCGAAGAAGAAATCAATAGGGGCTGTTTAGTACTTTCCGTAATTAAAAATATTTATAGTAATTATATGGTATTTAATTTTGTTTAGGACATATCCTTTAGGTAGGAGGCTTAAATAAGGAGGGTTAAGCCCCCATTAGGGTTAGACAAGTTTTTCACAGTTTACATTCTGTTTGGAGACTTCCTGATTCTCAAAATTCAGGCTCCCCTTTATTGATTAATCAAAGCATTAGGTTATCTTTGATTCTGTTGTTAATCTGGTCTTATCATTTTCATCTATTAATTAAATAAAGTAATAAACAATACAAATTACCTTACAACCCTCCCAAAGTTGTTTTTGCAAGCCTTCGCACAATATAAGACAGCAAAGCTGCCTTAGTGGAAGGTCATTAGACAATGATAGTTGACCACCTCTCGAATCCATATACCGAAGGTTCTTCATGTTTGCAGAGTAGACCGTAGGAAGATCTTGTTCTTGTTTTTTTGTTGGGTGAAACCGAAAATCCATTTTTATTGCTTCGATCTTGTCAAGTTCCTGTGATAGAAGAACAAAATGGTATCAGGATAGATTCAAAATTTTTGTTTATACATAAATAATACATCATGCAAAGCTAGCTTAACCATTACCGCAGTTGCACCCATAACACATATCTTAAAAATATCTTCCCTCTTCCAAACTCTACTATGTTTTTCAGGATTCTTGCGGTGTTCACCTCTAACGATGTGGTGTCCCATTTCTTGCACCAGATCATGCATATCAAACCTTCCATTGGAAATAGTTATGAGAGCCTTTTGTATCAACACCTTCACTCCTATAACAGGATGAAAACCACAAGCATCAAGCATCTCCATTGCCCTATCTTTCTTCTCCCACCTAAAAAAACATGCTATATCAAGAAACAAGTCTTGCTCAAGTGGTTTAAGTCCATCAAAGCTGACTTTTAGCGCTTCCAAAATATTATCATCCGGGATGTCTTTCAGTCTGGCTAATGTACTCCTCCACTCATGAATGTTTTTGTCACACAAGAAAGAACCGATTACTGTAAGTGCTAATGGAAGCCCACCAGCATAAGAGACAACCTCTTTAGAAAGCTGCCCGTAATCTTCCGTCCATCTGTAATCCCGGCATGCATGCTTGCAAAAGAGCTTAATAGACTCATCATCGTTTAGCAAGCGAATATTGTGCATCACATCTACTCTGTGTGCATTTAATAAATGCACATCTCTTGTTGTGATTATTATTCGACTTCCTTCACCAAACCAATCATGTGATCCAGCTAACGCTTTTAGTTGGTCAAGCTGATTGACATCATCTAGCACAATCAAGACCATTTTGTGGCACAACCTATCCTTTATCATTTGTCTTCCTTCCTCAACTCTCTCTATTGTCACTTGCTTTTGTTTCAAAACACCAAAAATGATTTTCTCTTGCAATTTTTCCGATCCATTTTTGCTTGATTCCTCCCGGATATTTTTTATAAAGCAGCAACCATCAAACTTGCTAGAGATTTCATCATAAATAGCAGACACAAGAGTAGTCTTACCACCACCCCCGACCCCCCATATTCCAATCATGCGCACGCCACCTGAGCCAATTTGTAACTTTGATTTCAGATCTTGCATGCGAGCCTCTATTCCAACCAGGTTTTCATTTGCACTTTGAGTTACTAGATGCAGCCTACGAGAAATTGTGTCAACAATTTCTTTGATAACCTTTGATTCATGCCTACACGTTGGACATACAAGGATAATCAACACATGCTCACATTGACGAAAGAGGTAACGTTTTTCATGTTCCATGAAATAGAAATAAGGGATCATAATCACCATTAAAATTTAATATTTTAAATAGAAGTTGAAAAGTTAAATTTAAAGGTAGTTTGTAACAATTTTCTCGGGAAACATCGAAAATAGTTTCATATAACAAAAAGTGAAGCAAGATGGATGTGTTGCGGCTTGAAGCGAGGCATCAAGTATGCTATTAGAATCAGAACTTAACGAAGTCCATCAAAACTTAATTTAAGGTTATTCATAATCCTAGGACTTGATACATATCTTTTAACTTTACCAAAATGATAAATTGATCTAGTAGAGCCTGTGATTATCTAGTTCATCAACATCATCGAATAATCAAAACATTTAGATAAAAACTTCTAAGATACAAGTATACATGTGTTTCACAAAAACAATGAAGAAAATTACCCATTGGCAATGTGCTTGGATTCCCATCCAGAAATGTTACTTGCATCCATGAGTGCTTTTCTCCAAGATTCAACATTGTTCTCGTTCTCCAACTCATGTTTGGAAAATGTTTCTCCATATTTTCTCTTTTGTTTTCGCACATCAGATGGATCCACATTATAAAATATGGGCAAAACGATTTGGTTTCCGGTATCCTTGCATTTCATGATATGTGCAAGTTCATGTAAGCACCATGAAGAATCTGCATAGTTTTCAGAGAATATGATGACAGCAATTTGTGATTCTTCTATAGCATTCATAAGGGATGGACCTATCGATTCACCCCGAGGAAGTGTTTCATCGTCCTTGTAGGTGTAGATGCCTTGTTGTTCAAGAGCTGTGTAGAGATGATCTACAAAGGTCTTGCGGGTATCCTCTCCTCTAAAGCTAAGAAATACATCATACTTCCATGATTTAGAAGAAAATACCGGAGCGGAAGGGGAAAATGATGATGATGATGATGATGATGCCATTGATGTGTTGATATGTTGCCAGTATGTGGTTTGAGCACCTCAATGAAATGAACTTTATACAGACAGATGTGAGTTTCCAATAAAACCTGTTATCATATAGAAAAACCTTGTCAGAACTCATAATTGGAGTAACCGGTTACCACTAATTTAGGTGATATCAGTTGGTTTTAACACAATTACATTATACATACTAATATTTTGCTTACAGCTGTATGTTGAGATTTTTCTGAAAAGACAGGGTGAAAATTTCCCAACAACACCAAACTTTAGCATAATCCCTTTCTGAAATCTTTACTTTGCAAGCTTATACTTCAATTTCCATAGGATTTGTTCCTTTAATATCTTCTTTCAACTTGAATCATTTTGAGTATGTGGATGCTTTGCCTCTACAACTTGACTCTTCTCTCAAGTCTCTAGATTGGTTAACCACAAAGTGAAGATAATGGAAAAGTAAATATAATTCCCTTATCTTTATAATCAATTTTCATAGTTTCAACATTTAACCACCACACTTTTACATTGTACATTCTCACACCAAATTTATTGCATCACCTATGCTATTTGTCAGATAACTTATACCCCAAAATTTTAACAAATACATAAATACCATCTCTGACCTACCGTTCCATACAATAAAATATGGAATAAAGTAATACACCCCATGGATTTTTACATTAAATAATGATATACACTACATCTTTTACCTAGAGTATATATCTTGGTTAACAATTCATTTGTATTGCATTCAAATTTCAAATCCAATGATTCACTAGTATAGTGTGAACAAAGTTGACCACTTTGGTACAAACCAATAATAATGTCATTACACACCCAGCATTTACATTGTTTACGAACAGCTTCTCCTATTTCATGCACAGGGTACACTCAGAAAGTCAATCGAAATTATGTTACTTAATTTCTTAGTTTAGCGGACTCTATCTATAAACATGATTCCAGGTGTTTCTTAATGAAAAAACAAGAAACTTCCCATCAAGACATGTCTATTTACAGGAAAGTTACTAAAAGTATGGATTTCCTATAAACGGTCCCACACTCCCACTTTCATCTTTAAAATCATGATCTTCCAATAATTTTACACATCATTGCTGCCACTTAGTCATTCTCTATGGATAGAAAGGGATATATTCATATTTATAGATTGATGTCAACATCTATCTCTCCTAGGACAGAGGACACTTATAGCCTTCAAGATTTTTTCACTAAGTCACTACATTACAACTTTCAAAAGCCTACCATGTACAAAATTCACACTCATAATCATCATAACGTCTTCATTTACCATTGTATAATCATCATAAGGTCTTCACAAAGCTTACCTTTATGACCTTTTGCTTTACGGCTAAAACCCATAACTTGTATCCGAATAAAAAAATTTAGTATCTTTATTGAATTCCCCAAGTATTTGGTTCTTAAACGTAGTGAAACACAAATTCAAATAGTGCCAAGCTTACTTGGATTTGCTCAAAAAACACAGCAGCGCACAACGGACCAATCCGCCTATTATATTTTATTTTTGTATCGACAACTCATACACATATCATTAGGCTCATTTACTTCCAAATTCCATTCGTTTATAACATACACAACAGCATACTAACTTCACGAATTGCTTAATTTGATCATCTAACTACACTAATTCAAAAGCTTCACAGCTTTGGACTAAATTAGGTCATAATACGATTTCTCACATTCCGAATTGACATTTTTTTCACTGTTTGATTAAATTTACTTAATAAGTTATATAAAAACATCATTAACAGCTAAGCGCTTCCATTTCTTTCTTATTGATAATTTGTGGCTCATCAAGTTATCAGTTTAGGGAACATACCTCAAATTCCCAGCAGCACCAAACTTTTAGCAGACGCGCTCACTAAGCTCTTCAGTTTGCAAGCTTATACTTCAATTTCGGAAAATTCCTTCCTTAATTTCTCTTTCGAACTTGGATCAATTTGAGTAGGTCGGTATCTTTTCTTCTATCGTTGACTACCCTCTCTCTCAGTTTTAGAAAGAGTAGGAAAAAAAGTAACTATAAATAAGAGAACATTACAATTTTGTTCTCTGAATAATTTTTTAAAATTTTTTGGTCATAAAATAAAGAGTAAAATAAACGAATGGTCCCTGTGGTTTGAGTTAATTTACATGTTTAGTCCTTAACTTAGTTTTAATTCGGACCGTCCTATAGTTTGATTTTGTTACGATGTTGGTCCCTAGCGACTCAAAATGACCAATATAGCCATATCTATTATTTTCATTGTGTTGTTTTATTAACTTATTAAATAAAATTTTAAAAGAAATTTCTTATTAGATATGGCCCCTAGTCTTTCTAATATTGTGAAGAATGAAAGGGAAACCTAAACCACCGGCGACACCTCAGTTCCCCCTTCCTCCTTCTCCCCTCTTTCCGGTGCCACCTCCACAATGCCACTGAAATCGCTACCGCCGACGATGAAAACCTTCACGCAGTTGCCTGGTGTTCATGGGAAATGCGTTGCTCACTCCTCCTTCCAATCATCTTCCCCCTTTTACCCTGAATCAGCGAATCATCCAACAATTATCTGTCGCCCTTCTCCTCTTAACCAATGACACCCTCAACCCACCTCAAACCCGTGTCAGCGGATCCCACAAGAAGAAGCAACCTATTGCAGGAGACCCGACGTCCGACGACCAAATCAACCAACGATTTCTGGATTTCGATTTCTTCACTACATGTTTAATCTAAGGTTTAAAATGTCAGACTGAATTAACGTCGAATCATTCCAAGGGCGGAGGATGGGGAACGACTGGAAGCTTCAAGTTAGACCCCTCCGATCCACCAAAATGAAAAAACCAAAGGGAGAAGATTGGATGAAGTAGTGTTGAATTGTGGTTGCCCTTTGTTAAACCTTTAAATCGCAAATCTGTATGTAACAAATTTTCTAATTATTGATCAATCTATCGAGTCTCAATGACATAATATGTTCTCTTGTGTCGATTCACCTAGGGGGTGTTTGGCTTATCTTTTGAGAGGCCAAAAGTTCTTTTTGGAAAAGATAGAATGCAAAAGATGTTTGGTAAAACCATTTTAAAAGTTACTTTTTGATTTTTTATATAAGGAAAATTGACATTTTGAAAAAGTCAGGAAATGCTGTCTTTTTATAAATTTTGTCAAAATGACTTTTGGCTCTAAAAAAGATAAGCCAAACACCCCCCTAGATTGTATTTAGGATTTTTGTATCTGCGATTTTTGTTTCAACGATTTTGCTTTTGGATTTGAGGCACAATTTCAATTTTAGATGTATTTCAGATTTATTGTTTAACTTCACATAGATTTATGGTTGGATTTAAGGTACAAGTTCAATTTTAGATGTATTTTAGATTTATTGTTGAACTTTACATAGATTTATGGTTGGATTTGTGTTTAATTTGGGGTGATTTATATGGTACTGGATCTATGGTCAAAGATGATGACCGGAGTTGGTATCGAGAACTAGATTTATGGTCGGAGATGGTGCCCAGATGTGGTGTCGGAAACGAGAAAAGGATTAAGGTGGAGTGGACTTGTCGGTTCCATTTTCAGTAATATATTAACAATTTACATTATTTAAAATGATAGAAACATGGTGTTCGAGATTAAGTTTCGAGACATAAAACTTTAAGCTTGCAACAGAAAACTTTTCATTTCAAAACTTGAACATATAAATTCCGACAAAAGATCACATTACATGAACATGTGAGATTTAGATCAACAACCATAGAAGGATAAGATTAATAACATTTGTTGTCCTTTGGTCCTCACGGGAGGTTGAAAGATGATGATGATGATGATGGCAAGAACTCAAAGTAGAATCCCTCTAGAGAAAGTCCACCAACAAGCTCCAACACTAGATGAATGCTAGTTCAACTCTTGATAATACAACCTCTTGAGTTTGAACACCCAAAAAAGAATTTTTGGTGTTCAATAGAGTGTATTCTCTTCTTTTATCAACTAACAACTTATAGAGAGAATGAGAGAGTTTGTGAGAGTAAAAATTTCATTTACATGCTTAAGCATGAGGAAAAATGAAAGCCTTTCACTCTTTTAATCACCTCACACATGCAAGAGTCAATCATGACTAATATAAAAGTCTCTACATGCATTGGACCACCCATAAAGGTGGTATGGAGTGATTATACATGAAATCATGAGAGATAGGAGGGAAAGTTAGTCAAACACTCATTCTCTCTCCTCTTTAATACTCCAAGTCTTCTATTTTATAAACCTAGCTTTTATATTTTATAGACTTTCAACTATATATACATATATTTGTTAGTTTTATTTATTTAATCTAACTCTTTAAATTAAATAAATAAATCTCACACAAAGTGAATCATTTAATAATGAAACAATAAAAGTACTAAACTTTTAATGATTTATACACTCTTCTGAATCGCATTTTATTATTATTATTATTATTACCATGTAATAACAATTCAAGATTTCTAATATTTTAATATAAGTCAAACTCATATACTAAAATTTTAATTCAAGTGTCTACTTGTTATTGGTGTGACCCTATAGGGTCATATGTTATTAGCAATATTGTTTTATTATCAATCTTGAGCAGATAGAACCAACAATCTCCCACTTGCACAAGATTGAATCGTACAAGGATATACATAGTGGTGAATGTTTAGCAACATTTCACTTACCCCAACAACACATGACGAAGTGCCATTCAACAACATTTAATTCCCATAAGCCCAAAGCTTCAATTGATGTAACTAGGTGATGTATCGGTTATCCTTTTGTTTCGAACATCATGTTAAACATGAGACATGGATCGCAATCATTCTCATTTGGTGTTCAACTTTAGTAAGATTCCTTAGATGTATCACTCTCAACACATAAGAGGAAAAAATTCCACATTGACTACATACGCCTCTTATATAGATCATATTATACCTAATGATGGCCTTATGACTGCATACAACCAATCTATGTCGGTAAGGAAATTGAAATCATATTGTATGATAAAGCCACCGACATTGTGTGCCTGCTTAATGAACTAAATGAGATATTGTTGGATTAGTGTCTAAGTCCATAACTATTTTGGTATGTACTTGACCCGATGGTGCATGGTCCTTTTGGGTTGCCTTCACCAAAGCAACTTGATAGGATGAATTATGGAGAGAGAGGATTAATTATGATTTATTAATATATTATGAGAATAATATATTAAAGGAGAAATCATATTGTTTAATTAATATTAGTCAAGAATTAATAAGAATTAACTTTGTGGCTAAAAGACATTAATTAAACTTAAGGGACTAGAACTGTCAATTGTGTGATAGTTGAATATTGGGCTAATGGACTACATATTAGAGGGGTGGACGAATTCTATGGGTAAACCCATTAGAAATCGTCCAAGGTCTCTAAGGAGGGAGTCCATGGGTTGCTTAGGGCCTAAGCAGTCAAATTAGAGTTTCCTTGTTAGACAACCCTAATAGCCTCACTATTTAAGGATCCCTAGAGCACCAAAAACGTGGTGAACTGATTCCTTAGGGTTTCTACACATTTTTGGTGCCTCCTCTCTTATCATTCTTCATCCTCTTGCTCTTGGTGTTTATGAGCCATTAGAGGAGTGATATTTGTGACTCTAAGCTTTCTAAAGCCATTACAAGGAGGATTTGAGATTGTTATTGCTACATAACAATCAAGGTAAGATCTAAACTCCATTCATAAGTTAATATGATTAATTGTATGCTAGATCTAAGGTTTAAAGTCTTGGATGAATTGCATGTACAATAGAGAAACCTAGATCCAAGCATTAGGGTTTGCATGAGCACATAGGTGATGGGTTTTGGTCATAAGACATCCTACAATATGTTTTATTATGTAATTTTCGTTTTCCCGCACAGTAGAAGAGGAGGCAGTAATGAAAAATTTTCTAGTTTTTTTCTATTAAGTTTAAATTGTGGGGTTTTATAAGTATTTGATGAATTACTTTTGTAAAATATAGAGTTTTGATGATATTTTAATTTATTATGCCACTAATAGATTTGGAAATTAGTGTCATAAAATAAAAAGTGCCACTATATATTAAAGGTTATAGTGGTATAAAAAAAGTGCCACTAAAAGTAGGCTATAGTGGCACAAAAACAAAATGCCACTAAAACTTTGTGCCACTAAATGTAATTTTATTTGTAGTGTGAGGTGGATCCTACCTCTAATAATGTTGCTTCTAGCCTCCACATTGTTGCGTCGTGTGAGGGATGTCAACGGGGACAAACGGCACGGGGATTGCATCCGCCGCCCCCACCCCCGCCCCCACCCCCAAAATCTCCATCCTTTCCACCCCCGCCCCCGTTCCCCCGTCCCTTATTGATTTTGGGCTAACTTATTTGGGTTAAAATAAGTTCTTGTTTGGGCTAAAAGAAACAATTTTTTGGTTAACAAATAGATATTTATAACATAATTTTACATGTTACAAACAACTTAAAAGCATGTTTTTTGTACATAAAAATCATTTTATTGTTTATTATACTTATATAATTAATATATGTCAATTTATATAATTTATTAACGGGGCTCCCACGGGGGTTTCGGGACGGGACTATCAACCCCCGCCCCCTCCCCCGAAATTAAAACGAGGGTTAACCTTGCCCCCGCCCCCGCCCCCTTCCCCGATTTTTTTCAACAAATGCCCCCATACAAGACGGGGCCCCCGCGGGATCGGGGTCCCACGGGACTTTTTGACATCCTTACGTTGTGCCTTATGAGGTAGCATAGTCCTTTTTCTCCAGTGATGCTGCATGGGGTTTTTGGCTCAAAAATCCATAAATCCATAAAAGGTGCTCTACAATGTGAATGGGGATCTCATGGCCATAAAGTTGGCACCTTTATGTCATGAGACCCCTCCAATAACTGAGATCTGAAAGTAGAACCCCATGAATCACTTTACAAATCCGAAAATGGCTTAGGAAGCCCTAAATGCACCCGAAATCTAAGCCCTAAAGATGAACAACCAAATGGAAGACCAAAACATGAGGCATTTACCTTGATTGAGCTGAAGATGGAATAAGATCTCTGGATCTACAAGCCCCAGCTCGAATTCCCAAGCTTCTTCCTTTCTTTCAAGCTTCACAAACCACCCAAAAGTACCAAAATGGCCTTAGATCACACAAAACGGCTAGGGTTTCGATATATAACTTCTTGAGAGAGATAGGGACGAGGGAGGCTGAGTTAAGTCGTTTAAATAGGGTGCAAACCCTCAGATTTAGGGTTTCCCTCATACAGAACCTACTCGCCGAGTCAGTCTCCCGACTTGTCGAGGAGGTCACTTAAAATGCCTGCGGATCACGACCCTACTCGACGAGTTGGGCCACCAACTCGTCGAGTCCCAGAGAAAATACAGAAGTGTTTAAATTAAATGCGTACCGGGAATCAGGTGCTACAATATCTCTGATCGGATCCACGACCGTCTTGCGGTTGAGAGCATCGACCACCACATTGGCCTTTCTCGGGTGATAAAAGATTTCACAATCATAATCATTTACCACGTCCAACCACCTGTGTTGCCTTATATTCAGATTCGGCTTATCCATCAGATACCTCAGGCTCTTGTGATCTATGTAAATAGTATAATGAACCCCATAAAGGTAATGCCGCCAAATATTAAGGGCGAAAACCACAACCCCCATCCAAGTCATGAGTCGGATAATTCGCCTCATGAGGCTTCAGCTGCCTCGAAGTGTAAGCGATCACACGACCCCTCTGCATCAACACTGCTCCCAAACCCGTGATTGACGCATCACAATAAACCACAAAATTCTCAACACCCTCTCGGTTTCTCACACAACCGTTGCCTGAAGGTCTCAAAAGTCGTCTGCTACTCAGTCCCCCCATGAAAAATAACCATCCTCTTTGTCAATCGAGTCAAAGGAACAACTATCTTGGTTCATATAAGTTCATATGTAAGTTCAAGAAATTATGGAAAACTTCAAGAAATTAAACACATCTAAGTTCATATAATGAAGTCTAAAACACAACCCCAACTTATAAGGCCATCCACATCTTGTTTAATCTATTGGCCTAAGAAATAGGCAAGGTAAATGAAGATGTAGGCAAACATCAAGCTGCAATTAAATCTGAGAAAAGAATTATCCATGGATGAACTTAGATGTGTTTAAATGAATTTTGGATCATTTAAAGAAGTATCAAATAAGAAACTATGCACCTTCATACTTCGGTACGTTGGCATATATAATACCTCAGTTATTAGAGTTTCTTTTGAGGAAAAGGAGAAGATTTCAGTTGCAAAGATGGAATATCATGCTCAAATCTCAAACAAAAACCAACAATATGACCAAATTGAAAACAAAAACTTGTTATACAAAATTGAAAATAAAAAATCAAACAATATCACCGGTGTAGAGAGAGAATATCAATGACCAAATATCCGGTCACCGGTTCCTTGAATAGAGAGGAGAGGGGGGGGGGTATCACATGACCAAATTGAAAACAAAAACCAAATCGATGAAATTGTTAGTGTTCGAAGGGTAGAACATAAGCATAATTTGACAAATTAGGGTTCAACACGTAGAAGATAAGCACAAACATCTGGCATCACAAGGGAAGAGTGGTGAATGTTAGAGGTGGCGATGGTAGTACAACAGGGCTCCCAACATAGAAATAAAACATATATCCGGAGAAAAGCGGGGAGGCCATGGTCTCCCCGGGCTTCTTAAGGGTTTTTGTATACTAGGATATGCATATTTTCTAAACGATATTGTAAATCTTCGTATATGATGGTAAAAACAACTATTAACAAGAAGAAGCCTCAAGACAAAACTAAAGTACACTACTAGAAAAACAACCTTTTACGACGCTCATTGCGCGTCGTAAAACGCTCAGACGACGCGCAAATGCGCGTCAAGGAAGGCCCTATCATAAAGAGAGACGATGCGCATTTACGATGCTCATTTACGACACGCATTTACGACACGCATTTATGACACGCAATGCGTATCAAGAAAGGCCCTGTCATACAGGAAGACGACACGCATTTGCATGTCGTAACCTTAGGAAGTGCATTTATGACACGCATTGCGTATCGTTAAAGCCCCTGTCATAAATGAAGATGACACACATTTGCGTGTCATAAGCTTCAATAACCATAATACAAAAATATGTAAACAAATATATACCAAAACAATCAACTTCATCTAATAACATCATGTCAAAAAATTGTAATACATTGATATTAAGGGGATCTAATTGTACATTGTTATTAAGAGGTTTTCCCTAAATATATAACCTAATACTACATTGCTATTAAGGGACACCTTCTGCAATGTAATGCTATACAAACTAAAAAGATATACACAAAGATGATAAACATCAAATTCCAACTAAGTAGATTTGCATCTTGCCTTTCATAATTCTTTAAGACTAATGAACCCTTGCTTCGATAATTCTTGTGACCTGATCAAATAAAATTCAAAAAATTAATAGGCTAAAATAATTATTAGAAGAATCAAACATGGAATGTTCGTTGTAGATAATACCTAAGGCAAATAGACAATCCTTGATCATTTGAACTAGAGAGCATATCATCACAATTCCATCTAACACCACCCATGAGAACTCGTAAAGCTACTCAACCAACATATCATGTCATGTAATGTATTTTTTATTAGTATATTTTCACATAGAAAAAAAGTGAAATAAATGAAAATAGTAAGTACCGATAATGATGTATTATTTCAAGTGAGATGGAGATTTTAAACTACCACGTATTGAAATATAAAGAACCTCAAGCACAAAATAGTTTCAAGTACACGCCCTTTGATTGTCTGGATATAAATGAAAATAGCATGTTCTTCACCCCACCCGGATTCCCAACTATTGTCTCCTTTCACTCCAACTCCACCTTTATACATAAGCCAATTAATCCAATCATCAAAATCTTCCATAGCTCTGTTCACATCACATCCCAATCATCAAAATCTTATAAGCTAGATTCATGAATTTGGAAAAAGAAAATAAAATAACTGGAAGCATACTTCTGCCATTCGAAGCCATGAAACCACATGAAAACAACTGCTCAATGTCAGCAATGTCAGCAGAACATACGAAACACTACCTCCTTTAGTGTACCCATAACCAACACTTCCCAATATTAAGCGGTCAACGCCTGCAGATGTGGGATCACATACTATGAACAATATTACACACAATTAAATCAAACATTAACATTTAGGCACCACAATACAAATAAATTAGACTAAATTATGCATTATTTATGATTTATGATATGCTAGTAGCTCAGTCTATGAAGGTTAAATGAAATAGGAGAATTAGAGTATTAGATTATAAATATGGATATTTTATCTAGAAAAAAAATGATCAATAATTCACACAAATTAACAATCACATGCCACATACTCTCAGTTTCATTCAATACTATCATCTTACCGACCGATGAGGGCAGGGATTCATTATAGCAGAGTCCACAACCTTCAAACATTAAGATTTCATACAATAATACATCAATGCACATTAATCAAACATTCAAAGTTACACCAATTTAAAGATGGGACTACTTAAATAACAACAATACCCTGTCAAAGCTTACCTGAGTTTGTTCAGGTATAAGGAGGATATCCTTTCCTAAAGAATCTGCCAAAAAGACCTATAAAAAAAATTAAACTTGCATGTTAGAGATTATATATGTTGCCTAATAACAGACCTAATATGCATAAACCAAATATCAACTTCAAGTAAGTAAATAAAGAAAGAAAACTGGAGGAAGAGAAAACCAGAATTCTGTAGATATGGCAGCCGGAAGCAACATAAATCCAACAAGAAGTTTTGTCGTTACTAACAAAAAAACGGCTTATAATGCAGGTTTGTATAGCATCACATTGCACGAGCACATAAATTCAAGAGCATTATTTGAAGCTGAGGTTTGTATAATGGATGGATAACAAAAGATAAAGAACAGAAGGATGAGAAGGTATGAGTAGCTTGGGGTGTTAATCGGGTCAACCCGATCGGGTTTCGGGTTAATCGGGTCGGGTTATTTGGGTTTTTTTAGAAAAAAAATCTGACTCGAAACCCGACCCTATTATGCTACGGGTTAGTCGGGTTTCGGGTAAATAGGGTCAAACCAATCGGGTTAGTCGGATTAATTATAAATTAGGCATTTGATTGTTTTGTGACTTGAAGAAATATATATAACGATTATTATTTATTAACTTTTTTTAAACATGCAACTAAATTACCATTACGGTTCTCTACTCATTATTTTTATCCATGTAGCCAGCAACTCATGATCCCACTGATGTATATGAAAAGCATTAGACTAAGATTTTAGAACACCACTAAAATGATTAAATTCCCGACTAAAAATCAAACCTATTTATTATCTAGAAACTTAGGTAACTATATATGTGTCAATTCTTGTAATTTCTCTTCTATTTTTCTTATATGACAAACTGCTTCCATTAATGTTTCCGAAAGTGCCCCTGAGTACATATATAAGTACAAATTTATAGAGCACATTTCACCAAGCTCTTCTTCCACTTTCTTGTATATATTTTCTTGCAAGCTTTAAGATTTTTTCAGGTCACCGGAAAGCACATCACCACCACCTAAAAGATTCTTACTCCGGTGATCATCATCAACTAAATCTTCATGCCCTTGAGATGAATATGAGAAAACTTCTTTAACCACAGTCCGATCGGTTTCAAACATGGACAAAACTTGAAAAGACAACATGTCAAGATCTTTTTGGAGTGGACTCACTGTAATTGAGTAATTCAATTGATCCCTTTTCAGAGCTGATTCTGAAGTTGTAGCTCTTTTTTGTAACTCCTTTTTAATGGAACTCAATTCACATCTTTCTTCATCGAATCATAACATCTGCTCATTTATTGAGTAAGCACATCTTGAGTGTTCATTTTTTAGGCTTTGAAACTCTCCAAGAATCTTTTTATGGTTTTCTTCAAGATCTTCCACAAGTACTTCATAGTAACACTCCATTTGTTCCAGCTTTCTAACAAGACTTTCACTTTCAGCTTTTGCTATCTTCAACTCGTTTAAAAGTTCCAGATGTTGCCCTTCTGTTGAGTTAATTGTTGATGTAGACCCTGGTTCTTGAAGGGGTAGAATTGGTCTTTTCTCTAATTTCATTTTTTTTTCAACTACTGTAGATTGTTTTTGAACCTTGAACATTCTTATTTAAGATCTGTAACCTCTTTCATTAATTCTTGGCTTGAAGAATCTTCAATAGCTAGTTCTTGTTGCAAATTTTGTGTTTCTTTACACATTTCATTTGCATAATTCTGTAAAGTGTTTACTTCCATTTCGAGCTCAAAAATCGATGACTCAGCAACCTCCAAGCTTCCTCTGAGCCTTTGATTCTCTTCATAAGAAATTGCCAATTCATCAGATCCGTTTCTTTTTTTGACTTAGTAACCCTGTTCTTAATGCTATCAACTTCATGAGTGATTGATGGATCATACTTGTAGTTTTCTGATGTGTTTGATGAGTCATCTTTGCTCCTGCTCCTTATGGGGACTATTGGCAACAAGTGCACCTATTCGAGTATCAGATCTTAGAGCATCCACAGCAGAGATATATGAGTCTTGGTTAAAGAATAAAAAGGGTAAAGGATCAGACGTGGTGAAGCCGGATATGCAACAATGGTTTGGGACTTTGATATTGAATGGTCTTTTAAGGGTTGTTTCTGGAAAGAGGCTTTTGCTCAACAAGGAAACTCTTTCAGTTATTTGCAGTAACAAGGTTCCTCAGTCAATATCACAAAATTTAACTTGAGTATAAAATCCTAATGCTTACTCATTAAATAGACCATGACCATCAAGATCATTCTCCCTTATCTTTGGGCCAGTCCTATACCATCCTACCACATGCTCCTTAGCTGCAACAAAAACTTCAATATTTCAAAAACAACTTTACTGCATAAACTAGGAAAAATATGAATTAAAACGATATCAATAATATAAGTTTTCTTTGTTATTTTTATCATTTATAATATCGATAATTCTTGACAACTTAGTAATAGAAAAGATCATTATTTATCATTTTCCTCTTAGTTTCTATAACTTTTGGAAATTCACTTAATGTGTTGTGAATACATGGTACTCTCTAATCATATAACCTAAAATACCCTCTGCATAATTTCTAATACTGTTATTTATTTTATTTTCAAGGTGTGATTTACAGGGGAGCAATCTTAGCAAACCCAAGTTACTTTAATCTGAATAAAAATTAATCAAACAATGTAACTTTCTCAAGCCATGGAAGTAAATTCATATTCAAGTGGGAGAGGTAAACCAACAAATGAGTAGTATTCGTATATTAAATGTGCAGAAACTTATTTTAAGGATTTAATTTTGCTGTTGGGTTATTTGGATATTAAAACCAGATTACCTATGGTGATAAACATAGACTTAAGTGCAACAAAGTAAATAAATAAATAAATAACATTATAAACATAGACTTAACTGCAAACCATCATACTTACTTAAACCGGCCTAACTATGAGAATGACCAAAATACCCCTCATTAGCTCCTTTATTCTGTACTTCTACTTATTTCCTACCCTTAAGACTACTAGGAAGTGTCACAGAGTTAGGTGATTTACTTATTGCTTTATAAATGTTTATAAATCCTGTGATTATTTTGGGTTTGAATGAATAACACACAGTTGGATACATGGATTGCAATCCTGTTGTGTAGAAAGTGTAGATCACTCCTACACATTTTGAAGAACTATGCAGAATCCATTCATCTAAAAATAACAAGAAGAAAAAGAGAACAAATTCTTTAGCTTTTCTGATAGATCACCACTAGGCATCACCAAATTTTGACCAATATAGATTATTTACAAATGTACTCACTACTCGTTCCCAGTAAAGCACTCTTGTCAATTCAATAGTCACGCACTAGGGCTTCATAGCACAATAGAAAGAGAAAGCAACATTAGCATAGAAGGCAGGTACCTGATACAAGATTCATGGTTCAGGTCTATAGAACTTCAAGTCCAGGAACAAACAGTAGAAACCATGTATCCACAATTCATGAAGTATTGTCAATTTCTAGGTTAACCAAAGTAGAAAATCCAATAAATTTGTCAAGAAATGTATACATGTACTCAAGTTAAAAAGACACGAGAGTACCTTTGGCGGGAGCATTGATAAATAAAACCCTATACGAGGCATTTCTGGCTTATGTAGTTAATAACGAGGGTTTATGGGTTTTCTTGGTGGGGTATTCTTTTTATCAGTGGATTCATCTTACTCAATCTCACATACTGATATTGATTTCCTGCTTCTAATCCTAGAACTTGAACAGTAGCTCTTCTTCCTCCTCTTTGACCTAGAATCATATGAATCGTCTGAATCATTGATGTGAAGAACTTGAAGATGAAAGATGGAAACAGAGGTGGAGGAGCACAAGGGAAACCAGATACAATAGAAATGAAGGCCAAAGACCGCCTAAGAAGTGATTGATGCCAAAAAAATAGGGGGGAAACGAAAATCGCTAAAATCGCATGAGATAATCCATGAATTTTAGGGAAATACCACCGGTTGTTTGGGGTTTTTCTTAGTAGCGGGATTTTTTTATAATTCTTTTGGGATTTCATTGTGTAATTTTTTGGAGTGCAATTCGATCATCAATGGTAGAAGGGTTTTTACAGAGAATGAAGATCTAGAGGGAAGGATGAGGATGCATATCACGGGTGGTTTAAAATAGTGATGGGGGTTTTGTTATCGGTGTAGTGCGACAGGAAAGAATGGTTGGAGAAGATGGTCGGAGACACTTGGCGGAGCGAGATCGGAGGTCGGGTGGTGGTACGATGCTGCTATGAAGACGAAGGCCTAGGGTTTTTTCTTGCTAATTGGAAATTTTTGGGATTCAATAGGCGGGTCAAATCCCGCCATAAAAACGCGTGTTTCATTAAAATGTTATAAAGCGACACATTTAGAGGACGCACATTTTATGAAAGGCGCCCTTCGCATTTACTTTTTTTTTTCTTTTCTAACACTACTTTTAGGGCACGCACAAATGCGTGTCCTATATCCTTCAAATTTTGCAAAATTGACATTATTTTTTAGGGCTCACACAAATGCGAGTCCTCTATCAGCGAGTGTCATTGTTTGCGCGTCATTAAAGGGTTGTTTTCTAGTAGTGGTAGCAAAACATGGTGTCGTAGAAATAGAGGAACCCAAAAAATTAAAGTAGTACAGGGAAAGAACTCATCATGGTTAAATAAAAGAATAAAAAGAAAACCATAAACCTACAAACCAGCCACTAAGACATAATCAGAACTTGTTCTCCATAGGTCACCATATAATATTAATAGAAGATTTTGAATCATGTTGGACTTGGATCGTAAATGTCTTTCTAGCATAAACTTTCTCCTCGTCCCAAAATTCCGAGGAATCTGTTGCAACTTTTGTTGTTTGCAGCTGATCACCTTTACTTTTCCTAGGAACGAGCTCAGCTCCAACATAACTCTCATTCTTCAATAAATTCCAATCCATGACTTTTAGGGAAAATGAAATCATATTGTATGATGAATTTGGAAATGCAGTGTGCCTCAATGAACCAAACGAAACGTATCCTATGAATGTCATTGTTCCATCATATATAGGCTCTACTGCTTCATTAGACTCCCGCAAAAGCTCAAATAGAGAATTTTCTTCATATACCTCCTGCTTCACGACTATATTAATACACGGACGGTAGATTTGGGTAACTACACATACTAAGAACCCACAATATTCATTGTACCAATCATCAGGAAGATGCAGTGTAAATGTTCCCCTAAACAACCTACCCACAAACCTATTTGGAACCTGAGGTTTAAGAATGATATTGATAAAGTAAACTTCAATAGCATTTCCCTGCCATGGAAAACATATTTACTTATAATTCTTAGGTTTGGGTTTTATATGATAATGAGTAAAATTTAAAAGGTAAGTAGAACTAAACCTGGAGCATGGAGTCAAGTAATATGCAACCAACAAGTTTGTTGTTTCCCAGAATTGAGACATTCCACAACCATTTACAGTTTGAAATATCTCCCAAGCTTTCAAGTGAGAAACAACCAATTGCTAAAACAACAGCTATACTTGATGGCAGATCTGACAATTTTACAAGGCCTTGGCAGCATGACACGTCGAGCAGTTTGAGCTGAGGAACTTGCAGGAAACTAAAATTTAATTGTGAAAAGTGATTTCCTGATAGATAGAGTTTCCGCAAGTTGGGTAACTCCCAAACAGCAGAGCCGATTTCTTTATCTCCCAAACTGCAGAAGCTAAGATCCAACTTTCTCAAGTTCTTGAGAAAGAAACGTAACCCTATGTGGTTCATATTGATGTCACGCAAAAAATGCTTCACATTTTTGTGAGGGGAAGAAGGCTCCATTAAACAACATTCAACACCAGGAAGATTGCTGCAACCACACCTCCAACAATTAACAAAAAAGTCTGGACAAGATCCTACAGAGGACGCAACTTTACTCCCACTATTATCATCCAAATGAACATGTGGTAAACTCTCCTTGTTCTCTTCTTGGATCCCTGAGAAATTAAAAAGTTCAGGGCATGCCAAGAACTTAATGGTCTTGAGTTTCTTTAGTCGAGTAACAGGTGGAAACATCTTAAGACGATCACAAAATTTAATACATATGAGAATAAGCTTTTCCAAGCGTCCAATCGATGGATGAATCTCTTTTAAACGCCAACATCCATTAAGAATGAATCTTTCAAGATTTGGAAGTCCATCAAAATCTGGTGTCATGATTAGGTTATGCAAATGGCAGAGTTCAATTGTCTTCAAATATGGCAGCAACTGTTGTATACAAGTGCAAGCAACTCAAAATTTTGGCACACATACAGGCATATATATATATATATATATATAAGAAATATGTCTCAACTTAGACAAAAACCAATTCCTATGGAAATCATTTGAAGTGTTTGTTTGATAACAATATAAAAAATACTTAATATAAACAAAATAATGAAATAGTTTTGAACCCAAATTGTTATAAATGTTTTATAATGGTTATCAATCAACAAAAAATAAATTTATGTTAAAATCTTACGTAGATAATAATACATTGTTTATCTTTAAAAGGGTATTTATATTGAGCTTTACATGAATACCATGGATTACAATGACCAAGGTGTCTACATCATATCAAACAAGTTATGTATTACCAAGTTTATCGTGATTAAGAGAATAAAGGGTTTGTGCTTTCAATACTAGCTACTAGTTATAAAAAATATAGTTGAAGCTGCTTGATGATATTAACAATTAGTTAGGTCGAACATTCATCGTCCACTTTGTTTTCATGTCTTAATTAGCAGAAAGACAATAAGAATTACCTTATAACCCTCCCAAAGTTGTTTTTGCAAGCTGTTAAACAAAATTAGACGACAAAGCTTCCTTTGTGGAAAATTACTAGGCATAAATTCACCGGCATATTCAATCCACCTAAGGTTCTTCATGTTTGCAGCAATTGGCAGATAAGAATAAGCCATATTGTATCTAACTTTTATTGCTTCAATCATCTCAAGTTCCTATGATAGAGGAAAAATGGTGTGAGAGTTGCAGTAAGAGTGCTTCTTTATACACTTATATCATGAAAAGCTAGCTCAACCATTACCGTCATTGCATCTATAGCACATATAGTCATAATATCTTCCTCCTTCCAAATTCTACTATGTTTTTCAGGATTGTTAGGGTGTTCCCCTCTAACAATGTGATGTCCCATTTCTTGCACAAGATCATGCATATCAAACTCACCATATTCTGAAATAGTTATGAGAGCCTTTTGTATCAACACCTTTACTCCTATAACCGGATGGAAACCACATTCACCAAGGATCTTCATTGCCTTATCTTTCCGTTCCCTCCTAAAAAAGCATGCAATATCTAGGAACAATTCTTTCTCAATTGGTTTAAGTCCATCAAAGCTGATTTTTAGCTTTTCTACAATATCAGTATCCGGGATCTCTTTTAGTCTAGCTAATGCACTCCTCCACTCATGAATGTCTTTGTCACAAAGAAAAGAACCAAGAACTGTAAGTGCCAATGGAAGCCCACCAGCATAAGTGATCACCTCTTTTGAAAGATGGTCATAATCTTCCACAGGCCTCTTATCCCGGGGTGCATGCTTGTAAAAGAGCTTAATAGCTTCATCACTGTTTAACAATCTAATATTGTATACTGCATTTACTTTGTGTGCGGTTAATAAATGTTTATCACGGGTTGTTATTATTATTCGGCTTCCTTCACCAAACCAATCATGTGATCCAGCTAGTGCTTTTAACTGGTCGAGGTTATCGACATCATCTAAAACAATCAAGACCTTTCTGTGGCGAAACCTATTATTTATCAAGCATCTTCCTCCTCCAGCTCTGTTTACTTCCATTTCTGAAAGAATTTTTTCTTTCAATTTTCCCAAACCATACCTGCCTGATTCCTCTCGAATATTTTCAACAAAGCAGCAGCTGTCAAACTTGGTAGAAATTTCATTGTAGATAGAAGATGCAAGAGTAGTTTTACCACCACCCCCAACCCCCCATATTCCAATCATGATCACACCACCTGACCCAATTTGTAACTCCAATTTCAAACCTTGCAAGCGAGCATCAATTCCGATCAAATTCTCATTTGCACTTGAAGTTGCTGGCTGCAACTTCCATGAAATTTCGACTACAATTTGTTTGATGCCTTTTGCTTCATGCCTACACATTGGACATAAAAGGATAATTAACACCTGCTCACATAGAAAAAAGATTACTCTATGAAATAAAGAGACCAAGTCCTAATTACCTTTTACTTTTCACATCCAAACAGAATTTCTAAAATCAATAACACAAGTAGTTTGTAGCAACTTTCTTGGGAAGAAGGAATAGTTTCAAATTGCAAAAAGTAAAGCTACATGGGTTTGTTGTCGTAACTTGAAGAGAGGTGTCATGTACGAATTTAGAAATAAGAACATAATAGATTACATCACAGCTTAATTTGAGCTTATCCATAATCCTAGGACTTGGGATGCCTTTTAACTTGGCCACTAGCATACGAAAACACATTTACTTTGAGCATCTTATAATCTTGAACAGAAAACATATTTGGCTCAAAACAAGTGATGTAGTCAAATCCTCTCTGTTTATAAAGTCATCAACTTCACCAAGAAATATTAAAACGAAGACAAATTACCCATTGGCAATGTGTTTGGGTTCCCATCCAGAAAGGTTACTTGCATCCACGAGTGCTTTTCTCCAAGATTCAACCTTGGTTTTGTTGTCCAACTCGTGTTTAGCAAACACTTCTCCGTATTTCCGTTTTGGTTTTCGTACTTGAGCAGGATTCACGTCATAAAATATAGGCATAACGATCTGGCCTCTCGTATCCCTGCATTTCATAATATATGAAAGTTCATCCAGACACCACGACGAATCACAATAGTTTTTTGAAAATACAATGATGGCTATCTGTGATTCTTCAATAGCCTTCATAAGGGATGGGTGGATCGATTCGCCTCGGGGGAGTGTTTCGTCGTCCTTGTAAGCAAAGATACCTTCTTGTTCAAGAGCCGAGTAGAGATGGCCCACAAAAGTATTTCGAGTATCTTCTCCTCTGAAGCTAAGAAAAACATCGTACTTCCAGAACACAGAAGATGATGGTGATACCATCAATGTCTTGACTTATTGAGATAGAAGATATGTGGTTTGAGCACCTCAATGAAAAGAACTTTATACAGAGATGTGAGTTTCCAATATAACCTGTTATCATGTTGGAAAACCTGTAAGAACTCAAAATTGAACAGGTTACCACGTAGAAAATCTCATAACCAGTCCTTACATTTTATTTTTCATTTCTGGTCGTAAAAACTCCTTTGAATGTATAATAGAAGTTACAGTTCTAAAGATAGGCATGAAACAATTTAGGTAATGTGAGTTAGTTTTTCCACAATCACATTGTAAAAACTAATGTTTTACTCTATATTCTACTTTGAGATTCTTCTTAAAAGAAGTGGAGGAGATTTCTGAGCAAAACCAAATTTTAGCAAACTCCCTTCCCGAACTCTGTACTTTGCAAGCTCATACATTAATTTCCATGGGAAAATAATGAAAAAGTAATTATAATTCCATACGGTTCATTTGCTATGATGGAATGGAATGAACAAGGTAATAGTATAGATCATTACATTTTATAGTCATGTTAGGTTGGCTCAAAATAATGGAATGAATTATTCGAACATAATTTTTTGTTATGGATTATATACAAAACTAAATATATTAGCTTGATTAATTAAACGTGTTATTTTATTTAATCAAATAAAGGTATTCTTAAATAAATTACATATAAGCATATTTCATTTCGTATAAAATATATGCTATATGTATTTCAAATAGTTAGAAAAGAAATTATATATCAATTACAAAATTGTTTTCACACTTAAGATTACCATAGAATCTTAAAACATAATTACAATATTGTTTACAAACAGCCTCTCAAGTTCATGCTAACTAAGGGTAAACTAATACACTCCATGAAATTCAATCGAAATGGTCTTATGTAATTTTTAAGTTTAGCAGACCATCAATATACAACAAAGTTACTTAATTCTGGATTTCCTAAGCACTACCACTTTCATCTTCACCATTCTGATCCTCTAGAAAACTTCACACTCGCATCAATGGTGCCTAGATCCAATTCTCCTTGGAGCGCAAGATATATGTTCACATTTATAATTTGATGTCAACATTTATCTCTTGTAATACAAAAGGACATATATAGCCTTTAAAGAAACTTTACTAGGTCACTATATTACAATTTTTATAATTTTACCATCTATTAAAATTCAGACTCGTAATCATCATTAATTATAAGTGTATTGATTATAAGTCTCTATTGGTTTCACAAGGCTTAATTTATGAACTTTTGCTTTCCCATTACACCAACACCTATAACTTGTATCCGATTTAAAAAGGTTAAGTTGAAACTCGCCAAAAGGTCCCAACAATAGATCCTCTACTTATGTTTACACCAAATCAATATTTTCATCGCTAACCAGAATCAATTTGAAACAACACAATTGGTAGTCAGTAAATGTCCTAACACCTTTCGACAAACACACATCACTACAACACGGACCTGTTTCACTTTCTTTTTGTATCCACAACACATACACACATCATTAGTCATCATCCTCCAAATTCCATTCATTTATAACATACACACATCACTATAATTTGATCATCTAACTACACTAATTCTAAATCTTCACAACTTCCATTTCTTTCATGGTAACTTATAATTCATCGATTTATCAGTTTGAAGAATGTACCTCAGATTCCGTGAAAAATCAAACTTTAGCAGAAACCCTTTGTAGCTCTTTACTCTGCAAGCTTATACTTCATCTCCATAGGATTCCTTAATTTATTTTTTTAACTTGGATCGATTTGAGTAGGTAGGTACCGTTGACTCTTTTCTATCATTTCTTCATTTCCATTAACGAAAGAGTGAAAACAATAAGAAAGTAATTATAATCCTTTATATATTTACTCATGTTTCAGAGTTTCATTATTAGTCATCACAGTTCTTAACACTATCACATCCTAACCCGTAAAATAGGGATATTTACAAAACTGGTCACCTGATTTTGTAAGATATAAATAAATGATCTAGTTTTTGGCGATTTGCAAAAATACATAAATAGGGCATTTGGGATTTCAGAAAATACATAATGTGTATTTTATCTCATTACAAGGGTCACTGTTCAAAAACTCTATCTATCAATTTTCGAAATGACAATTATAAATTTTCTAATATTACTGATTTTACCACCAAATGTCACATTTTGATGCTATAGTGTCTTATCTACTTTCCGTTTGTTATGTTTCGAAATGATAATTATAAAATTCTATCGAGTACCTCAGTTTTGATTAATAGGGCCATTCTTAATAGGGCATTTGGGAATTGGGATTTCAGTAAATATATAATGTGTTTTATCGCATTGCATGAGATACTTTTCAAAAACTCTATCTACCAATTTTCAAAATGAAAATTATAAAACTTCTAATATTATCGATTTTTCCACTAAATATCACATTTTGATGCTATTGTATCGTATCTACTTGCCATTTGTTATGTTTCGAAATGACAATTATAAAATTTTATCAAGTACCTCCCTAATTTTGATCAATAGGGCCAGGTCGTTGTGTAAAACATCGAAAAAAGGGCCATTCTATTAAGTACCTCCCTAATGTTGATCAATTTGTTATCTTCTTATTTTGGTTAATTATGTCCCAATAATCAAGTCAAGAATAATCAAATTTAAAACATACATGCAAACTTTTATTAGTGTTTGGTTCTTGTAGATTGTATCAAAAGATATATTAGTTCTGGTATTGGCACATAAAGATCTAGATAGAGACACAACACCATATTTTGGGAAGGTGATTTAATTTTATGAACTTTAACAGCAGATGGTTAGCATAGGTCATGTATAAGAACTTTTTTCTTCCGCACTCGACTACATAGAAAGATCATTAATGGGGTCTGCTAATATTCATGAATGTATCCTCATACTTGCCAACTTTTGAAGTTTAAGAACCAATTTGACATCAGAGGCGGACTTGTAGCTATGGAACGTATGCATGCGCTCTTATTAATTATTCGATATCCAAAACAAAAGCACAAAAAAGTAAGAAAAAGAAAAAAACAAATTGTCAACTCATACTCGAGCGCAATACACAATCAGAATTGACTCTCATCTCTCTGTTGACTCTCTGATTGATCGCAACCTCAATATATCTGTGCTCCAGTTATTCATTCTTCTATTACTTAATTAGGTGGTTTTCTCTTGTCTCTATTTGATTAAAGATAACTTATATTGGTAAACAATGACTAATAATTATAAAATGATAAACTATAACTTAAACATTAAATCATTGGTTAGTTAGTTATGGTTATTGGTAAGCTTAACGTTCTTAACAATTAGCTTTATTTTCCTTGATAGTTTGTAAGAAAGTTACATAATATTAATAATATGAGTGATCAATTCTTAAATGATAATTCAGTAACTTATGTAGATAAAAATATATTTTTAAAGTTCACGATAAAGATACACGGACCACTTTCAACATAGGAACATAAGACGAGAGCAACTGTATACTACTTTTTTGATATTAAGTGTCTTTTTTTAGACAATACATTTTTTTTTCTTAACTTGCTTCAGTGTCTCAAAAAATAGATCCTCAACCTATCTTTACACCCAAACGATTTTTCATCACTAACCTGACCTGATTTAAAATACCACAAATGGTAATCAGTAAATGACTAATAATGAACTTCCAAAAGTATTTGGTGCTTAAACATAGCAATACAAGAATTCAATAGTCATTTTCCTCCAAATTCCATTCATTTATAACATACACAGCAGCATATTAACTTCACGGATTGTTTAATTTGATCATCTAACTACAGCAACTCAATAACTTCACAACGCTGACTAAATTAGGTCAAAATACGATTATCACAACCCGGATCAACATTTTTTTAACCCACTGATAAATTTTACTTAATAACTTATAGAAAACTTCATTAACACTTCCATTTCTTTCTCGGTAATTTATAATTAATCAGTATAACAGTTTGAGGAACATACCTCAAATTCCCAGCAACGTCACACTTTAGCAAACACCCTTTCTAAGCTCTTTACTTTGGAAGCTTATGCTTCAATTTCCAATAGATTTCTTCTAATAATTTTCTAAGCTTATACCTTCCCTTCATCATTGACTCGTTTCTCTCCATTCTTCATATCGATTAACGACGGAGTGATAATAACAAGAATATATTTATAATTCCTTTGATCAGTCATCACAATTCTACACATTATCACCTTAAACCCTTAAAATGTGAAAAATATCACAAAACACCAAAATATTAGGAAAATGTTTTTTTTAATAAAATTAACATATTTTTTTACATAAATGATCACATATTTTATTATGGGATCATGTAAAATCATCCTTTGCTATGATTTCACATTTTTAAATGATTATACCACCAAAGATTAAAGATAAATAAAAAGTCATGTCTTCAAATATTGCGAAATATATAATATTCCATTTATTTTATTTTTTTGAATTTTTTTGTGATGCACACCATTGTAAAAATGAATTTTGCAGCATAATATATATATATATATATATATATATATATATATATATATATATATATATATTTTGACAAGTGTCATGCAATTAAAACCCCTCATTAATGTTATATATCATTTATCATGTCACTTGTCAATCTATTAATTATTCATTTCAAATTTCAAATGTTAAATTTCCCACTCTAATTTTATTAAATTAATAATTGATTATTCATTTTAAATTTCAAAATTTAAAATTTCTCCCTTTAATTATATTAAATTAATAACATTAGATTAAAAAATAAAATAAAATTAATATAAATTATAAAATGATATAACTCCACGTATTTATTTAAATTAACGATTATAATTTTATATAACTAAAAATATCTCTTAAGTAATAATTTATTTAAAATAATTGTATAATAATTTTGATTTTTTAATACGAAAGTTTAATTAATTTTATAACCGTGGTTATCACGGGTTATAAACTAGTATATATATATATATATATATATATATATATATATATTTCACATAGATATTATTGCAAAGTATAAGGTTATTTGTGTAACACATCAAAAAAAAGACCATATTCTTAAGTAGTTCCTTATTTTGATCATGCTTGTGATCATCCTATTTTGGTTATGATTGTTGAAGTCAATCAAAGTCACAATAACCAATTTTAAAACGCGTATTAAAACTTCTATTAGTTCTTGGTTCTTAATGACTATGTGTGAGACCCGTGTATTACACGAGTTTATTAAAAAAAAGTTAATATCATAAACTATGATGAATAAGAAGGTAATTGAAATACAAAGTAATAAAAAAAACTATTGACATATTGTAAATAATTATTAGGAATAAAAAATTTTGAAATAGTTCTTTGAATGAAAATTAGATATCTTATTTCTAAGGTTACTGTTATACATTTGTATTTAAAAGTAGTTATTTCATCAAGGGCAAAACAATCACATTTATTGAGAAAAACTATCGAAACCAATTGCATGTTTTGTTTAAGGGAAAATATGACCAGAAAATACATAATATATAGTTGTAGTCGGATGACTTTGGAAGTTAGATGTTATAAAAAAGACTTTATATTTAAATTAAAAAAAAAAAAAACAACAACACTACTTTCCTACACCCCTTTACATTGATAATAAATATGAAATGACAATTTGTAACTAAATAATTATAAAATTTGAATACATCCTAATGTGTAATAGTATTCTGTAAAGAAAAAACTAAATTGCAATAGGAAACATTGATATTTTTGTATTTTTCTGTATTTTTTTTATAACATTGATATTTTTGTATTTTTTTTACAACACATACACACACAGCTAAACAATGTATTTTTGTTTTGGAAAAAATGTTATATATATATATATATATATATATATATATATATATATATATATATATATATTGTTAAAAAGTTTACTGCAATTTTATAGATTTTTTCCAAAGTTTATTGTTAAATTATAATTTTTTAACAAAATATGCAAAAAATCACATTTAAGGAAAGTGCAATGCTAGTTTCTGCAGAATTTTGAAGTTTTGAGAATTGTAAATTTTAGTTTTTTTTGGAAAATATGGCAAAAATATGACTTACTATAAAATACTTATTTGAGTAGGGGTAAAACAGTAAAATTTGTTCCCATTTTTGTATTTAATTATAACACATTCACATGGTAACACATTATACTATCAATTTGATGTTTAATATAACACCATAACTTTTTAATATATTTGAACCCAAAAAAATTAAATTGGCAGAAATTTATTATTTATAAAATTACAATGCTATTTTTTGCTTAGTTATGAAGTTCTTTTATAATTCTCATCTTTTTTGGAAAATAGGTAGAAATTCATGGGTAAATCAGTCACACGCAGCATAACAATATACTTTCTTATGAAAAAATGTTAAAATAAAAAATCTATAAACTACAATGCTACTATATTTTGCATATTTTCTACAGTTTCATTGTTTAATTTAATAATTCTATAAAAAATGTAGAAAAAAAATGTTAACACGGCAGAAATGTGACTCATTATAAATTAGTTTTTAAGTCGTGGCAAAATAGTCAAATTTGTTGTCAATTTTGTATTTGTATTTTATACATTTCTATACGGTTGGTTGACAAGGTAAAACAACATAGAGACTATAAAAATCACAATCATTAATCATACATTCACAAACAGTTATTTTATACATAATTTGATGTTTTGTACGTAAGTCAATCATCGTTATTTTTAATTTATTAATATTTAAAATGGTTTCAAAATATTAAAATCATGTTCTATTAAGTCAATATCAATGATAAAAATATAATTTTGCACAATAAATATAAACTTCAATAGAATGAAAGTAAATAAATAACAATGTACTTTGTATTTTTGATATTTGATTTTTGATTTTTATGTTTCATTGATAATTTTTATGAAAAAACACAATAAAAGCCAACGATTACCATTGTTATAACTCCTTAAAATTTTTTAGTTAAATACCCTATTAACAAAAATTTTGAAAGCACCATATTGTAATAAAAAAAACACAGTGTTGACAAGTTAAATAACATAGAATGAACAAATTAAATAAAATATCATTTTGACTAAAAATTCCTTTACTATATGTTTTGAGTGTTTCCTATTAAGTTTTTTATTCATTTTTAAGTTATCCAAATAACAAAAGAAACAAAAACGGTAAAAATAATCAAATTTACTAAAAAAATAAAAATTTTCATTATTACAAAAAAATGAGCATTTATTTTACTATCTTCACAAAAGTATAATGTTGTAAACAATATAACCATTTGGAATATTTTTACCGTCAAAAGTTGACTAAAAATAAAATACCATTTTAATTTTTATCATTTTCACCAAAGTGAATTGAAAAAAAGCACCCCAACATTGATTTCCACTCAAAATTTACAAAACGGTCATCTCGTCTAGATGAGAATATTTGTTATTAAAAATGCCTATTGTGACCTTTTTAAACTTGACAAAAGGCCTGAAAAAATATCATTTTAGCTGCACAACTTGCCTGCAAAGTAATGGTGTCAAAAATACCTGATTTACATCCATTTTTACATCCATGCAAGCAAAATCACATTTTGAAAAGGAGCATTTACATAATTTTGATAAAAATCTTACTTTTCCTATTAAAAAAATAATAAAAATGAGCACTATTTTAACATTTTCACCAAAGTAAATTGCCATTTTGTCATTCGCTCCAAAGTACATTGCTATAAACAGAACATTATTTTATTTGGATCTATTATATTTTGATTTATGGCAGGTTGAAAACAAAGAGCATCTCTAAAATAGACATGATGATTTATGACCAATATTATATAGTTTTCTTTCCAGGGCATTTTGGACATTTAAGTAATAGTGAATGGTTACTACCATGAAGAATGATGCATAATAACGACCCTTAGCCTCAAAGATGCCATGATCATCGAACAGGGTGCCATCATCCATGCAGATTACAAGGCATTTTGGAAGTTAGTAAATTTGAAAATAAAAAGAAAAAATGTTAAATTATGAAAATGACGATCAATATATACCCAAAATTTACGTGTTGAACACATAGCTTTGATGAGGCCTTACAAATGAGGCTTAAACACCTAACCACCTGATGCTCAAGCTTCTCAAATTGGTCTTCATTTATTTGATTCCCATCAACTCCAAATTTGAATTGGGTTTATGAGTTCACTCTTTGAAGTTGAAAAATACGTACCTTTGCTATGATTAAACTAATATATATGAAAATCCGGAATCATTGAAATGACAGTAAGTGTTAGAACCATCTTAATTAATATTGTAAAGTTGTATGGTTGCTGATTTATAAAAGTGAGAACATTATGTAAACACATTGAATTTTATTCATGAATAGTCTAATATAAATGCATCAAAGGATTAAACATAATAAAACTTTTGGGTTGTGACAGGAGCAAGGACCCTCAGTACAGGATCCTACGCCAATGTGACAAAAAGGTTGGCAATCACTATCCTTATGACAAGGGTCGGGAATCACACGATCGCTCATAGCATGACCATTGTTTTTAGACGTAGATTTATGGTTCACTACATATCCTCTCTCAGTGAAAGCATATGACATCTACATACCTGCAAAGTGTATCTCGTTAGCATTGAACTCTGTTAGTTTCTGAAACTACAGAAGTAGAGAAACAAATTGTAACAGGAATGGAAAGCAAGAATACGACAAAAAAGACAATCTTTTAGTGAAAGCATCCGCCTCAAAGGAATCAACTTATGTCTGTAGGTTCAATCATCGATTGCCTATGAAGACATATATACAAGAGAAAATTCATATTAGTGGTACAAAAAAGGAATCCCAATAATCAACGCTAATAAATGCGAGAAAATTCATATTAGTGATACAAAAAGGCATCCCAATAATCAACACTAATGAACGCATACTGTTTTAAAGAACATTTATGTTAGGAAACGTAACGTATAATCTTGTCATTAAAAATTTGATCTTATAATATCATTTATATATTTTTCTTACCTAATTAGGGTCGAAAAATAGAATCCTTCCTTCCAGATCAGCCAATCCATGAATTTTCGGTTTCATACCTTGTTTTAATTGGTTTTATATTTAATACAAAAAAAACCACAAAATTCCATGTGGAATTAATTTTATTCAAAAAAAAAACCACAAATTTACATGTGGCAAAAGGCTTAAGAATATGACAAGTGGCAAAAGTATTTTCATTTATTAGGGAGGATTTGTACCAAAAACCTATTGGGTCAGGTATGTTCACATAAAGAAGATCTTGATAAAAATGGAATATTGTATTTAAGGAATAAGATTTAATTTTATGAAGAACTTTTAAAGCATAGGGTTAGCCTAGGTCATGTATTGGACCTTTTTGCTTCCACACTTGACTAGGTCTTAAAGATCATTAGTAGGTTTTAATATTAATTTGTAAATTTATTATCTTGCTTAAGTGCAAAAACCATTTTGATATTGAAAATAAAAATATTGATTATGATATGTTTTTTCTTTTTCCTCTGTTTATTGAACAAGTAAAAACTTGATCTTGGCAATGCTTCATCATGAGAAATGAGGTTGGGATCTGAGTAACAAACAATTTTAAGTTAGGATGAAAAAGAAAAAAGAAAAAAAAATGAAAATACCCTAACAAACGCCAATAATGAATCCAAATTCCCAAACACTCCCTTTCCAACAGCCTTGTTCTGATTTACTCCCTTGTTATTGAGTCTTGACAAAAAAAAAAAAAAAAAAAAAAAAAAAAAAAAAAAAAAAAAGGGAGGAGATCAGAAGACGATGATACGGGATTCCAAAATCCTGTAATCCGACTATCAAGTAAGTGAGGAACGATTCAGATGACTCCAATTCGACCTATATTATTATGTACATCGGTCCCCCAATACCCTTTCCATATCATCACACTCGTTCTCCCATTCTCTGTCAATGCAATTGTTCGCCATTTATCTGTTTTTGATTTCATCTTATGCTGTTTTCCTGTTTTCTGTTGAATAGAGGAATCGGCCCTGATTTTAACATCATCAATCTGCTACTTTATGCATCTGGCTTCTTCGGTTTTTCCCATCAAAGGAACCAATTATGCAAATTGTCTTTGATTCGAGATCTCTGTTTAGATATGCTGTTGTCCTGTTGAATATATGATACCCAAATTTATCTGTGATTTTCCCATTAAAGGGACCAATAAGGCAATTAGGCCGCTATATTTTCCAATTCCAATATGGTTTACCTTTTACATAATCCAAAGTCTGATCTGTATATGTTTACAGTTCACATACTAATTAATATCATTATCAATGAGTTACTGACTTATTAGGCTGTGTTAGTGTTTTAGTTCATATAGTACCAGAAGATTCCAAAAAAGATGTACATTGAGCAGCAAACAGAAAAGTAGGGATTCCCTTCCTATTCATTAGCCCAAATTATCAGAAAAAAATGTCATTCTCCCTTGTAGTTTTACTGGATGAAGAAACTCCAATCTAGTTATTGTGGCTTTTAGCCTTTTATGTTGAAGCTGATTGAATGAATTTTATATGTTTTGAACCCATTTTGATCTATTTGTTTATCCTTCTTTATCTTAATTTAGTTACTTAAGTTGATAGCAATCTAGTTGGCATTGATATTCTGCTGATTCCTAGTAAAATATATGAGATCCTACTTTTCCAATTCACAATCCTGAAACTTGATTGCCATTTATTCCAGAAAAAAATGAAATGCTATGGAAAGAATAATTGGATTAAAAGTCGAAAAACTGCCTATAATTGGTCCCCGAAATTAGTTTGAAAATTAAAAGTTTATTTTGAGCTTTTTAATTGTATGCCAGTGCAAAATATGTTCTATGCTGAAGTGGGATCCTCTAATGGCATTATTTGATCCAGCTCGGGATATATCAGTGATGTTCAAACAGTAAGAATTTTCCGTGCTCTTTATCTCAAGTTTGATTGAAAATAGTACAGGTTTTGTAAGGAAAATATCAAGGTAGTAACAACTAACAAAGTTTCTATTAGACTAGGAAACAAAAAATTATTATATGTATTGTATTGTATGTTTGTAGTTCTCGGGGTACCAAAACTGTAACATTTGTTATTATATATATCATAGTGTATGATGAATTCGAAAATGTGGTGTTCCTCAATGAACCAAAGGAAACATATCCTACACATGTCGTTCCACCATATTAAGGCTCCACTGCTACACTAGACTCATGTGAAAGCTCAAATAGAGAACCTTCATCTACCTCCTGCTTGATGACTTTATTATTAGAGAACAACACAGAAAAAGTCATTGTGGTAGATGAAGTGTAAATGTTCCAACCCTAAACAACAATCTACCAAAAAGCCTCCCTGGATTCATATCTTCAATTGCAAGACTGAAAAAGTAATCTTCAATAGCATTATCCTGCCATGGAAAACAACACACTTATGATTCATATGTTTGGGTTTATATAATTACTCATCGTATATTGAGATGTTGGGTTCAATTAATAAAGTTATAGTTTCATTTCGAAATCATTATTAATAACAATAACCCAATAGCTTAAATCTTTGTTGCACTCCAAAGATGTCTAAACTAATTCAAAGCTAAAAACATATACATCAACATTTTCATTGCATATTCCAGAGCTGTCCGAATGATGTGCAGGAAGACAAAGATGAAATAATGTTCTGAAGTTGAGGAAATAAGCAGGTTTCATATCAGATTATCAGGTGCTTTGTGCACATTAACTTATATAGATTGTAAAGCTACACTAAAGTTGCTCGATAAGACCAATACTCAAAGCCACAACAAACAGTTTTACCAATATATCTAAAAACAAATTACAGAATAAATTAGTCAGACTTTTTACACAGGATCCAAAGTTTTTATATGTTAATTAAAGAAACATTTGATTTATCTTACAACCCCTCCAAAGCTCTTTTTTGCAAGCTCTCGTACGATTGTAGAACAACAAGCTACATGGGTTGGAAACTGACTATCGGATTTGCAGGATAACACACGAGATACGACCAACAAATAAGGTGCAACTTATGAGAAAGACAATTGGGCCCTTCAACATTGTTGGTGAAAGAAGAAAGGCACATAGAAGGAACCTTAGCTTCTTGTTTTTAACAAGCTTGGGAATACATGATGAAGACCTTTGATGTATTTATTATCTCTTTAATCATGTCATTTGCCTGCAATAAACAAATAAAATGATGCAAGGGTTGAGTTAGAATATACATGATAGGCTGATATGCATGTCTACGATAGTGCTGAACAGCTTCATTATGTGGGGCACTTCATCAAACCAATCATGTAATCCACCGAGCACCTCTATTTGGTCAAGGTCATTGACATCATTGAAATAAATTACAGTATTTCTATTATTACATAACCTACTTCTCATCTTGGAGTTTTTAACTAAATAGCAGTAGTTGTAAAAAGTATTTACCAAAACAATGTAGTTTGTAAATTATTTACCAAAACATGGTAAATAGAAGGAACCTTGGCTTCTTCATGTTTTTGACAAGCTTAGGAAAAAGTGATGAAGTCCTTTGATGTATTATCTCTTTAATCTTGTCATTTGCCTGCAACAAAGAAATAAAATGATGCAAGGGTTGAGTTGGAATTTTGATAATACGCATGTCTATGAAAGAGCATTAGCCTCATTATGTGATAATAAACTGACACCATAGATCACATCAATCATGTAATCCACCTAGCACCTTTAGCTGGTCAAGGTCATAGACATCATTGAGAACAATTAGAGTATTTCTATTACATAAACCTACTTCTGATCTTGCATCTTCTTGCTCCCTTGATGTGTTATGTTAGACTATAATATCGTGGTAGTTGGAGGCAGTTATATATGATGTGCCTTACAGGTGATTGTTCGCTCTGCTGTGAGTCACACCCTGTCATGATATAGAGGTGGTGCTTTCCTTTGCTGTATAAATACAAAGTGTAGTCATATGAATTAGCTAAAGCTTATATACCAAGCATTCTCTTTCAATACTCGATGTATCTTACAGTATCAAAACCTAGGATCAAATCAGGAGTTTTTACCTTGATATGCAATCACCTTTGCAATCTGTTTTTCAATGTATGATGCGCAGTGTAATCGCATTCATAAATTCAGAGTGCAGACTATATGAACCGGCAAAGAGTTGAGAGATATATGGGTGTATGGATCTGATAGATGTTTTATTTCCATATAATATTGATAGAAGACTTAGAATTATCTTGGATCATAAATTCCTTAGATGCATCATTTGCCTCATCCCAAAATTCTGAGCAATCTGTTGCAAATTTTCTTGTTTGCACCGGATCATCTTTACTTTTTCTAGGAACGAGCTCAGCTGCAAATGAAGTCCAATACCCCTTTATGGAAAATGAAATGATATTGTATGATGGACTCAATGATGTGGTCTGCCTCAATGAACTAAAGGAAACATATCCCACGTGTGTCCTAACATCTCCACCATATTCAGGCTCTGGTACCTCATTGGATTCCTGCCAAATCTCAAACCGAGAATCTTCTTCATCTGGATCCTGCTTGATGCTTATATCCATCCACATTGTTAGGTCCTGGGTAACAATACGTATTAAGAACCCACAAAAGTCATTGCACCAATCATCTGGAAGATGCAGTATAAACGTGTCATCATGAGATTGAATATGCTGGGTATATAGGTCCCATTTAACATGTGGGTGACGCTTTGTAAATGTTTTTCCCCTAAAGAACCTACCTACAAACCCCTTTGGAATCTGCTGTTCAAGAACAACATTGATAAAATGATCTTCAATAGCATTTCCCTGCCATAAAAACACATTCATGTATTTGTATGTTTTGATAAATATATGATAAAGATCGAAATTCAAAAGGTACGTAGAGTAGAGGCAAACCTGGAGCATGGAGTCTAGTAATATCTCACCAACAAGTGGACCTACTTTCTTGTCCCCCCGAAGTGAGACTTTCCACAACCATTTACAGTTTGAAATATCTCCAATGCTTTCAAGTGAGCCACAAAAATCTGCTATGACAACGGCCATACTTGATGGCAGCTCCGACAACTCTACAAGTCCTTGGCACCATGACACGTTGAGCCATTTGAGCCGAGGAAGTCGGAAGCAACTAAAACTTAATCGTGAAAACTTATTTCCTCTTAGATCGAGCTGTTGCAAGTTGGGCAACTCTAAAACATTAGAGCCTAGGTCTTTATCTCGCAAGTTGAACCAGTGCAGATCCAACTTCCTTAAGAAGCGGAGTTCTTGCCAGTTGTTAAAAAACCCTAACCGACATAAACATTCTACACCAGGAAGATTGCTGCAACAATTAACAAAAAATTTTGGACAAGATTCTATGTAGGATGCAATTTCATTCCCACTATTATCCAAATCAAGATGTGGTAAATTCTCCATTTTCTGTTGTTGGATCTTTGGAAACTTAACAAGTTTGAGGTGTCCTTTGAATGAAAGGGTATCAAGTTTCTTTATTCCCCTAATCGGTGGAAACATCTCAAGACTGGGACAATATTCTATAGATAAGAAAACAAGCTTTTCCAAGCATCCAAACGATGGATGAATTTCTTCTAAATACCCACATCCATTAAGAATGAACCTTTCAAGATTTGGAAGTCCAATAAAATCTGGTGTCATGATTAGGTTATTCATATCACAAAGTTTCAATAACTTCAAATTTGGCAGCAACTGTTTAATAAAAGTGCAAACAAGTCAAAAATGTATAAAACGTGACAAGATTTGAAGGAAAATGGCACACACACACACGCATAAACTAGTTCCTTCCATCCACATATGGAAATCAACTGAATCAACTGAAGTGTTCAGTTATTTAATAAAATATCTATAAAACATATAAGAAAAACAAGATAATAATAGATCTTTAAACCCAAATCAGTGTTATCAATATTTTATAATGGTCTTTAATCAACAATGACTAATAGATCTTTAAACCCAAAAGGTAACGTAATGGGTGTATGAGTTGGCTGTTCTAAAAATAAATATATGAGATGATAACTTGTTGGAGGATGGGCTTTACATAAATACCATGTACTACAATGACTAATTAATATGTCAATAAACAATTTGTTTTTTGAAAAGTTTATAGTTATGAAGACAAATGGTATTCATAGAATAAAGGTCCAAGCTTTTTAATACTATAGATACTTGAAATTTACTCTGGATTAGTCATTTCAGTAATTCATCAACTTTGTTTTCTGATATGAACCCACCAAAGTTGACAAAAGTCTATCAGAGGCGCAAGAAGCATTCTCCGGGGGCTGTTTAGTACTTTTCGTAATTTAAAATATTTATGGTAATTATATGGTATTTGATTTTGTTTAGGATTTATCCTCTTACTTGAACCATGGGAAAACCAGACACCCGATCTGATACTGCCGCCTGAAACCTCAACAAGGATCCGACTCTTGATAAGAATCTAGTAGATTTTCAAACACAATCACTGGAGCGGTTCGAGAAGGTGGATCAAGAATTGGTGGAGATGAGGGCAGAATCGGAAAGTAGACAAGCAATTAAGAAATAATGGCCCTCCTACTTAGGGCATCGTAACCACCACCACCACCGCCTACGCAACCAATTCCCCAGGTGACCCCTCCAATTGTTACAATCACTAAGGTGGCTGCTTCTATTCCGCTAAAAACTGCCTCCAGGGGTTGGCAACAGCCACCAATCATGCAACCACACATGCAATCGCAACCCCAACCTTCTTACACGCCACATCCTCCTTTCTGTTCGATGAACAAAGATTCCTTGGACCACCTCCCTTCACCCTGGGGACGGTTCCAACAATAGCAAGTTTAAATCATACACCGGTGATGGATGGGGGATTGAGATCAGCACTTTCCAAGAAGCAATCACATGGGACCAACCATGGCAGCCACCAATCTCTAACCAAGGGCAAGGAAGGGGCCACTGTGAAGGCAACGACGTATATGGGTGGGTGTACAAGGCGGAACGGTTTTTTGCAAGGTTTTGAAAACCGGACCGGACATTGAACCGGCCGTCTTACTGGTCCGATGGTTCAACTGGTCCGACCGGTCCTAAAACCCGTAAAAACCGGTGTATATATATATATATATATATATATATATATATATATATTAATGATCCATAGTCTTTGAGGTTTGAAAAGGATTATGTTAAACAATGGGACAATCCTATAGTATCCCACATCGAAAGATAAATAGAATAAAAATTAGTTATTTGGAGTATAAAACGTATGAAGTAAAGGTTTTACATTAAGTAATCCTTATACTTCCCACATCGGTTGGAAGTAAAAACAAAGGTAGCCACTTGCTTATATAAAGAAGGGTCATGCAAATTAGTTCAGCCGGATCCATGCGTTGGGTCCATCAACCGGCGTTTGAAAGTTTAAGTTTTTTTTTTTCTTATAATTTATAAAAACCGGTTTTTCGTTGGTTGAACCGGGCTGGTTGAACCGGTTTTTTGGTGAACCGGACGGTTTTATCCGGTTTGAAAACAAACGGTTTTTAGGCTTGAGAAAACCGGTAACCTGACCGGTTCCCGGTTGAACCGGTCGAACCGGCCGGTCCGGTCCGGTTTTCAAAACATGGGTTTTTTGATATGCAGGGCCTAACCACATTAGGAGAGCGATTACAGACAGTAGTGTTGTGCCTAGAAGGTCCGGTACCAGCTTGGTACCATTGGAATGAACATGGGACACCATTTCAAAGTTGGGAGGAGCTTAAACTCAGGATATTGGAACGTTTTCAGACTTCTTAAGTGGGTGACCTATATGAGCAGTTTTTAGCCATCAAACAGGAGGATAGGCACAAAATTACATGGGGATATTTGAACAGTTGGCGGCTCAACTAGGGGGCATTCGCCGGAGGGTACTTTCGTTAAGGGACTTAAGCCAGATTTGCACAATCCGGTTAAAATGATGCAACCTACAAGGCTTGGACAAACGATTAAGTTGGCCTTGTTGATAGATGAAAGTCGAATGAGTTAATATGTGGGGCCAAACAAGGGCAAGTCAAGAGCAATGGGTAACCATTCTGCGACGGGTGGGGAACGACAACATGGTTCGTAGGCCCTCAAGGACACCTCAGGTGCAACTAACTACTAGAGCCCCTTCTAAAAGAATGACAAACGCGGAGTTTGCAGATACTAAGGCCAAGGGCCTTTGTTTCTGCTGTGGTGGAAAATTTGCATCTGGCCATCGTTGTCCTGACAAAACCCTTTTGCTGGTCGACGTTGAAGAGGAGGAACCCGAGAGGCAGGAGCATGTGCACTTGGACATGGTCTCAATGTCGGCGAGTTCGATAATGGGATTCACGACACCCCATACGATGAAGCCGTGTGGTATGATTAGTGATCAGGAGGAGGTGGTACTCATTGACAATGGTGCCACCCATAATTTTTTTGTCATTACACATTGTAGGGTGATGTGACCACGTCCTCCGGTAATCTGAAGCGGTGGCTCTGGGCGGTTACAGAGTAATCTTGGTCATTCCGGGAGACCTGCAAGGTCACAACAGAGAAGAACAATCTCTCTCTCTCTCTCTCTCTCTCTCTCTCTCTCTCTCTCTCTCTCTCTCTCTCTCTCTGAGGGAGGAGCTCTTGGAAAAATGCTAAAACGGTCAAGTTAGTGGTTGAATTGAGAGTGTATGGTTAGAGCTGAGAGAGAATGACTTACTCTTTAAGGTGGCGGAGGAGACCTTTTATGCTGGGACCTCTGGCCAATACATGGGACAAGGTCGTCAGCTCCGATAGGATCTAGTGCCTTGATTGATTAATCGTGCTCCTTGTTGTGCCAGAGCTGACGATTGGTTCAGGTAATAAGGTAGTAAAGCTCTGAGCATACTCCTTGTCGCTTGGAGTCATTGGATTTGTCACGGAGTGGAAGGCCCCCGCTGAGGGCTGAGCCTTCAATGTGGGCGTCCGGCTCTAGAGGGACGCCCGTGGCGCGAGACTTCGTTTTGGCGGCTGCAATGGGAGTAGCTTGGTCTGGCGGTCTTCCATGACGCCTTTCAGCAGGGCTGGGCGCAGCTTCTAGCCCGTGCTAAGGGCACATTATCATAGGGCTTCTAGGCTAAGCTGTGAAAGGGCTTCGCAAGATGGGGGTTATGATGGGGAACGAGAAGTGAGATCACAATAGAGGAATATGTAAGGGTATGGTATTAACTATTAACCCTACTTGAATACCAGTTGGTTAATGACTTTTACCCCCTTGGAACTGGGCAGCAACAATATCATATTTGGCATGAAGTAGTTGCATACGTTGGGCGATAAGAGAGTGAATTGGTAGGAATTAACAATAACCTGTTACGGTAACCAAAAAATGAGTAACATTGCGAGGTGAACCCGACCATCACTATTCTAGAAGTTCAGTGTTCGAATCTCAATCCCAAGTTCATCCCACGCTCGATGAACTCGGGACTGAGAGCGTTAACGTTCGACCCTATCGGTTCCCACAATTACAAAAAAGCAAGAACGTACGACTAGTGGATGTGATGATCACAATGGAGATCATACAGCTGAGCTCTAGCCCATTCTCCAATCCATTTTTACTTGTTAAAAAAAGACAGCAGTGATGCTTCTATGTAGATTATCGTGCCCTGGCAGTTTTGGACAAATTCTAGATCTCGATTATAGACGAGCTATTGGACGAACTTCACGGGGCAGCGGTTTTCAACAAACATGATCTAAAATCAGGGTACCATTAGATTCGGATGAAACCGCAAGATGTTCCAAAAATGGCATTACGCACACACGAGGGACACTACAAGTTCCTTGTAATGCCTTTCGGGTTGACAAACGCTCCATCGACATTCCAGTCGTTAATTAATAAGGTTTTTTACCCTTTGTCTTTTCAAAGATATTTTGGTTTACAACAAAACAATGGAAGAACACCGGGGGAGCACCTCAAAGTCATTTTTGGCTGCCTTAAAACCGAGAGGTTGTTTTTCAACAGAAAGAAAAATGTGTTTTTGACCATGGGAGGGTGGATTATTTCAGTCACGTCGTGACCAAGGATGGGGCCATGGCTGATCATCTGAATAAGATTTTGGCTATGTTAGAGTGGCCGATTCCCAAGACTCTTCGAGAACTTAGTGGGTTCTTGGGTTTAACCAGTTATCACAGAAAATTTGTGCAATGATACAAAAGAAAATTTGCAAGAGCCTTAACAGATCTTTTAAAGAAGGATAAATTTGTTGGGAGTAACGAAGGAACCCATGCATTCCATTAATTACAACAAGCCATGACTCAAGTGCCCGTTTTAGCCTGATTTCTCCAAAAAGTTTACAGTGGAGATGAACGCATCTGGTCAAGGGGTAAGGGCAGTACTAATAGAAGAAGGCCAACCCGTAGCTTATTTCAACCGAGTATTGGGTAGCTAAGCCCAACTCAAATCGGTATAGGAGCGCGGGTTAATGGCAATTGTACTGGCGGTACAAAAATGGTGGTCATATTTGTTAGGACGCCAATTTACGGTATTGACCGATCAAAAGAGCTTGAAATTTTTGCTTGACCAGGGTTTGGTGGCCGGGGAACATCAACGCTAGAATTCAAAGTTATATGGGTTCAATTTCAAAATCTTGTATTGACCTGTGGGAGAGAATGGCGCTGTTGATGCGTTGTCCAGAGACGCGGAGAGGGAGTTTCCTTGTCGGCATTAACGGTTTCTCGGATTAGCAACCATGCTGACTTGCTGGCTAAATTGAGCCTTGACCAGCACATTTATGATATTCAGGCGAAAATTGATTCAGCTGCTGGTGACATGGATGTGTATGAGATCAGGAGGCATGACAGGGGCATGTGTTGTATAAGGGTATGCATATGGGTAAGCTGGTGATTCCACGAACATCTATCTGGGTCTCTCATGTGTTTCACAAATCGCATGCCGGGGCAAGTAGTGGTCATGAAGACATGTAAAAGACGTACCAATGCCTTTCTAGGGAGTTATATTAGATTGGTATGAAGAGGGATGTGGCAAAACCGGTGGTTGAATGTGCCAGATTTCAGTGCAATAAGTACTCCCATTTGGCACCGACAGGGTTGCTCCAACCGTTAAAGCTACCAGAACGGATCTAGGAAGATTTAACCATGGGGTGTTCATCAACCATTTTTTGAAGGAGCTATTTAAGGACTCGGGTACAACCCTAAAATGCAGGACCGCGTACCATCCGCAAACGGATGGCCAGACATAAGTCGTCAATAGAAATTTGGAAACATACTTGTGGTGTTTTTCTTCCACTCAGCCAAAGGAATGGGTGAAATGGCTACCATATATGGGTTGCGTATTGGTATAATACTTCATACCGCTCTTCTATTCGAATGGCCCCATTCAAGCTACTTTATGGACGAGATCCACCGCATTTGATTCGATATGATTCTGATATTGTTGTCACATTTGAGGTGGACAGATATCTACAAGCAAGGGATGAAGTTCTCAAGGAAATTAAGTTGTATCTGCTCCGGGCACAGTAGATTATGAAGACTCATGCTGATGGTAATAGAAGAGATGTGGAATTCGTGGCTGATGACTTGGTTTACTTGAAACTATGACCATATCGGAAGGTTACGGTAGCTAAAAGCACAAACGAGAAGTTGGCTCCGTGTTTCTATGGGCCATTCCAGGTTCTGACTCGAGTGGGCAAAGTGGCGTATAAGTTAAAGCTTCCCGATAATGCTTCTATTCATCCGGTTTTTCATGTTTACTAGCTTAAGAAGGTTGTCGGAAGTCAAGAGGTGCTCACAACCCTTCCCGAGGAATTGACTGCCACGGATGATGGGATGCTGGTTCCAGAAAAGGTGGTGCGAAGCAGAATACAGCGAGGTGTTGAGGAATGGTTGGTCCAGTGGAAAGGCTTACATGAGGAGAAAGCAACTTGGGAAGAGAAAGAGTCGGCTCAGCGACAGTTTCCCGAGTCTTACCTTGAGGACAAGGTGATATTTCAGAGAGAGGGGGGGAGGGGGTTATTGATATGAACCGACCAAAGTTGACAAAGGTGTATCAGAGGCGAAGAAGAAATCAATAGGGGCTGTTTAGTACTTTCCGTAATTAAAAATATTTATAGTAATTATATGGTATTTAATTTTGTTTAGGACATATCCTTTAGGTAGGAGGCTTAAATAAGGAGGGTTAAGCCCCCATTAGGGTTAGACAAGTTTTTCACAGTTTACATTCTGTTTGGAGACTTCCTGATTCTCAAAATTCAGGCTCCCCTTTATTGATTAATCAAAGCATTAGGTTATCTTTGATTCTGTTGTTAATCTGGTCTTATCATTTTCATCTATTAATTAAATAAAGTAATAAACAATACAAATTACCTTACAACCCTCCCAAAGTTGTTTTTGCAAGCCTTCGCACAATATAAGACAGCAAAGCTGCCTTAGTGGAAGGTCATTAGACAATGATAGTTGACCACCTCTTGAATCCATATACCGAAGGTTCTTCATGTTTGCAGAGTAGACCGTAGGAAGATCTTGTTCTTGTTTTTTTGTTGGGTGAAACCGAAAATCCATTTTTATTGCTTCGATCTTGTCAAGTTCCTGTGATAGAAGAACAAAATGGTATCAGGATAGATTCAAAATTTTTGTTTATACATAAATAATACATCATGCAAAGCTAGCTTAACCATTACCGCAGTTGCACCCATAACACATATCTTAAAAATATCTTCCCTCTTCCAAACTCTACTATGTTTTTCAGGATTCTTGCGGTGTTCACCTCTAACGATGTGGTGTCCCATTTCTTGCACCAGATCATGCATATCAAACCTTCCATTGGAAATAGTTATGAGAGCCTTTTGTATCAACACCTTCACTCCTATAACAGGATGAAAACCACAAGCATCAAGCATCTCCATTGCCCTATCTTTCTTCTCCCACCTAAAAAAACATGCTATATCAAGAAACAAGTCTTGCTCAAGTGGTTTAAGTCCATCAAAGCTGACTTTTAGCGCTTCCAAAATATTATCATCCGGGATGTCTTTCAGTCTGGCTAATGTACTCCTCCACTCATGAATGTTTTTGTCACACAAGAAAGAACCGATTACTGTAAGTGCTAATGGAAGCCCACCAGCATAAGAGACAACCTCTTTAGAAAGCTGCCCGTAATCTTCCGTCCATCTGTAATCCCGGCATGCATGCTTGCAAAAGAGCTTAATAGACTCATCATCGTTTAGCAAGCGAATATTGTGCATCACATCTACTCTGTGTGCATTTAATAAATGCACATCTCTTGTTGTGATTATTATTCGACTTCCTTCACCAAACCAATCATGTGATCCAGCTAACGCTTTTAGTTGGTCAAGCTGATTGACATCATCTAGCACAATCAAGACCATTTTGTGGCACAACCTATCCTTTATCATTTGTCTTCCTTCCTCAACTCTCTCTATTGTCACTTGCTTTTGTTTCAAAACACCAAAAATGATTTTCTCTTGCAATTTTTCCGATCCATTTTTGCTTGATTCCTCCCGGATATTTTTTATAAAGCAGCAACCATCAAACTTGCTAGAGATTTCATCATAAATAGCAGACACAAGAGTAGTCTTACCACCACCCCCGACCCCCCATATTCCAATCATGCGCACGCCACCTGAGCCAATTTGTAACTTTGATTTCAGATCTTGCATGCGAGCCTCTATTCCAACCAGGTTTTCATTTGCACTTTGAGTTACTAGATGCAGCCTACGAGAAATTGTGTCAACAATTTCTTTGATAACCTTTGATTCATGCCTACACGTTGGACATACAAGGATAATCAACACATGCTCACATTGACGAAAGAGGTAACGTTTTTCATGTTCCATGAAATAGAAATAAGGGATCATAATCACCATTAAAATTTAATATTTTAAATAGAAGTTGAAAAGTTAAATTTAAAGGTAGTTTGTAACAATTTTCTCGGGAAACATCGAAAATAGTTTCATATAACAAAAAGTGAAGCAAGATGGATGTGTTGCGGCTTGAAGCGAGGCATCAAGTATGCTATTAGAATCAGAACTTAACGAAGTCCATCAAAACTTAATTTAAGGTTATTCATAATCCTAGGACTTGATACATATCTTTTAACTTTACCAAAATGATAAATTGATCTAGTAGAGCCTGTGATTATCTAGTTCATCAACATCATCGAATAATCAAAACATTTAGATAAAAACTTCTAAGATACAAGTATACATGTGTTTCACAAAAACAATGAAGAAAATTACCCATTGGCAATGTGCTTGGATTCCCATCCAGAAATGTTACTTGCATCCATGAGTGCTTTTCTCCAAGATTCAACATTGTTCTCGTTCTCCAACTCATGTTTGGAAAATGTTTCTCCATATTTTCTCTTTTGTTTTCGCACATCAGATGGATCCACATTATAAAATATGGGCAAAACGATTTGGTTTCCGGTATCCTTGCATTTCATGATATGTGCAAGCTCATGTAAGCACCATGAAGAATCTGCATAGTTTTCAGAGAATATGATGACAGCAATTTGTGATTCTTCTATAGCATTCATAAGGGATGGACCTATCGATTCACCCCGAGGAAGTGTTTCATCGTCCTTGTAGGTGTAGATGCCTTGTTGTTCAAGAGCTGTGTAGAGATGATCTACAAAGGTCTTGCGGGTATCCTCTCCTCTAAAGCTAAGAAATACATCATACTTCCATGATTTAGAAGAAAATACCGGAGCGGAAGGGGAAAATGATGATGATGATGATGATGATGATGCCATTGATGTGTTGATATGTTGCCAGTATGTGGTTTGAGCACCTCAATGAAATGAACTTTATACAGACAGATGTGAGTTTCCAATAAAACCTGTTATCATATAGAAAAACCTTGTCAGAACTCATAATTGGAGTAACCGGTTACCACTAATTTAGGTGATATCAGTTGGTTTTAACACAATTACATTATACATACTAATATTTTGCTTATAGCTGTATGTTGAGATTTTTCTGAAAAGACAGGGTGAAAATTTCCCAACACCACCAAACTTTAGCATAATCCCTTTCTGAAATCTTTACTTTGCAAGCTTATACTTCAATTTCCATAGGATTTGTTCCTTTAATATCTTCTTTCAACTTGAATCATTTTGAGTATGTGGATGCTTTGCCTCTACAACTTGACTCTTCTCTCAAGTCTCTAGATTGGTTAACCACAAAGTGAAGATAATGGAAAAGTAAATATAATTCCCTTATCTTTATAATCAATTTTCATAGTTTCAACATTTAACCACCACACTTTTACATTGTACATTCTCACACCAAATTTATTGCATCACCTATGCTATTTGTCAGATAACTTATACCCCAAAATTTCACCAAATACATAAATACCATCTCTGACCTACCGTTCCATACAATAAAATATGGAATAAAGTAATACACCCCAGGGATTTTTACATTAAATAATGATATACACTACATCTTTTACCTAGAGTATATATCTTGGTTAACAATTCATTTGTATTGCATTCAAATTTCAAATCCAATGATTCACTAGTATAGTGTGAACAAAGTTGACCACTTTGGTACAAACCAATAATAATGTCATTACACACCCAGCATTTACATTGTTTACGAACAGCTTCTCCTATTTCATGCACAGGGTACACTCAGAAAGTCAATCGAAATTATGTTACTTAATTTCTTAGTTTAGCGGACTCTATCTATAAACATGATTCCAGGTGTTTCTTAATGAAAAAACAAGAAACTTCCCATCAAGACATGTCTATTTACAGGAAAGTTACTAAAAGTATGGATTTCCTATAAACGGTCCCACACTCCCACTTTCATCTTTAAAATCATGATCTTCCAATAATTTTACACATCATTGCTGCCACTTAGTCATTCTCTATGGATAGAAAGGGATATATTCATATTTATAGATTGATGTCAACATCTATCTCTCCTAGGACAGAGGACACTTATAGCCTTCAAGATTTTTTCACTAAGTCACTACATTACAACTTTCAAAAGCCTACCATGTACAAAATTCACACTCATAATCATCATAACGTCTTCATTTACCATTGTATAATCATCATAAGGTCTTCACAAAGCTTACCTTTATGACCTTTTGCTTTACGGCTAAAACCCATAACTTGTATCCGAATAAAAAAATTTAGTATCTTTATTGAATTCCCCAAGTATTTGGTTCTTAAACGTAGTGAAACACAAATTCAAATAGTGCCAAGCTTACTTGGATTTGCTCAAAAAACACAGCAGCGCACAACGGACCAATCCGCCTATTATATTTTATTTTTGTATCGACAACTCATACACATATCATTAGGCTCATTTACTTCCAAATTCCATTCGTTTATAACATACACAACAGCATACTAACTTCACGAATTGCTTAATTTGATCATCTAACTACACTAATTCAAAAGCTTCACAGCTTTGGACTAAATTAGGTCATAATACGATTTCTCACATTCCGAATTGACATTTTTTTCACTGTTTGATTAAATTTACTTAATAAGTTATATAAAAACATCATTAACAGCTAAGCGCTTCCATTTCTTTCTTATTGATAATTTGTGGCTCATCAAGTTATCAGTTTAGGGAACATACCTCAAATTCCCAGCAGCACCAAACTTTTAGCAGACGCGCTCACTAAGCTCTTCAGTTTGCAAGCTTATACTTCAATTTCGGAAAATTCCTTCCTTAATTTCTCTTTCGAACTTGGATCAATTTGAGTAGGTCGGTATCTTTTCTTCTATCGTTGACTACCCTCTCTCTCAGTTTTAGAAAGAGTAGGAAAAAAAGTAACTATAAATAAGAGAACATTACAATTTTGTTCTCTGAATAATTTTTTAAAATTTTTTGGTCATAAAATAAAGAGTAAAATAAACGAATGGTCCCTGTGGTTTGAGTTAATTTACATGTTTAGTCCTTAACTTAGTTTTAATTCGGACCGTCCTATAGTTTGATTTTGTTACGATGTTGGTCCCTAGCGACTCAAAATGACCAATATAGCCATATCTATTATTTTCATTGTGTTGTTTTATTAACTTATTAAATAAAATTTTAAAAGAAATTTCTTATTAGATATGGCCCCTAGTCTTTCTAATATTGTGAAGAATGAAAGGGAAACCTAAACCACCGGCGACACCTCAGTTCCCCCTTCCTCCTTCTCCCCTCTTTCCGGTGCCACCTCCACAATGCCACTGAAATCGCTACCGCCGACGATGAAAACCTTCACGCAGTTGCCTGGTGTTCATGGGAAATGCGTTGCTCACTCCTCCTTCCAATCATCTTCCCCCTTTTACCCTGAATCAGCGAATCATCCAACAATTATCTGTTGCCCTTCTCCTCTTAACCAATGACACCCACAACCCACCTCAAACCCGTGTCAGCGGATCCCACAAGAAGAAGCAACCTATTGCAGGAGACCCGACGTCCGACGACCAAATCAACCAACGATTTCTGGATTTCGATTTCTTCACTACATGTTTAATCTAAGGTTTAAAATGTCAGACTGAATTAACGTCGAATCATTCCAAGGGCGGAGGATGGGGAACGACTGGAAGCTTCAAGTTAGACCCCTCCGATCCACCAAAATGAAAAAACCAAAGGGAGAAGATTGGATGAAGTAGTGTTGAATTGTGGTTGCCCTTTGTTAAACCTTTAAATCGCAAATCTGTATGTAACAAATTTTCTAATTATTGATCAATCTATCGAGTCTCAATGACATAATATGTTCTCTTGTGTCGATTCACCTAGGGGGTGTTTGGCTTATCTTTTGAGAGGCCAAAAGTTCTTTTTGGAAAAGATAGAATGCAAAAGATGTTTGGTAAAACCATTTTAAAAGTTACTTTTTGATTTTTTATATAAGGAAAATTGACATTTTGAAAAAGTCAGGAAATGCTGTCTTTTTATAAATTTTGTCAAAATGACTTTTGGCTCTAAAAAAGATAAGCCAAACACCCCCCTAGATTGTATTTAGGATTTTTGTATCTGCGATTTTTGTTTCAACGATTTTGCTTTTGGATTTGAGGCACAATTTCAATTTTAGATGTATTTCAGATTTATTGTTTAACTTCACATAGATTTATGGTTGGATTTAAGGTACAAGTTCAATTTTAGATGTATTTTAGATTTATTGTTGAACTTTACATAGATTTATGGTTGGATTTGTGTTTAATTTGGGGTGATTTATATGGTACTGGATCTATGGTCAAAGATGATGACCGGAGTTGGTATCGAGAACTAGATTTATGGTCGGAGATGGTGCCCAGATGTGGTGTCGGAAACGAGAAAAGGATTAAGGTGGAGTGGACTTGTCGGTTCCATTTTCAGTAATATATTAACAATTTACATTATTTAAAATGATAGAAACATGGTGTTCGAGATTAAGTTTCGAGACATAAAACTTTAAGCTTGCAACAGAAAACTTTTCATTTCAAAACTTGAACATATAAATTCCGACAAAAGATCACATTACATGAACATGTGAGATTTAGATCAACAACCATAGAAGGATAAGATTAATAACATTTGTTGTCCTTTGGTCCTCACGGGAGGTTGAAAGATGATGATGATGATGATGGCAAGAACTCAAAGTAGAATCCCTCTAGAGAAAGTCCACCAACAAGCTCCAACACTAGATGAATGCTAGTTCAACTCTTGATAATACAACCTCTTGAGTTTGAACACCCAAAAAAGAATTTTTGGTGTTCAATAGAGTGTATTCTCTTCTTTTATCAACTAACAACTTATAGAGAGAATGAGAGAGTTTGTGAGAGTAAAAATTTCATTTACATGCTTAAGCATGAGGAAAAATGAAAGCCTTTCACTCTTTTTAATCACCTCACACATGCAAGAGTCAATCATGACTAATATAAAAGTCTCTACATGCATTGGACCACCCATAAAGGTGGTATGGAGTGATTATACATGAAATCATGAGAGATAGGAGGGAAAGTTAGTCAAACACTCATTCTCTCTCCTCTTTAATACTCCAAGTCTTCTATTTTATAAACCTAGCTTTTATATTTTATAGACTTTCAACTATATATACATATATTTGTTAGTTTTATTTATTTAATCTAACTCTTTAAATTAAATAAATAAATCTCACACAAAGTGAATCATTTAATAATGAAACAATAAAAGTACTAAACTTTTAATGATTTATACACTCTTCTGAATCGCATTTTATTATTATTATTATTATTACCATGTAATAACAATTCAAGATTTCTAATATTTTAATATAAGTCAAACTCATATACTAAAATTTTAATTCAAGTGTCTACTTGTTATTGGTGTGACCCTATAGGGTCATATGTTATTAGCAATATTGTTTTATTATCAATCTTGAGCAGATAGAACCAACAATCTCCCACTTGCGCAAGATTGAATCGTACAAGGATATACATAGTGGTGAATGTTTAGCAACATTTCACTTACCCCAACAACACATGACGAAGTGCCATTCAACAACATTTAATTCCCATAAGCCCAAAGCTTCAATTGATGTAACTAGGTGATGTATCGGTTATCCTTTTGTTTCGAACATCATGTTAAACATGAGACATGGATCGCAATCATTCTCATTTGGTGTTCAACTTTAGTAAGATTCCTTAGATGTATCACTCTCAACACATAAGAGGAAAAAATTCCACATTGACTACATACGCCTCTTATATAGATCATATTATACCTAATGATGGCCTTATGACTGCATACAACCAATCTATGTCGGTAAGGAAATTGAAATCATATTGTATGATAAAGCCACCGACATTGTGTGCCTGCTTAATGAACTAAATGAGATATTGTTGGATTAGTGTCTAAGTCCATAACTATTTTGGTATGTACTTGACCCGATGGTGCATGGTCCTTTTGGGTTGCCTTCACCAAAGCAACTTGATAGGATGAATTATGGAGAGAGAGGATTAATTATGATTTATTAATATATTATGAGAATAATATATTAAAGGAGAAATCATATTGTTTAATTAATATTAGTCAAGAATTAATAAGAATTAACTTTGTGGCTAAAAGACATTAATTAAACTTAAGGGACTAGAACTGTCAATTGTGTGATAGTTGAATATTGGGCTAATGGACTACATATTAGAGGGGTGGACGAATTCTATGGGTAAACCCATTAGAAATCGTCCAAGGTCTCTAAGGAGGGAGTCCATGGGTTGCTTAGGGCCTAAGCAGTCAAATTAGAGTTTCCTTGTTAGACAACCCTAATAGCCTCACTATTTAAGGATCCCTAGAGCACCAAAAACGTGGTGAACTGATTCCTTAGGGTTTCTACACATTTTTGGTGCCTCCTCTCTTATCATTCTTCATCCTCTTGCTCTTGGTGTTTATGAGCCATTAGAGGAGTGATATTTGTGACTCTAAGCTTTCTAAAGCCATTACAAGGAGGATTTGAGATTGTTATTGCTACATAACAATCAAGGTAAGATCTAAACTCCATTCATAAGTTAATATGATTAATTGTATGCTAGATCTAAGGTTTAAAGTCTTGGATGAATTGCATGTACAATAGAGAAACCTAGATCCAAGCATTAGGGTTTGCATGAGCACATAGGTGATGGGTTTTGGTCATAAGACATCCTACAATATGTTTTATTATGTAATTTTCGTTTTCCCGCACAGTAGAAGAGGAGGCAGTAATGAAAAATTTTCTAGTTTTTTTCTATTAAGTTTAAATTGTGGGGTTTTATAAGTATTTGATGAATTACTTTTGTAAAATATAGAGTTTTGATGATATTTTAATTTATTATGCCACTAATAGATTTGGAAATTAGTGTCATAAAATAAAAAGTGCCACTATATATTAAAGGTTATAGTGGTATAAAAAAAGTGCCACTAAAAGTAGGCTATAGTGGCACAAAAACAAAATGCCACTAAAACTTTGTGCCACTAAATGTAATTTTATTTGTAGTGTGAGGTGGATCCTACCTCTAATAATGTTGCTTCTAGCCTCCACATTGTTGCGTCGTGTGAGGGATGTCAACGGGGACAAACGGCACGGGGATTGCATCCGCCGCCCCCGCCCCCGCCCCCACCCCCAAAATCTCCATCCTTTCCACCCCCGCCCCCGTTCCCCCGTCCCTTATTGATTTTGGGCTAACTTATTTGGGTTAAAATAAGTTCTTGTTTGGGCTAAAAGAAACAATTTTTTGGTTAACAAATAGATATTTATAACATAATTTTACATGTTACAAACAACTTAAAAGCATGTTTTTTGTACATAAAAATCATTTTATTGTTTATTATACTTATATAATTAATATATGTCAATTTATATAATTTATTAACGGGGCTCCCACGGGGGTTTCGGGACGGGACTATCAACCCCCGCCCCCTCCCCCGAAATTAAAACGAGGGTTAACCTTGCCCCCGCCCCCGCCCCCTTCCCCGATTTTTTTCAACAAATGCCCCCATACAAGACGGGGCCCCCGCGGGATCGGGGTCCCACGGGACTTTTTGACATCCTTACGTTGTGCCTTATGAGGTAGCATAGTCCTTTTTCTCCAGTGATGCTGCATGGGGTTTTTGGCTCAAAAATCCATAAATCCATAAAAGGTGCTCTACAATGTGAATGGGGATCTCATGGCCATAAAGTTGGCACCTTTATGTCATGAGACCCCTCCAATAACTGAGATCTGAAAGTAGAACCCCATGAATCACTTTACAAATCCGAAAATGGCTTAGGAAGCCCTAAATGCACCCGAAATCTAAGCCCTAAAGATGAACAACCAAATGGAAGACCAAAACATGAGGCATTTACCTTGATTGAGCTGAAGATGGAATAAGATCTCTGGATCTACAAGCCCCAGCTCGAATTCCCAAGCTTCTTCCTTTCTTTCAAGCTTCACAAACCACCCAAAAGTACCAAAATGGCCTTAGATCACACAAAACGGCTAGGGTTTCGATATATAACTTCTTGAGAGAGATAGGGACGAGGGAGGCTGAGTTAAGTCGTTTAAATAGGGTGCAAACCCTCAGATTTAGGGTTTCCCTCATACAGAACCTACTCGCCGAGTCAGTCTCCCGACTTGTCGAGGAGGTCACTTAAAATGCCTGCGGATCACGACCCTACTCGACGAGTTGGGCCACCAACTCGTCGAGTCCCAGAGAAAATACAGAAGTGTTTAAATTAAATGCGTACCGGGAATCAGGTGCTACAATATCTCTGATCGGATCCACGACCGTCTTGCGGTTGAGAGCATCGACCACCACATTGGCCTTTCTCGGGTGATAAAAGATTTCACAATCATAATCATTTACCACGTCCAACCACCAGTGTTGCCTTATATTCAGATTCGGCTTATCCATCAGATACCTCAGGCTCTTGTGATCTATGTAAATAGTATAATGAACCCCATAAAGGTAATGCCGCCAAATATTAAGGGCGAAAACCACAACCCCCATCCAAGTCATGAGTCGGATAATTCGCCTCATGAGGCTTCAGCTGCCTCGAAGTGTAAGCGATCACACGACCCCTCTGCATCAACACTGCTCCCAAACCCGTGATTGACGCATCACAATAAACCACAAAATTCTCAACACCCTCTCGGTTTCTCACACAACCGTTGCCTGAAGGTCTCAAAAGTCGTCTGCTACTCAGTCCCCCCATGAAAAATAACCATCCTCTTTGTCAATCGAGTCAAAGGAACAACTATCTTGGTTCATATAAGTTCATATGTAAGTTCAAGAAATTATGGAAAACTTCAAGAAATTAAACACATCTAAGTTCATATAATGAAGTCTAAAACACAACCCCAACTTATAAGGCCATCCACATCTTGTTTAATCTATTGGCCTAAGAAATAGGCAAGGTAAATGAAGATGTAGGCAAACATCAAGCTGCAATTAAATCTGAGAAAAGAATTATCCATGGATGAACTTAGATGTGTTTAAATGAATTTTGGATCATTTAAAGAAGTATCAAATAAGAAACTATGCACCTTCATACTTCGGTACGTTGGCATATATAATACCTCAGTTATTAGAGTTTCTTTTGAGGAAAAGGAGAAGATTTCAGTTGCAAAGATGGAATATCATGCTCAAATCTCAAACAAAAACCAACAATATGACCAAATTGAAAACAAAAACTTGTTATACAAAATTGAAAATAAAAAATCAAACAATATCACCGGTGTAGAGAGAGAATATCAATGACCAAATATCCGGTCACCGGTTCCTTGAATAGAGAGGAGAGGGGGGGGGGGGTATCACATGACCAAATTGAAAACAAAAACCAAATCGATGAAATTGTTAGTGTTCGAAGGGTAGAACATAAGCATAATTTGACAAATTAGGGTTCAACACGTAGAAGATAAGCACAAACATCTGGCATCACAAGGGAAGAGTGGTGAATGTTAGAGGTGGCGATGGTAGTACAACAGGGCTCCCAACATAGAAATAAAACATATATCCGGAGAAAAGCGGGGAGGCCATGGTCTCCCCGGGCTTCTTAAGGGTTTTTGTATACTAGGATATGCATATTTTCTAAACGATATTGTAAATCTTCGTATATGATGGTAAAAACAACTATTAACAAGAAGAAGCCTCAAGACAAAACTAAAGTACACTACTAGAAAAACAACCTTTTACGACGCTCATTGCGCGTCGTAAAACGCTCAGACGACGCGCAAATGCGCGTCAAGGAAGGCCCTATCATAAAGAGAGACGATGCGCATTTACGATGCTCATTTACGACACGCATTTACGACACGCATTTATGACACGCAATGCGTATCAAGAAAGGCCCTGTCATACAGGAAGACGACACGCATTTGCATGTCGTAACCTTAGGAAGTGCATTTATGACACGCATTGCGTATCGTTAAAGCCCCTGTCATAAATGAAGATGACACACATTTGCGTGTCATAAGCTTCAATAACCATAATACAAAAATATGTAAACAAATATATACCAAAACAATCAACTTCATCTAATAACATCATGTCAAAAAATTGTAATACATTGATATTAAGGGGATCTAATTGTACATTGTTATTAAGAGGTTTTCCCTAAATATATAACCTAATACTACATTGCTATTAAGGGACACCTTCTGCAATGTAATGCTATACAAACTAAAAAGATATACACAAAGATGATAAACATCAAATTCCAACTAAGTAGATTTGCATCTTGCCTTTCATAATTCTTTAAGACTAATGAACCCTTGCTTCGATAATTCTTGTGACCTGATCAAATAAAATTCAAAAAATTAATAGGCTAAAATAATTATTAGAAGAATCAAACATGGAATGTTCGTTGTAGATAATACCTAAGGCAAATAGACAATCCTTGATCATTTGAACTAGAGAGCATATCATCACAATTCCATCTAACACCACCCATGAGAACTCGTAAAGCTACTCAACCAACATATCATGTCATGTAATGTATTTTTTATTAGTATATTTTCACATAGAAAAAAAGTGAAATAAATGAAAATAGTAAGTACCGATAATGATGTATTATTTCAAGTGAGATGGAGATTTTAAACTACCACGTATTGAAATATAAAGAACCTCAAGCACAAAATAGTTTCAAGTACACGCCCTTTGATTGTCTGGATATAAATGAAAATAGCATGTTCTTCACCCCACCCGGATTCCCAACTATTGTCTCCTTTCACTCCAACTCCACCTTTATACATAAGCCAATTAATCCAATCATCAAAATCTTCCATAGCTCTGTTCACATCACATCCCAATCATCAAAATCTTATAAGCTAGATTCATGAATTTGGAAAAAGAAAATAAAATAACTGGAAGCATACTTCTGCCATTCGAAGCCATGAAACCACATGAAAACAACTGCTCAATGTCAGCAATGTCAGCAGAACATACGAAACACTACCTCCTTTAGTGTACCCATAACCAACACTTCCCAATATTAAGCGGTCAAAGCCTGCAGATGTGGGATCACATACTATGAACAATATTACACACAATTAAATCAAACATTAACATTTAGGCACCACAATACAAATAAATTAGACTAAATTATGCATTATTTATGATTTATGATATGCTAGTAGCTCAGTCTATGAAGGTTAAATGAAATAGGAGAATTAGAGTATTAGATTATAAATATGGATATTTTATCTAGAAAAAAAATGATCAATAATTCACACAAATTAACAATCACATGCCACATACTCTCAGTTTCATTCAATACTATCATCTTACCGACCGATGAGGGCAGGGATTCATTATAGCAGAGTCCACAACCTTCAAACATTAAGATTTCATACAATAATACATCAATGCACATTAATCAAACATTCAAAGTTACACCAATTTAAAGATGGGACTACTTAAATAACAACAATACCCTGTCAAAGCTTACCTGAGTTTGTTCAGGTATAAGGAGGATATCCTTTCCTAAAGAATCTGCCAAAAAGACCTATAAAAAAAATTAAACTTGCATGTTAGAGATTATATATGTTGCCTAATAACAGACCTAATATGCATAAACCAAATATCAACTTCAAGTAAGTAAATAAAGAAAGAAAACTGGAGGAAGAGAAAACCAGAATTCTGTAGATATGGCAGCCGGAAGCAACATAAATCCAACAAGAAGTTTTGTCGTTACTAACAAAAAAACGGCTTATAATGCAGGTTTGTATAGCATCACATTGCACGAGCACATAAATTCAAGAGCATTATTTGAAGCTGAGGTTTGTATAATGGATGGATAACAAAAGATAAAGAACAGAAGGATGAGAAGGTATGAGTAGCTAGGGGTGTTAATCGGGTCAACCCGATCGGGTTTCGGGTTAATCGGGTCGGGTTATTTGGGTTTTTTTAGAAAAAAAATCTGACTCGAAACCCGACCCTATTATGCTACGGGTTAGTCGGGTTTCGGGTAAATAGGGTCAAACCAATCGGGTTAGTCGGATTAATTATAAATTAGGCATTTGATTGTTTTGTGACTTGAAGAAATATATATAACGATTATTATTTATTAACTTTTTTTAAACATGCAACTAAATTACCATTACGGTTCTCTACTCATTATTTTTATCCATGTAGCCAGCAACTCATGATCCCACTGATGTATATGAAAAGCATTAGACTAAGATTTTAGAACACCACTAAAATGATTAAATTCCCGACTAAAAATCAAACCTATTTATTATCTAGAAACTTAGGTAACTATATATGTGTCAATTCTTGTAATTTCTCTTCTATTTTTCTTATATGACAAACTGCTTCCATTAATGTTTCCGAAAGTGCCCCTGAGTACATATATAAGTACAAATTTATAGAGCACATTTCACCAAGCTCTTCTTCCACTTTCTTGTATATATTTTCTTGCAAGCTTTAAGATTTTTTCAGGTCACCGGAAAGCACATCACCACCACCTAAAAGATTCTTACTCCGGTGATCATCATCAACTAAATCTTCATGCCCTTGAGATGAATATGAGAAAACTTCTTTAACCACAGTCCGATCGGTTTCAAACATGGACAAAACTTGAAAAGACAACATGTCAAGATCTTTTTGGAGTGGACTCACTGTAATTGAGTAATTCAATTGATCCCTTTTCAGAGCTGATTCTGAAGTTGTAGCTCTTTTTTGTAACTCCTTTTTAATGGAACTCAATTCACGTCTTTCTTCATCGAATCATAACATCTGCTCATTTATTGAGTAAGCACATCTTGAGTGTTCATTTTTTAGGCTTTGAAACTCTCCAAGAATCTTTTTATGGTTTTCTTCAAGATCTTCCACAAGTACTTCATAGTAACACTCCATTTGTTCCAGCTTTCTAACAAGACTTTCACTTTCAGCTTTTGCTATCTTCAACTCGTTTAAAAGTTCCAGATGTTGCCCTTCTGTTGAGTTAATTGTTGATGTAGACCCTGGTTCTTGAAGGGGTAGAATTGGTCTTTTCTCTAATTTCATTTTTTTTTCAACTACTGTAGATTGTTTTTGAACCTTGAACATTCTTATTTAAGATCTGTAACCTCTTTCATTAATTCTTGGCTTGAAGAATCTTCAATAGCTAGTTCTTGTTGCAAATTTTGTGTTTCTTTACACATTTCATTTGCATAATTCTGTAAAGTGTTTACTTCCATTTCGAGCTCAAAAATCGATGACTCAGCAACCTCCAAGCTTCCTCTGAGCCTTTGATTCTCTTCATAAGAAATTGCCAATTCATCAGATCCGTTTCTTTTTTTGACTTAGTAACCCTGTTCTTAATGCTATCAACTTCATGAGTGATTGATGGATCATACTTGTAGTTTTCTGATGTGTTTGATGAGTCATCTTTGCTCCTGCTCCTTATGGGGACTATTGGCAACAAGTGCACCTATTCGAGTATCAGATCTTAGAGCATCCACAGCAGAGATATATGAGTCTTGGTTAAAGAATAAAAAGGGTAAAGGATCAGACGTGGTGAAGCCGGATATGCAACAATGGTTTGGGACTTTGATATTGAATGGTCTTTTAAGGGTTGTTTCTGGAAAGAGGCTTTTGCTCAACAAGGAAACTCTTTCAGTTATTTGCAGTAACAAGGTTCCTCAGTCAATATCACAAAATTTAACTTGAGTATAAAATCCTAATGCTTACTCATTAAATAGACCATGACCATCAAGATCATTCTCCCTTATCTTTGGGCCAGTCCTATACCATCCTACCACATGCTCCTTAGCTGCAACAAAAACTTCAATATTTCAAAAACAACTTTACTGCATAAACTAGGAAAAATATGAATTAAAACGATATCAATAATATAAGTTTTCTTTGTTATTTTTATCATTTATAATATCGATAATTCTTGACAACTTAGTAATAGAAAAGATCATTATTTATCATTTTCCTCTTAGTTTCTATAACTTTTGGAAATTCACTTAATGTGTTGTGAATACATGGTACTCTCTAATCATATAACCTAAAATACCCTCTGCATAATTTCTAATACTGTTATTTATTTTATTTTCAAGGTGTGATTTACAGGGGAGCAATCTTAGCAAACCCAAGTTACTTTAATCTGAATAAAAATTAATCAAACAATGTAACTTTCTCAAGCCATGGAAGTAAATTCATATTCAAGTGGGAGAGGTAAACCAACAAATGAGTAGTATTCGTATATTAAATGTGCAGAAACTTATTTTAAGGATTTAATTTTGCTGTTGGGTTATTTGGATATTAAAACCAGATTACCTATGGTGATAAACATAGACTTAAGTGCAACAAAGTAAATAAATAAATAAATAACATTATAAACATAGACTTAACTGCAAACCATCATACTTACTTAAACCGGCCTAACTATGAGAATGACCAAAATACCCCTCATTAGCTCCTTTATTCTGTACTTCTACTTATTTCCTACCCTTAAGACTACTAGGAAGTGTCACAGAGTTAGGTGATTTACTTATTGCTTTATAAATGTTTATAAATCCTGTGATTATTTTGGGTTTGAATGAATAACACACAGTTGGATACATGGATTGCAATCCTGTTGTGTAGAAAGTGTAGATCACTCCTACACATTTTGAAGAACTATGCAGAATCCATTCATCTAAAAATAACAAGAAGAAAAAGAGAACAAATTCTTTAGCTTTTCTGATAGATCACCACTAGGCATCACCAAATTTTGACCAATATAGATTATTTACAAATGTACTCACTACTCGTTCCCAGTAAAGCACTCTTGTCAATTCAATAGTCACGCACTAGGGCTTCATAGCACAATAGAAAGAGAAAGCAACATTAGCATAGAAGGCAGGTACCTGATACAAGATTCATGGTTCAGGTCTATAGAACTTCTAGTTCAGGAACTCCTCGGTATCTATAGAACTTCAAGTCCAGGAACAAACAGTAGAAACCATGTATCCACAATTCATGAAGTATTGTCAATTTCTAGGTTAACCAAAGTAGAAAATCCAATAAATTTGTCAAGAAATGTATACATGTACTCAAGTTAAAAAGACACGAGAGTACCTTTGGCGGGAGCATTGATAAATAAAACCCTATACGAGGCATTTCTGGCTTATGTAGTTAATAACGAGGGTTTATGGGTTTTCTTGGTGGGGTATTCTTTTTATCAGTGGATTCATCTTACTCAATCTCACATACTGATATTGATTTCCTGCTTCTAATCCTAGAACTTGAACAGTAGCTCTTCTTCCTCCTCTTTGACCTAGAATCATATGAATCATCTGAATCATTGATGTGAAGAACTTGAAGATGAAAGATGGAAACAGAGGTGGAGGAGCACAAGGGAAACCAGATACAATAGAAATGAAGGCCAAAGACCGCCTAAGAAGTGATTGATGCCAAAAAAATAGGGGGGAAACGAAAATCGCTAAAATCGCATGAGATAATCCATGAATTTTAGGGAAATACCACCGGTTGTTTGGGGTTTTTCTTAGTAGCGGGATTTTTTTATAATTCTTTTGGGATTTCATTGTGTAATTTTTTGGAGTGCAATTCGATCATCAATGGTAGAAGGGTTTTTACAGAGAATGAAGATCTAGAGGGAAGGATGAGGATGCATATCACGGGTGGTTTAAAATAGTGATGGGGGTTTTGTTATCGGTGTAGTGCGACAGGAAAGAATGGTTGGAGAAGATGGTCGGAGACACTTGGCGGAGCGAGATCGGAGGTCGGGTGGTGGTACGATGCTGCTATGAAGACGAAGGCCTAGGGTTTTTTCTTGCTAATTGGAAATTTTTGGGATTCAATAGGCGGGTCAAATCCCGCCATAAAAACGCGTGTTTCATTAAAATGTTATAAAGCGACACATTTAGAGGACGCACATTTTATGAAAGGCGCCCTTCGCATTTACTTTTTTTTTTCTTTTCTAACACTACTTTTAGGGCACGCACAAATGCGTGTCCTATATCCTTCAAATTTTGCAAAATTGACATTATTTTTTAGGGCTCACACAAATGCGAGTCCTCTATCAGCGAGTGTCATTGTTTGCGCGTCATTAAAGGGTTGTTTTCTAGTAGTGGTAGCAAAACATGGTGTCGTAGAAATAGAGGAACCCAAAAAATTAAAGTAGTACAGGGAAAGAACTCATCATGGTTAAATAAAAGAATAAAAAGAAAACCATAAACCTACAAACCAGCCACTAAGACATAATCAGAACTTGTTCTCCATAGGTCACCATATAATATTAATAGAAGATTTTGAATCATGTTGGACTTGGATCGTAAATGTCTTTCTAGCATAAACTTTCTCCTCGTCCCAAAATTCCGAGGAATCTGTTGCAACTTTTGTTGTTTGCAGCTGATCACCTTTACTTTTCCTAGGAACGAGCTCAGCTCCAACATAACTCTCATTCTTCAATAAATTCCAATCCATGACTTTTAGGGAAAATGAAATCATATTGTATGATGAATTTGGAAATGCAGTGTGCCTCAATGAACCAAACGAAACGTATCCTATGAATGTCATTGTTCCATCATATATAGGCTCTACTGCTTCATTAGACTCCCGCAAAAGCTCAAATAGAGAATTTTCTTCATATACCTCCTGCTTCACGACTATATTAATACACGGACGGTAGATTTGGGTAACTACACATACTAAGAACCCACAATATTCATTGTACCAATCATCAGGAAGATGCAGTGTAAATGTTCCCCTAAACAACCTACCCACAAACCTATTTGGAACCTGAGGTTTAAGAATGATATTGATAAAGTAAACTTCAATAGCATTTCCCTGCCATGGAAAACATATTTACTTATAATTCTTAGGTTTGGGTTTTATATGATAATGAGTAAAATTTAAAAGGTAAGTAGAACTAAACCTGGAGCATGGAGTCAAGTAATATGCAACCAACAAGTTTGTTGTTTCCCAGAATTGAGACATTCCACAACCATTTACAGTTTGAAATATCTCCCAAGCTTTCAAGTGAGAAACAACCAATTGCTAAAACAACAGCTATACTTGATGGCAGATCTGACAATTTTACAAGGCCTTGGCAGCATGACACGTCGAGCAGTTTGAGCTGAGGAACTTGCAGGAAACTAAAATTTAATTGTGAAAAGTGATTTCCTGATAGATAGAGTTTCCGCAAGTTGGGTAACTCCCAAACAGCAGAGCCGATTTCTTTATCTCCCAAACTGCAGAAGCTAAGATCCAACTTTCTCAAGTTCTTGAGAAAGAAACGTAACCCTATGTGGTTCATATTGATGTCACGCAAAAAATGCTTCACATTTTTGTGAGGGGAAGAAGGCTCCATTAAACAACATTCAACACCAGGAAGATTGCTGCAACCACACCTCCAACAATTAACAAAAAAGTCTGGACAAGATCCTACAGAGGACGCAACTTTACTCCCACTATTATCATCCAAATGAACATGTGGTAAACTCTCCTTGTTCTCTTCTTGGATCCCTGAGAAATTAAAAAGTTCAGGGCATGCCAAGAACTTAATGGTCTTGAGTTTCTTTAGTCGAGTAACAGGTGGAAACATCTTAAGACGATCACAAAATTTAATACATATGAGAATAAGCTTTTCCAAGCGTCCAATCGATGGATGAATCTCTTTTAAACGCCAACATCCATTAAGAATGAATCTTTCAAGATTTGGAAGTCCATCAAAATCTGGTGTCATGATTAGGTTATGCAAATGGCAGAGTTCAATTGTCTTCAAATATGGCAGCAACTGTTGTATACAAGTGCAAGCAACTCAAAATTTTGGCACACATACAGGCATATATATATATATATATATATATATATATATATATATATATATATATATATATATATATATATATATAAGAAATATGTCTCAACTTAGACAAAAACCAATTCCTATGGAAATCATTTGAAGTGTTTGTTTGATAACAATATAAAAAATACTTAATATAAACAAAATAATGAAATAGTTTTGAACCCAAATTGTTATAAATGTTTTATAATGGTTATCAATCAACAAAAAATAAATTTATGTTAAAATCTTACGTAGATAATAATACATTGTTTATCTTTAAAAGGGTATTTATATTGAGCTTTACATGAATACCATGGATTACAATGACCAAGGTGTCTACATCATATCAAACAAGTTATGTATTACCAAGTTTATCGTGATTAAGAGAATAAAGGGTTTGTGCTTTCAATACTAGCTACTAGTTATAAAAAATATAGTTGAAGCTGCTTGATGATATTAACAATTAGTTAGGTCGAACATTCATCGTCCACTTTGTTTTCATGTCTTAATTAGCAGAAAGACAATAAGAATTACCTTATAACCCTCCCAAAGTTGTTTTTGCAAGCTGTTAAACAAAATTAGACGACAAAGCTTCCTTTGTGGAAAATTACTAGGCATAAATTCACCGGCATATTCAATCCACCTAAGGTTCTTCATGTTTGCAGCAATTGGCAGATAAGAATAAGCCATATTGTATCTAACTTTTATTGCTTCAATCATCTCAAGTTCCTATGATAGAGGAAAAATGGTGTGAGAGTTGCAGTAAGAGTGCTTCTTTATACACTTATATCATGAAAAGCTAGCTCAACCATTACCGTCATTGCATCTATAGCACATATAGTCATAATATCTTCCTCCTTCCAAATTCTACTATGTTTTTCAGGATTGTTAGGGTGTTCCCCTCTAACAATGTGATGTCCCATTTCTTGCACAAGATCATGCATATCAAACTCACCATATTCTGAAATAGTTATGAGAGCCTTTTGTATCAACACCTTTACTCCTATAACCGGATGGAAACCACATTCACCAAGGATCTTCATTGCCTTATCTTTCCGTTCCCTCCTAAAAAAGCATGCAATATCTAGGAACAATTCTTTCTCAATTGGTTTAAGTCCATCAAAGCTGATTTTTAGCTTTTCTACAATATCAGTATCCGGGATCTCTTTTAGTCTAGCTAATGCACTCCTCCACTCATGAATGTCTTTGTCACAAAGAAAAGAACCAAGAACTGTAAGTGCCAATGGAAGCCCACCAGCATAAGTGATCACCTCTTTTGAAAGATGGTCATAATCTTCCACAGGCCTCTTATCCCGGGGTGCATGCTTGTAAAAGAGCTTAATAGCTTCATCACTGTTTAACAATCTAATATTGTATACTGCATTTACTTTGTGTGCGGTTAATAAATGTTTATCACGGGTTGTTATTATTATTCGGCTTCCTTCACCAAACCAATCATGTGATCCAGCTAGTGCTTTTAACTGGTCGAGGTTATCGACATCATCTAAAACAATCAAGACCTTTCTGTGGCGAAACCTATTATTTATCAAGCATCTTCCTCCTCCAGCTCTGTTTACTTCCATTTCTGAAAGAATTTTTTCTTTCAATTTTCCCAAACCATACCTGCCTGATTCCTCTCGAATATTTTCAACAAAGCAGCAGCTGTCAAACTTGGTAGAAATTTCATTGTAGATAGAAGATGCAAGAGTAGTTTTACCACCACCCCCAACCCCCCATATTCCAATCATGATCACACCACCTGACCCAATTTGTAACTCCAATTTCAAACCTTGCAAGCGAGCATCAATTCCGATCAAATTCTCATTTGCACTTGAAGTTGCTGGCTGCAACTTCCATGAAATTTCGACTACAATTTGTTTGATGCCTTTTGCTTCATGCCTACACATTGGACATAAAAGGATAATTAACACCTGCTCACATAGAAAAAAGATTACTCTATGAAATAAAGAGACCAAGTCCTAATTACCTTTTACTTTTCACATCCAAACAGAATTTCTAAAATCAATAACACAAGTAGTTTGTAGCAACTTTCTTGGGAAGAAGGAATAGTTTCAAATTGCAAAAAGTAAAGCTACATGGGTTTGTTGTCGTAACTTGAAGAGAGGTGTCATGTACGAATTTAGAAATAAGAACATAATAGATTACATCACAGCTTAATTTGAGCTTATCCATAATCCTAGGACTTGGGATGCCTTTTAACTTGGCCACTAGCATACGAAAACACATTTACTTTGAGCATCTTATAATCTTGAACAGAAAACATATTTGGCTCAAAACAAGTGATGTAGTCAAATCCTCTCTGTTTATAAAGTCATCAACTTCACCAAGAAATATTAAAACGAAGACAAATTACCCATTGGCAATGTGTTTGGGTTCCCATCCAGAAAGGTTACTTGCATCCACGAGTGCTTTTCTCCAAGATTCAACCTTGGTTTTGTTGTCCAACTCGTGTTTAGCAAACACTTCTCCGTATTTCCGTTTTGGTTTTCGTACTTGAGCAGGATTCACGTCATAAAATATAGGCATAACGATCTGGCCTCTCGTATCCCTGCATTTCATAATATATGAAAGTTCATCCAGACACCACGACGAATCACAATAGTTTTTTGAAAATACAATGATGGCTATCTGTGATTCTTCAATAGCCTTCATAAGGGATGGGTGGATCGATTCGCCTCGGGGGAGTGTTTCGTCGTCCTTGTAAGCAAAGATACCTTCTTGTTCAAGAGCCGAGTAGAGATGGCCCACAAAAGTATTTCGAGTATCTTCTCCTCTGAAGCTAAGAAAAACATCGTACTTCCAGAACACAGAAGATGATGGTGATACCATCAATGTCTTGACTTATTGAGATAGAAGATATGTGGTTTGAGCACCTCAATGAAAAGAACTTTATACAGAGATGTGAGTTTCCAATATAACCTGTTATCATGTTGGAAAACCTGTAAGAACTCAAAATTGAACAGGTTACCACGTAGAAAATCTCATAACCAGTCCTTACATTTTATTTTTCATTTCTGGTCGTAAAAACTCCTTTGAATGTATAATAGAAGTTACAGTTCTAAAGATAGGCATGAAACAATTTAGGTAATGTGAGTTAGTTTTTCCACAATCACATTGTAAAAACTAATGTTTTACTCTATATTCTACTTTGAGATTCTTCTTAAAAGAAGTGGAGGAGATTTCTGAGCAAAACCAAATTTTAGCAAACTCCCTTCCCGAACTCTGTACTTTGCAAGCTCATACATTAATTTCCATGGGAAAATAATGAAAAAGTAATTATAATTCCATACGGTTCATTTGCTATGATGGAATGGAATGAACAAGGTAATAGTATAGATCATTACATTTTATAGTCATGTTAGGTTGGCTCAAAATAATGGAATGAATTATTCGAACATAATTTTTTGTTATGGATTATATACAAAACTAAATATATTAACTTGATTAATTAAACGTGTTATTTTATTTAATCAAATAAAGGTATTCTTAAATAAATTACATATAAGCATATTTCATTTCGTATAAAATATATGCTATATGTATTTCAAATAGTTAGAAAAGAAATTATATATCAATTACAAAATTGTTTTCACACTTAAGATTACCATAGAATCTTAAAACATAATTACAATATTGTTTACAAACAGCCTCTCAAGTTCATGCTAACTAAGGGTAAACTAATACACTCCATGAAATTCAATCGAAATGGTCTTATGTAATTTTTAAGTTTAGCAGACCATCAATATACAACAAAGTTACTTAATTCTGGATTTCCTAAGCACTACCACTTTCATCTTCACCATTCTGATCCTCTAGAAAACTTCACACTCGCATCAATGGTGCCTAGATCCAATTCTCCTTGGAGCGCAAGATATATGTTCACATTTATAATTTGATGTCAACATTTATCTCTTGTAATACAAAAGGACATATATAGCCTTTAAAGAAACTTTACTAGGTCACTATATTACAATTTTTATAATTTTACCATCTATTAAAATTCAGACTCGTAATCATCATTAATTATAAGTGTATTGATTATAAGTCTCTATTGGTTTCACAAGGCTTAATTTATGAACTTTTGCTTTCCCATTACACCAACACCTATAACTTGTATCCGATTTAAAAAGGTTAAGTTGAAACTCGCCAAAAGGTCCCAACAATAGATCCTCTACTTATGTTTACACCAAATCAATATTTTCATCGCTAACCAGAATCAATTTGAAACAACACAATTGGTAGTCAGTAAATGTCCTAACACCTTTCGACAAACACACATCACTACAACACGGACCTGTTTCACTTTCTTTTTGTATCCACAACACATACACACATCATTAGTCATCATCCTCCAAATTCCATTCATTTATAACATACACACATCACTATAATTTGATCATCTAACTACACTAATTCTAAATCTTCACAACTTCCATTTCTTTCATGGTAACTTATAATTCATCGATTTATCAGTTTGAAGAATGTACCTCAGATTCCGTGAAAAATCAAACTTTAGCAGAAACCCTTTGTAGCTCTTTACTCTGCAAGCTTATACTTCATCTCCATAGGATTCCTTAATTTATTTTTTTAACTTGGATCGATTTGAGTAGGTAGGTACCGTTGACTCTTTTCTATCATTTCTTCATTTCCATTAACGAAAGAGTGAAAACAATAAGAAAGTAATTATAATCCTTTATATATTTACTCATGTTTCAGAGTTTCATTATTAGTCATCACAGTTCTTAACACTATCACATCCTAACCCGTAAAATAGGGATATTTACAAAACTGGTCACCTGATTTTGTAAGATATAAATAAATGATCTAGTTTTTGGCGATTTGCAAAAATACATAAATAGGGCATTTGGGATTTCAGAAAATACATAATGTGTATTTTATCTCATTACAAGGGTCACTGTTCAAAAACTCTATCTATCAATTTTCGAAATGACAATTATAAATTTTCTAATATTACTGATTTTACCACCAAATGTCACATTTTGATGCTATAGTGTCTTATCTACTTTCCGTTTGTTATGTTTCGAAATGATAATTATAAAATTCTATCGAGTACCTCCTTAGTTTTGATTAATAGGGCCATTCTTAATAGGGCATTTGGGAATTGGGATTTCAGTAAATATATAATGTGTTTTATCGCATTGCATGAGATACTTTTCAAAAACTCTATCTACCAATTTTCAAAATGAAAATTATAAAACTTCTAATATTATCGATTTTTCCACTAAATATCACATTTTGATGCTATTGTATCGTATCTACTTGCCATTTGTTATGTTTCGAAATGACAATTATAAAATTTTATCAAGTACCTCCCTAATTTTGATCAATAGGGCCAGGTCGTTGTGTAAAACATCGAAAAAAGGGCCATTCTATTAAGTACCTCCCTAATGTTGATCAATTTGTTATCTTCTTATTTTGGTTAATTATGTCCCAATAATCAAGTCAAGAATAATCAAATTTAAAACATACATGCAAACTTTTATTAGTGTTTGGTTCTTGTAGATTGTATCAAAAGATATATTAGTTCTGGTATTGGCACATAAAGATCTAGATAGAGACACAACACCATATTTTGGGAAGGTGATTTAATTTTATGAACTTTAACAGCAGATGGTTAGCATAGGTCATGTATAAGAACTTTTTTCTTCCGCACTCGACTACATAGAAAGATCATTAATGGGGTCTGCTAATATTCATGAATGTATCCTCATACTTGCCAACTTTTGAAGTTTAAGAACCAATTTGACATCAGAGGCGGACTTGTAGCTATGGAACGTATGCATGCGCTCTTATTAATTATTCGATATCCAAAACAAAAGCACAAAAAAGTAAGAAAAAGAAAAAAACAAATTGTCAACTCATACTCGAGCGCAATACACAATCAGAATTGACTCTCATCTCTCTGTTGACTCTCTGATTGATCGCAGCCTCAATATATCTGTGCTCCAGTTATTCATTCTTCTATTACTTAATTAGGTGGTTTTCTCTTGTCTCTATTTGATTAAAGATAACTTATATTGGTAAACAATGACTAATAATTATAAAATGATAAACTATAACTTAAACATTAAATCATTGGTTAGTTAGTTATGGTTATTGGTAAGCTTAACGTTCTTAACAATTAGCTTTATTTTCCTTGATAGTTTGTAAGAAAGTTACATAATATTAATAATATGAGTGATCAATTCTTAAATGATAATTCAGTAACTTATGTAGATAAAAATATATTTTTAAAGTTCACGATAAAGATACACGGACCACTTTCAACATAGGAACATAAGACGAGAGCAACTGTATACTACTTTTTTGATATTAAGTGTCTTTTTTTAGACAATACATTTTTTTTTCTTAACTTGCTTCAGTGTCTCAAAAAATAGATCCTCAACCTATCTTTACACCCAAACGATTTTTCATCACTAACCTGACCTGATTTAAAATACCACAAATGGTAATCAGTAAATGACTAATAATGAACTTCCAAAAGTATTTGGTGCTTAAACATAGCAATACAAGAATTCAATAGTCATTTTCCTCCAAATTCCATTCATTTATAACATACACAGCAGCATATTAACTTCACGGATTGTTTAATTTGATCATCTAACTACAGCAACTCAATAACTTCACAACGCTGACTAAATTAGGTCAAAATACGATTATCACAACCCGGATCAACATTTTTTTAACCCACTGATAAATTTTACTTAATAACTTATAGAAAACTTCATTAACACTTCCATTTCTTTCTCGGTAATTTATAATTAATCAGTATAACAGTTTGAGGAACATACCTCAAATTCCCAGCAACGTCACACTTTAGCAAACACCCTTTCTAAGCTCTTTACTTTGGAAGCTTATGCTTCAATTTCCAATAGATTTCTTCTAATAATTTTCTAAGCTTATACCTTCCCTTCATCATTGACTCGTTTCTCTCCATTCTTCATATCGATTAACGACGGAGTGATAATAACAAGAATATATTTATAATTCCTTTGATCAGTCATCACAATTCTACACACTATCACCTTAAACCCTTAAAATGTGAAAAATATCACAAAACACCAAAATATTAGGAAAATGTTTTTTTTAATAAAATTAACATATTTTTTTACATAAATGATCACATATTTTATTATGGGATCATGTAAAATCATCCTTTGCTATGATTTCACATTTTTAAATGATTATACCACCAAAGATTAAAGATAAATAAAAAGTCATGTCTTCAAATATTGCGAAATATATAATATTCCATTTATTTTATTTTTTTGAATTTTTTTGTGATGCACACCATTGTAAAAATGAATTTTGCAGCATAATATATATATATATATATATATATATATATATATATATATATATATATATATTTTGACAAGTGTCATGCAATTAAAACCCCTCATTAATGTTATATATCATTTATCATGTCACTTGTCAATCTATTAATTATTCATTTCAAATTTCAAATGTTAAATTTCCCACTCTAATTTTATTAAATTAATAATTGATTATTCATTTTAAATTTCAAAATTTAAAATTTCTCCCTTTAATTATATTAAATTAATAACATTAGATTAAAAAATAAAATAAAATTAATATAAATTATAAAATGATATAACTCCACGTATTTATTTAAATTAACGATTATAATTTTATATAACTAAAAATATCTCTTAAGTAATAATTTATTTAAAATAATTGTATAATAATTTTGATTTTTTAATACGAAAGTTTAATTAATTTTATAACCGTGGTTATCACGGGTTATAAACTAGTATATATATATATATATATATATATATATATATATATATATATATATATATATATATATTTCACATAGATATTACTGCAAAGTATAAGGTTATTTGTGTAACACATCAAAAAAAAGACCATATTCTTAAGTAGTTCCTTATTTTGATCATGCTTGTGATCATCCTATTTTGGTTATGATTGTTGAAGTCAATCAAAGTCACAATAACCAATTTTAAAACGCGTATTAAAACTTCTATTAGTTCTTGGTTCTTAATGACTAGGTGTGAGATCCGTGTATTACACGAGTTTATTAAAAAAAAGTTAATATCATAAACTATGATGAATAAGAAGGTAATTGAAATACAAAGTAATAAAAAAAACTATTGACATATTGTAAATAATTATTAGGAATAAAAAATTTTGAAATAGTTCTTTGAATGAAAATTAGATATCTTATTTCTAAGGTTACTGTTATACATTTGTATTTAAAAGTAGTTATTTCATCAAGGGCAAAACAATCACATTTATTGAGAAAAACTATCGAAACCAATTGCATGTTTTGTTTAAGGGAAAATATGACCAGAAAATACATAATATATAGTTGTAGTCGGATGACTTTGGAAGTTAGATGTTATAAAAAAGACTTTATATTTAAATTAAAAAAAAAAAAAAAACAACACTACTTTCCTACACCCCTTTACATTGATAATAAATATGAAATGACAATTTGTAACTAAATAATTATAAAATTTGAATACATCCTAATGTGTAATAGTATTCTGTAAAGAAAAAACTAAATTGCAATAGGAAACATTGATATTTTTGTATTTTTCTGTATTTTTTTTATAACATTGATATTTTTGTATTTTTTTTACAACACATACACACAGCTAAACAATGTATTTTTGTTTTGGAAAAAATGTTATATATATATATATATATATATATATATATATATATATATATATATATATATATATTGTTAAAAAGTTTACTGCAATTTTATAGATTTTTTCCAAAGTTTATTGTTAAATTATAATTTTTTAACAAAATATGCAAAAAATCACATTTAAGGAAAGTGCAATGCTAGTTTCTGCAGAATTTTGAAGTTTTGAGAATTGTAAATTTTAGTTTTTTTTGGAAAATATGGCAAAAATATGACTTACTATAAAATACTTATTTGAGTAGGGGTAAAACAGTAAAATTTGTTCCCATTTTTGTATTTAATTATAACACATTCACATGGTAACACATTATACTATCAATTTGATGTTTAATATAACACCATAACTTTTTAATATATTTGAACCCAAAAAAATTAAATTGGCAGAAATTTATTATTTATAAAATTACAATGCTATTTTTTGCTTAGTTATGAAGTTCTTTTATAATTCTCATCTTTTTTGGAAAATAGGTAGAAATTCATGGGTAAATCAGTCACACGCAGCATAACAATATACTTTCTTATGAAAAAATGTTAAAATAAAAAATCTATAAACTACAATGCTACTATATTTTGCATATTTTCTACAGTTTCATTGTTTAATTTAATAATTCTATAAAAAATGTAGAAAAAAAATGTTAACACGGCAGAAATGTGACTCATTATAAATTAGTTTTTAAGTCGTGGCAAAATAGTCAAATTTGTTGTCAATTTTGTATTTGTATTTTATACATTTCTATACGGTTGGTTGACAAGGTAAAACAACATAGAGACTATAAAAATCACAATCATTAATCATACATTCACAAACAGTTATTTTATACATAATTTGATGTTTTGTACGTAAGTCAATCATCGTTATTTTTAATTTATTAATATTTAAAATGGTTTCAAAATATTAAAATCATGTTCTATTAAGTCAATATCAATGATAAAAATATAATTTTGCACAATAAATATAAACTTCAATAGAATGAAAGTAAATAAATAACAATGTACTTTGTATTTTTGATATTTGATTTTTGATTTTTATGTTTCATTGATAATTTTTATGAAAAAACACAATAAAAGCCAACGATTACCATTGTTATAACTCCTTAAAATTTTTTAGTTAAATACCCTATTAACAAAAATTTTGAAAGCACCATATTGTAATAAAAAAAACACAGTGTTGACAAGTTAAATAACATAGAATGAACAAATTAAATAAAATATCATTTTGACTAAAAATTCCTTTACTATATGTTTTGAGTGTTTCCTATTAAGTTTTTTATTCATTTTTAAGTTATCCAAATAACAAAAGAAACAAAAACGGTAAAAATAATCAAATTTACTAAAAAAATAAAAATTTTCATTATTACAAAAAAATGAGCATTTATTTTACTATCTTCACAAAAGTATAATGTTGTAAACAATATAACCATTTGGAATATTTTTACCGTCAAAAGTTGACTAAAAATAAAATACCATTTTAATTTTTATCATTTTCACCAAAGTGAATTGAAAAAAAGCACCCCAACATTGATTTCCACTCAAAATTTACAAAACGGTCATCTCGTCTAGATGAGAATATTTGTTATTAAAAATGCCTATTGTGACCTTTTTAAACTTGACAAAAGGCCTGAAAAAATATCATTTTAGCTGCACAACTTGCCTGCAAAGTAATGGTGTCAAAAATACCTGATTTACATCCATTTTTACATCCATGCAAGCAAAATCACATTTTGAAAAGGAGCATTTACATAATTTTGATAAAAATCTTACTTTTCCTATTAAAAAAATAATAAAAATGAGCACTATTTTAACATTTTCACCAAAGTAAATTGCCATTTTGTCATTCGCTCCAAAGTACATTGCTATAAACAGAACATTATTTTATTTGGATCTATTATATTTTGATTTATGGCAGGTTGAAAACAAAGAGCATCTCTAAAATAGACATGATGATTTATGACCAATATTATATAGTTTTCTTTCCAGGGCATTTTGGACATTTAAGTAATAGTGAATGGTTACTACCATGAAGAATGATGCATAATAACGACCCTTAGCCTCAAAGATGCCATGATCATCGAACAGGGTGCCATCATCCATGCAGATTACAAGGCATTTTGGAAGTTAGTAAATTTGAAAATAAAAAGAAAAAATGTTAAATTATGAAAATGACGATCAATATATACCCAAAATTTACGTGTTGAACACATAGCTTTGATGAGGCCTTACAAATGAGGCTTAAACACCTAACCACCTGATGCTCAAGCTTCTCAAATTGGTCTTCATTTATTTGATTCCCATCAACTCCAAATTTGAATTGGGTTTATGAGTTCACTCTTTGAAGTTGAAAAATACGTACCTTTGCTATGATTAAACTAATATATATGAAAATCCGGAATCATTGAAATGACAGTAAGTGTTAGAACCATCTTAATTAATATTGTAAAGTTGTATGGTTGCTGATTTATAAAAGTGAGAACATTATGTAAACACATTGAATTTTATTCATGAATAGTCTAATATAAATGCATCAAAGGATTAAACATAATAAAACTTTTGGGTTGTGACAGGAGCAAGGACCCTCAGTACAGGATCCTACGCCAATGTGACAAAAAGGTTGGCAATCACTATCCTTATGACAAGGGTCGGGAATCACACGATCGCTCATAGCATGACCATTGTTTTTAGACGTAGATTTATGGTTCACTACATATCCTCTCTCAGTGAAAGCATATGACATCTACATACCTGCAAAGTGTATCTCGTTAGCATTGAACTCTGTTAGTTTCTGAAACTACAGAAGTAGAGAAACAAATTGTAACAGGAATGGAAAGCAAGAATACGACAAAAAAGACAATCTTTTAGTGAAAGCATCCGCCTCAAAGGAATCAACTTATGTCTGTAGGTTCAATCATCGATTGCCTATGAAGACATATATACAAGAGAAAATTCATATTAGTGGTACAAAAAAGGAATCCCAATAATCAACGCTAATAAATGCGAGAAAATTCATATTAGTGATACAAAAAGGCATCCCAATAATCAACACTAATGAACGCATACTGTTTTAAAGAACATTTATGTTAGGAAACGTAACGTATAATCTTGTCATTAAAAATTTGATCTTATAATATCATTTATATATTTTTCTTACCTAATTAGGGTCAAAAAATAGAATCCTTCCTTCCAGATCAGCCAATCCATGAATTTTCGGTTTCATACCTTGTTTTAATTGGTTTTATATTTAATACAAAAAAAACCACAAAATTCCATGTGGAATTAATTTTATTCAAAAAAAAAACCACAAATTTACATGTGGCAAAAGGCTTAAGAATATGACAAGTGGCAAAAGTATTTTCATTTATTAGGGAGGATTTGTACCAAAAACCTATTGGGTCAGGTATGTTCACATAAAGAAGATCTTGATAAAAATGGAATATTGTATTTAAGGAATAAGATTTAATTTTATGAAGAACTTTTAAAGCATAGGGTTAGCCTAGGTCATGTATTGGACCTTTTTGCTTCCACACTTGACTAGGTCTTAAAGATCATTAGTAGGTTTTAATATTAATTTGTAAATTTATTATCTTGCTTAAGTGCAAAAACCATTTTGATATTGAAAATAAAAATATTGATTATGATATGTTTTTTCTTTTTCCTCTGTTTATTGAACAAGTAAAAACTTGATCTTGGCAATGCTTCATCATGAGAAATGAGGTTGGGATCTGAGTAACAAACAATTTTAAGTTAGGATGAAAAAGAAAAAAGAAAAAAAAATGAAAATACCCTAACAAACGCCAATAATGAATCCAAATTCCCAAACACTCCCTTTCCAACAGCCTTGTTCTGATTTACTCCCTTGTTATTGAGTCTTGACAAAAAAAAAAAAAAAAAAAAAAAAAAAAAAAAAAAAAAAAAAAAAAGGGAGGAGATCAGAAGACGATGATACGGGATTCCAAAATCCTGTAATCCGACTATCAAGTAAGTGAGGAACGATTCAGATGACTCCAATTCGACCTATATTATTATGTACATCGGTCCCCCAATACCCTTTCCATATCATCACACTCGTTCTCCCATTCTCTGTCAATGCAATTGTTCGCCATTTATCTGTTTTTGATTTCATCTTATGCTGTTTTCCTGTTTTCTGTTGAATAGAGGAATCGGCCCTGATTTTAACATCATCAATCTGCTACTTTATGCATCTGGCTTCTTCGGTTTTTCCCATCAAAGGAACCAATTATGCAAATTGTCTTTGATTCGAGATCTCTGTTTAGATATGCTGTTGTCCTGTTGAATATATGATACCCAAATTTATCTGTGATTTTCCCATTAAAGGGACCAATAAGGCAATTAGGCCGCTATATTTTCCAATTCCAATATGGTTTACCTTTTACATAATCCAAAGTCTGATCTGTATATGTTTACAGTTCACATACTAATTAATATCATTATCAATGAGTTACTGACTTATTAGGCTGTGTTAGTGTTTTAGTTCATATAGTACCAGAAGATTCCAAAAAAGATGTATATTGAGCAGCAAACAGAAAAGTAGGGATTCCCTTCCTATTCATTAGCCCAAATTATCAGAAAAAAATGTCATTCTCCCTTGTAGTTTTACTGGATGAAGAAACTCCAATCTAGTTATTGTGGCTTTTAGCCTTTTATGTTGAAGCTGATTGAATGAATTTTATATGTTTTGAACCCATTTTGATCTATTTGTTTATCCTTCTTTATCTTAATTTAGTTACTTAAGTTGATAGCAATCTAGTTGGCATTGATATTCTGCTGATTCCTAGTAAAATATATGAGATCCTACTTTTCCAATTCACAATCCTGAAACTTGATTGCCATTTATTCCAGAAAAAAATGAAATGCTATGGAAAGAATAATTGGATTAAAAGTCGAAAAACTGCCTATAATTGGTCCCCGAAATTAGTTTGAAAATTAAAAGTTTATTTTGAGCTTTTTAATTGTATGCCAGTGCAAAATATGTTCTATGCTGAAGTGGGATCCTCTAATGGCATTATTTGATCCAGCTCGGGATATATCAGTGATGTTCAAACAGTAAGAATTTTCCGTGCTCTTTATCTCAAGTTTGATTGAAAATAGTACAGGTTTTGTAAGGAAAATATCAAGGTAGTAACAACTAACAAAGTTTCTATTAGACTAGGAAACAAAAAATTATTATATGTATTGTATTGTATGTTTGTAGTTCTCGGGGTACCAAAACTGTAACATTTGTTATTATATATATCATAGTGTATGATGAATTCGAAAATGTGGTGTTCCTCAATGAACCAAAGGAAACATATCCTACACATGTCGTTCCACCATATTAAGGCTCCACTGCTACACTAGACTCATGTGAAAGCTCAAATAGAGAACCTTCATCTACCTCCTGCTTGATGACTTTATTATTAGAGAACAACACAGAAAAAGTCATTGTGGTAGATGAAGTGTAAATGTTCCAACCCTAAACAACAATCTACCAAAAAGCCTCCCTGGATTCATATCTTCAATTGCAAGACTGAAAAAGTAATCTTCAATAGCATTATCCTGCCATGGAAAACAACACACTTATGATTCATATGTTTGGGTTTATATAATTACTCATCGTATATTGAGATGTTGGGTTCAATTAATAAAGTTATAGTTTCATTTCGAAATCATTATTAATAACAATAACCCAATAGCTTAAATCTTTGTTGCACTCCAAAGATGTCTAAACTAATTCAAAGCTAAAAACATATACATCAACATTTTCATTGCATATTCCAGAGCTGTCCGAATGATGTGCAGGAAGACAAAGATGAAATAATGTTCTGAAGTTGAGGAAATAAGCAGGTTTCATATCAGATTATCAGGTGCTTTGTGCACATTAACTTATATAGATTGTAAAGCTACACTAAAGTTGCTCGATAAGACCAATACTCAAAGCCACAACAAACAGTTTTACCAATATATCTAAAAACAAATTACAGAATAAATTAGTCAGACTTTTTACACAGGATCCAAAGTTTTTATATGTTAATTAAAGAAACATTTGATTTATCTTACAACCCCTCCAAAGCTCTTTTTTGCAAGCTCTCGTACGATTGTAGAACAACAAGCTACATGGGTTGGAAACTGACTATCGGATTTGCAGGATAACACACGAGATACGACCAACAAATAAGGTGCAACTTATGAGAAAGACAATTGGGCCCTTCAACATTGTTGGTGAAAGAAGAAAGGCACATAGAAGGAACCTTAGCTTCTTGTTTTTAACAAGCTTGGGAATACATGATGAAGACCTTTGATGTATTTATTATCTCTTTAATCATGTCATTTGCCTGCAATAAACAAATAAAATGATGCAAGGGTTGAGTTAGAATATATATGATAGGCTGATATGCATGTCTACGATAGTGCTGAACAGCTTCATTATGTGGGGCACTTCATCAAACCAATCATGTAATCCACCGAGCACCTCTATTTGGTCAAGGTCATTGACATCATTGAAATAAATTACAGTATTTCTATTATTACATAACCTACTTCTCATCTTGGAGTTTTTAACTAAATAGCAGTAGTTGTAAAAAGTATTTACCAAAACAATGTAGTTTGTAAATTATTTACCAAAACATGGTAAATAGAAGGAACCTTGGCTTCTTCATGTTTTTGACAAGCTTAGGAAAAAGTGATGAAGTCCTTTGATGTATTATCTCTTTAATCTTGTCATTTGCCTGCAACAAAGAAATAAAATGATGCAAGGGTTGAGTTGGAATTTTGATAATACGCATGTCTATGAAAGAGCATTAGCCTCATTATGTGATAATAAACTGACACCATAGATCACATCAATCATGTAATCCACCTAGCACCTTTAGCTGGTCAAGGTCATAGACATCATTGAGAACAATTAGAGTATTTCTATTACATAAACCTACTTCTGATCTTGCATCTTCTTGCTCCCTTGATGTGTTATGTTAGACTATAATATCGTGGTAGTTGGAGGCAGTTATATATGATGTGCCTTACAGGTGATTGTTCGCTCTGCTGTGAGTCACACCCTGTCATGATATAGAGGTGGTGCTTTCCTTTGCTGTATAAATACAAAGTGTAGTCATATGAATTAGCTAAAGCTTATATACCAAGCATTCTCTTTCAATACTCGATGTATCTTACAGTATCAAAACCTAGGATCAAATCAGGAGTTTTTACCTTGATATGCAATCACCTTTGCAATCTGTTTTTCAATGTATGATGCGCAGTGTAATCGCATTCATAAATTCAGAGTGCAGACTATATGAACCGGCAAAGAGTTGAGAGATATATGGGTGTATGGATCTGATAGATGTTTTATTTCCATATAATATTGATAGAAGACTTAGAATTATCTTGGATCATAAATTCCTTAGATGCATCATTTGCCTCATCCCAAAATTCTGAGCAATCTGTTGCAAATTTTCTTGTTTGCACCGGATCATCTTTACTTTTTCTAGGAACGAGCTCAGCTGCAAATGAAGTCCAATACCCCTTTATGGAAAATGAAATGATATTGTATGATGGACTCAATGATGTGGTCTGCCTCAATGAACTAAAGGAAACATATCCCACGTGTGTCCTAACATCTCCACCATATTCAGGCTCTGGTACCTCATTGGATTCCTGCCAAATCTCAAACCGAGAATCTTCTTCATCTGGATCCTGCTTGATGCTTATATCCATCCACATTGTTAGGTCCTGGGTAACAATACGTATTAAGAACCCACAAAAGTCATTGCACCAATCATCTGGAAGATGCAGTATAAACGTGTCATCATGAGATTGAATATGCTGGGTATATAGGTCCCATTTAACATGTGGGTGACGCTTTGTAAATGTTTTTCCCCTAAAGAACCTACCTACAAACCCCTTTGGAATCTGCTGTTCAAGAACAACATTGATAAAATGATCTTCAATAGCATTTCCCTGCCATAAAAACACATTCATGTATTTGTATGTTTTGATAAATATATGATAAAGATCGAAATTCAAAAGGTACGTAGAGTAGAGGCAAACCTGGAGCATGGAGTCTAGTAATATCTCACCAACAAGTGGACCTACTTTCTTGTCCCCCCGAAGTGAGACTTTCCACAACCATTTACAGTTTGAAATATCTCCAATGCTTTCAAGTGAGCCACAAAAATCTGCTATGACAACGGCCATACTTGATGGCAGCTCCGACAACTCTACAAGTCCTTGGCACCATGACACGTTGAGCCATTTGAGCCGAGGAAGTCGGAAGCAACTAAAACTTAATCGTGAAAACTTATTTCCTCTTAGATCGAGCTGTTGCAAGTTGGGCAACTCTAAAACATTAGAGCCTAGGTCTTTATCTCGCAAGTTGAACCAGTGCAGATCCAACTTCCTTAAGAAGCGGAGTTCTTGCCAGTTGTTAAAAAACCCTAACCGACATAAACATTCTACACCAGGAAGATTGCTGCAACAATTAACAAAAAATTTTGGACAAGATTCTATGTAGGATGCAATTTCATTCCCACTATTATCCAAATCAAGATGTGGTAAATTCTCCATTTTCTGTTGTTGGATCTTTGGAAACTTAACAAGTTTGAGGTGTCCTTTGAATGAAAGGGTATCAAGTTTCTTTATTCCCCTAATCGGTGGAAACATCTCAAGACTGGGACAATATTCTATAGATAAGAAAACAAGCTTTTCCAAGCATCCAAACGATGGATGAATTTCTTCTAAATACCCACATCCATTAAGAATGAACCTTTCAAGATTTGGAAGTCCAATAAAATCTGGTGTCATGATTAGGTTATTCATATCACAAAGTTTCAATAACTTCAAATTTGGCAGCAACTGTTTAATAAAAGTGCAAACAAGTCAAAAATGTATAAAACGTGACAAGATTTGAAGGAAAATGGCACACACACACACGCATAAACTAGTTCCTTCCATCCACATATGGAAATCAACTGAATCAACTGAAGTGTTCAGTTATTTAATAAAATATCTATAAAACATATAAGAAAAACAAGATAATAATAGATCTTTAAACCCAAATCAGTGTTATCAATATTTTATAATGGTCTTTAATCAACAATGACTAATAGATCTTTAAACCCAAAAGGTAACGTAATGGGTGTATGAGTTGGCTGTTCTAAAAATAAATATATGAGATGATAACTTGTTGGAGGATGGGCTTTACATAAATACCATGTACTACAATGACTAATTAATATGTCAATAAACAATTTGTTTTTTGAAAAGTTTATAGTTATGAAGACAAATGGTATTCATAGAATAAAGGTCCAAGCTTTTTAATACTATAGATACTTGAAATTTACTCTGGATTAGTCATTTCAGTAATTCATCAACTTTGTTTTCTGATATGAACCCACCAAAGTTGACAAAAGTCTATCAGAGGCGCAAGAAGCATTCTCCGGGGGCTGTTTAGTACTTTTCGTAATTTAAAATATTTATGGTAATTATATGGTATTTGATTTTGTTTAGGATTTATCCTCTTACTTGAACCATGGGAAAACCAGACACCCGATCTGATACTGCCGCCTGAAACCTCAACAAGGATCCGACTCTTGATAAGAATCTAGTAGATTTTCAAACACAATCACTGGAGCGGTTCGAGAAGGTGGATCAAGAATTGGTGGAGATGAGGGCAGAATCGGAAAGTAGACAAGCAATTAAGAAATAATGGCCCTCCTACTTAGGGCATCGTAACCACCACCACCACCGCCTACGCAACCAATTCCCCAGGTGACCCCTCCAATTGTTACAATCACTAAGGTGGCTGCTTCTATTCCGCTAAAAACTGCCTCCAGGGGTTGGCAACAGCCACCAATCATGCAACCACACATGCAATCGCAACCCCAACCTTCTTACACGCCACATCCTCCTTTCTGTTCGATGAACAAAGATTCCTTGGACCACCTCCCTTCACCCTGGGGACGGTTCCAACAATAGCAAGTTTAAATCATACACCGGTGATGGATGGGGGATTGAGATCAGCACTTTCCAAGAAGCAATCACATGGGACCAACCATGGCAGCCACCAATCTCTAACCAAGGGCAAGGAAGGGGCCACTGTGAAGGCAACGACGTATATGGGTGGGTGTACAAGGCGGAACGGTTTTTTGCAAGGTTTTGAAAACCGGACCGGACATTGAACCGGCCGTCTTACTGGTCCGATGGTTCAACTGGTCCGACCGGTCCTAAAACCCGTAAAAACCGGTGTATATATATATATATATATATATATATATATATATATATATATATATATATATATATATATATATTAATGATCCATAGTCTTTGAGGTTTGAAAAGGATTATGTTAAACAATGGGACAATCCTATAGTATCCCACATCGAAAGATAAATAGAATAAAAATTAGTTATTTGGAGTATAAAACGTATGAAGTAAAGGTTTTACATTAAGTAATCCTTATACTTCCCACATCGGTTGGAAGTAAAAACAAAGGTAGCCACTTGCTTATATAAAGAAGGGTCATGCAAATTAGTTCAGCCGGATCCATGCGTTGGGTCCATCAACCGGCGTTTGAAAGTTTAAGTTTTTTTTTTTCTTATAATTTATAAAAACCGGTTTTTCGTTGGTTGAACCGGGCTGGTTGAACCGGTTTTTTGGTGAACCGGACGGTTTTATCCGGTTTGAAAACAAACGGTTTTTAGGCTTGAGAAAACCGGTAACCTGACCGGTTCCCGGTTGAACCGGTCGAACCGGCCGGTCCGGTCCGGTTTTCAAAACATGGGTTTTTTGATATGCAGGGCCTAACCACATTAGGAGAGCGATTACAGACAGTAGTGTTGTGCCTAGAAGGTCCGGTACCAGCTTGGTACCATTGGAATGAACATGGGACACCATTTCAAAGTTGGGAGGAGCTTAAACTCAGGATATTGGAACGTTTTCAGACTTCTTAAGTGGGTGACCTATATGAGCAGTTTTTAGCCATCAAACAGGAGGATAGGCACAAAATTACATGGGGATATTTGAACAGTTGGCGGCTCAACTAGGGGGCATTCGCCGGAGGGTACTTTCGTTAAGGGACTTAAGCCAGATTTGCACAATCCGGTTAAAATGATGCAACCTACAAGGCTTGGACAAACGATTAAGTTGGCCTTGTTGATAGATGAAAGTCGAATGAGTTAATATGTGGGGCCAAACAAGGGCAAGTCAAGAGCAATGGGTAACCATTCTGCGACGGGTGGGGAACGACAACATGGTTCGTAGGCCCTCAAGGACACCTCAGGTGCAACTAACTACTAGAGCCCCTTCTAAAAGAATGACAAACGCGGAGTTTGCAGATACTAAGGCCAAGGGCCTTTGTTTCTGCTGTGGTGGAAAATTTGCATCTGGCCATCGTTGTCCTGACAAAACCCTTTTGCTGGTCGACGTTGAAGAGGAGGAACCCGAGAGGCAGGCATGTGCACTTGGACATGGTCTCAATGTCGGCGAGTTCGATAATGGGATTCACGACACCCCATACGATGAAGCCGTGTGGTATGATTAGTGATCAGGAGGAGGTGGTACTCATTGACAATGGTGCCACCCATAATTTTTTTGTCATTACACATTGTAGGGTGATGTGACCACGTCCTCCGGTAATCTGAAGCGGTGGCTCTGGGCGGTTACAGAGTAATCTTGGTCATTCCGGGAGACCTGCAAGGTCACAACAGAGAAGAACAATCTCTCTCTCTCTCTCTCTCTCTCTCTCTCTCTCTCTCTCTCTCTCTCTCTCTCTCTCTCTGAGGGAGGAGCTCTTGGAAAAATGCTAAAACGGTCAAGTTAGTGGTTGAATTGAGAGTGTATGGTTAGAGCTGAGAGAGAATGACTTACTCTTTAAGGTGGCGGAGGAGACCTTTTATGCTGGGACCTCTGGCCAATACATGGGACAAGGTCGTCAGCTCCGATAGGATCTAGTGCCTTGATTGATTAATCGTGCTCCTTGTTGTGCCAGAGCTGACGATTGGTTCAGGTAATAAGGTAGTAAAGCTCTGAGCATACTCCTTGTCGCTTGGAGTCATTGGATTTGTCACGGAGTGGAAGGCCCCCGCTGAGGGCTGAGCCTTCAATGTGGGCGTCCGGCTCTAGAGGGACGCCCGTGGCGCGAGACTTCGTTTTGGTGGCTGCAATGGGAGTAGCTTGGTCTGGCGGTCTTCCATGACGCCTTTCAGCAGGGCTGGGCGCAGCTTCTAGCCCGTGCTAAGGGCACATTATCATAGGGCTTCTAGGCTAAGCTGTGAAAGGGCTTCGCAAGATGGGGGTTATGATGGGGAACGAGAAGTGAGATCACAATAGAGGAATATGTAAGGGTATGGTATTAACTATTAACCCTACTTGAATACCAGTTGGTTAATGACTTTTACCCCCTTGGAACTGGGCAGCAACAATATCATATTTGGCATGAAGTAGTTGCATACGTTGGGCGATAAGAGAGTGAATTGGTAGGAATTAACAATAACCTGTTACGGTAACCAAAAAATGAGTAACATTGCGAGGTGAACCCGACCATCACTATTCTAGAAGTTCAGTGTTCGAATCTCAATCCCAAGTTCATCCCACGCTCGATGAACTCGGGACTGAGAGCGTTAACGTTCGACCCTATCGGTTCCCACAATTACAAAAAAGCAAGAACGTACGACTAGTGGATGTGATGATCACAGTGGAGATCATACAGCTGAGCTCTAGCCCATTCTCCAATCCATTTTTACTTGTTAAAAAAAGACAGCAGTGATGCTTCTATGTAGATTATCGTGCCCTGGCAGTTTTGGACAAATTCTAGATCTCGATTATAGACGAGCTATTGGACGAACTTCACGGGGCAGCGGTTTTCAACAAACATGATCTAAAATCAGGGTACCATTAGATTCGGATGAAACCGCAAGATGTTCCAAAAATGGCATTACGCACACACGAGGGACACTACAAGTTCCTTGTAATGCCTTTCGGGTTGACAAACGCTCCATCGACATTCCAGTCGTTAATTAATAAGGTTTTTTACCCTTTGTCTTTTCAAAGATATTTTGGTTTACAACAAAACAATGGAAGAACACCGGGGGAGCACCTCAAAGTCATTTTTGGCTGCCTTAAAACCGAGAGGTTGTTTTTCAACAGAAAGAAAAATGTGTTTTTGACCATGGGAGGGTGGATTATTTCAGTCACGTCGTGACCAAGGATGGGGCCATGGCTGATCATCTGAATAAGATTTTGGCTATGTTAGAGTGGCCGATTCCCAAGACTCTTCGAGAACTTAGTGGGTTCTTGGGTTTAACCAGTTATCACAGAAAATTTGTGCAATGATACAAAAGAAAATTTGCAAGAGCCTTAACAGATCTTTTAAAGAAGGATAAATTTGTTGGGAGTAACGAAGGAACCCATGCATTCCATTAATTACAACAAGCCATGACTCAAGTGCCCGTTTTAGCCTGATTTCTCCAAAAAGTTTACAGTGGAGATGAACGCATCTGGTCAAGGGGTAAGGGCAGTACTAATAGAAGAAGGCCAACCCGTAGCTTATTTCAACCGAGTATTGGGTAGCTAAGCCCAACTCAAATCGGTATAGGAGCGCGGGTTAATGGCAATTGTACTGGCGGTACAAAAATGGTGGTCATATTTGTTAGGACGCCGATTTACAGTATTGACCGATCAAAAGAGCTTGAAATTTTTGCTTGACCAGGGTTTGGTGGCCGGGGAACATCAACGCTAGAATTCAAAGTTATATGGGTTCAATTTCAAAATCTTGTATTGACCTGTGGGAGAGAATGGCGCTGTTGATGCGTTGTCCAGAGACGCGGAGAGGGAGTTTCCTTGTCGGCATTAACGGTTTCTCGGATTAGCAACCATGCTAACTTGCTGGCTAAATTGAGCCTTGACCAGCACATTTATGATATTCAGGCGAAAATTGATTCAGCTGCTGGTGACATGGATGTGTATGAGGTCAGGAGGCATGACAGGGGCATGTGTTGTATAAGGGTATGCATATGGGTAAGCTGGTGATTCCACGAACATCTATCTGGGTCTCTCATGTGTTTCACAAATCGCATGCCGGGGCAAGTAGTGGTCATGAAGACATGTAAAAGACGTACCAATGCCTTTCTAGGGAGTTATATTAGATTGGTATGAAGAGGGATGTGGCAAAACCGGTGGTTGAATGTGCCAGATTTCAGTGCAATAAGTACTCCCATTTGGCACCGACAGGGTTGCTCCAACCGTTAAAGCTACCAGAACGGATCTAGGAAGATTTAACCATGGGGTGTTCATCAACCATTTTTTGAAGGAGCTATTTAAGGACTCGGGTACAACCCTAAAATGCAGGACCGCGTACCATCCGCAAACGGATGGCCAGACATAAGTCGTCAATAGAAATTTGGAAACATACTTGTGGTGTTTTTCTTCCACTCAGCCAAAGGAATGGGTGAAATGGCTACCATATATGGGTTGCGTATTGGTATAATACTTCATACCGCTCTTCTATTCGAATGGCCCCATTCAAGCTACTTTATGGACGAGATCCACCGCATTTGATTCGATATGATTCTGATATTGTTGTCACATTTGAGGTGGACAGATATCTACAAGCAAGGGATGAAGTTCTCAAGGAAATTAAGTTGTATCTGCTCCGGGCACAGTAGATTATGAAGACTCATGCTGATGGTAATAGAAGAGATGTGGAATTCGTGGCTGATGACTTGGTTTACTTGAAACTATGACCATATCGGAAGGTTACGGTAGCTAAAAGCACAAACGAGAAGTTGGCTCCGTGTTTCTATGGGCCATTCCAGGTTCTGACTCGAGTGGGCAAAGTGGCGTATAAGTTAAAGCTTCCCGATAATGCTTCTATTCATCCGGTTTTTCATGTTTACTAGCTTAAGAAGGTTGTCGGAAGTCAAGAGGTGCTCACAACCCTTCCCGAGGAATTGACTGCCACGGATGATGGGATGCTGGTTCCAGAAAAGGTGGTGCGAAGCAGAATACAGCGAGGTGTTGAGGAATGGTTGGTCCAGTGGAAAGGCTTACATGAGGAGAAAGCAACTTGGGAAGAGAAAGAGTCGGCTCAGCGACAGTTTCCCGAGTCTTACCTTGAGGACAAGGTGATATTTCAGAGAGAGGGGGGGAGGGGGTTATTGATATGAACCGACCAAAGTTGACAAAGGTGTATCAGAGGCGAAGAAGAAATCAATAGGGGCTGTTTAGTACTTTCCGTAATTAAAAATATTTATAGTAATTATATGGTATTTAATTTTGTTTAGGACATATCCTTTAGGTAGGAGGCTTAAATAAGGAGGGTTAAGCCCCCATTAGGGTTAGACAAGTTTTTCACAGTTTACATTCTGTTTGGAGACTTCCTGATTCTCAAAATTCAGGCTCCCCTTTATTGATTAATCAAAGCATTAGGTTATCTTTGATTCTGTTGTTAATCTGGTCTTATCATTTTCATCTATTAATTAAATAAAGTAATAAACAATACAAATTACCTTACAACCCTCCCAAAGTTGTTTTTGCAAGCCTTCGCACAATATAAGACAGCAAAGCTGCCTTAGTGGAAGGTCATTAGACAATGATAGTTGACCACCTCTTGAATCCATATACCGAAGGTTCTTCATGTTTGCAGAGTAGACCGTAGGAAGATCTTGTTCTTGTTTTTTTGTTGGGTGAAACCGAAAATCCATTTTTATTGCTTCGATCTTGTCAAGTTCCTGTGATAGAAGAACAAAATGGTATCAGGATAGATTCAAAATTTTTGTTTATACATAAATAATACATCATGCAAAGCTAGCTTAACCATTACCGCAGTTGCACCCATAACACATATCTTAAAAATATCTTCCCTCTTCCAAACTCTACTATGTTTTTCAGGATTCTTGCGGTGTTCACCTCTAACGATGTGGTGTCCCATTTCTTGCACCAGATCATGCATATCAAACCTTCCATTGGAAATAGTTATGAGAGCCTTTTGTATCAACACCTTCACTCCTATAACAGGATGAAAACCACAAGCATCAAGCATCTCCATTGCCCTATCTTTCTTCTCCCACCTAAAAAAACATGCTATATCAAGAAACAAGTCTTGCTCAAGTGGTTTAAGTCCATCAAAGCTGACTTTTAGCGCTTCCAAAATATTATCATCCGGGATGTCTTTCAGTCTGGCTAATGTACTCCTCCACTCATGAATGTTTTTGTCACACAAGAAAGAACCGATTACTGTAAGTGCTAATGGAAGCCCACCAGCATAAGAGACAACCTCTTTAGAAAGCTGCCCGTAATCTTCCGTCCATCTGTAATCCCGGCATGCATGCTTGCAAAAGAGCTTAATAGACTCATCATCGTTTAGCAAGCGAATATTGTGCATCACATCTACTCTGTGTGCATTTAATAAATGCACATCTCTTGTTGTGATTATTATTCGACTTCCTTCACCAAACCAATCATGTGATCCAGCTAACGCTTTTAGTTGGTCAAGCTGATTGACATCATCTAGCACAATCAAGACCATTTTGTGGCACAACCTATCCTTTATCATTTGTCTTCCTTCCTCAACTCTCTCTATTGTCACTTGCTTTTGTTTCAAAACACCAAAAATGATTTTCTCTTGCAATTTTTCCGATCCATTTTTGCTTGATTCCTCCCGGATATTTTTTATAAAGCAGCAACCATCAAACTTGCTAGAGATTTCATCATAAATAGCAGACACAAGAGTAGTCTTACCACCACCCCCGACCCCCCATATTCCAATCATGCGCACGCCACCTGAGCCAATTTGTAACTTTGATTTCAGATCTTGCATGCGAGCCTCTATTCCAACCAGGTTTTCATTTGCACTTTGAGTTACTAGATGCAGCCTACGAGAAATTGTGTCAACAATTTCTTTGATAACCTTTGATTCATGCCTACACGTTGGACATACAAGGATAATCAACACATGCTCACATTGACGAAAGAGGTAACGTTTTTCATGTTCCATGAAATAGAAATAAGGGATCATAATCACCATTAAAATTTAATATTTTAAATAGAAGTTGAAAAGTTAAATTTAAAGGTAGTTTGTAACAATTTTCTCGGGAAACATCGAAAATAGTTTCATATAACAAAAAGTGAAGCAAGATGGATGTGTTGCGGCTTGAAGCGAGGCATCAAGTATGCTATTAGAATCAGAACTTAACGAAGTCCATCAAAACTTAATTTAAGGTTATTCATAATCCTAGGACTTGATACATATCTTTTAACTTTACCAAAATGATAAATTGATCTAGTAGAGCCTGTGATTATCTAGTTCATCAACATCATCGAATAATCAAAACATTTAGATAAAAACTTCTAAGATACAAGTATACATGTGTTTCACAAAAACAATGAAGAAAATTACCCATTGGCAATGTGCTTGGATTCCCATCCAGAAATGTTACTTGCATCCATGAGTGCTTTTCTCCAAGATTCAACATTGTTCTCGTTCTCCAACTCATGTTTGGAAAATGTTTCTCCATATTTTCTCTTTTGTTTTCGCACATCAGATGGATCCACATTATAAAATATGGGCAAAACGATTTGGTTTCCGGTATCCTTGCATTTCATGATATGTGCAAGTTCATGTAAGCACCATGAAGAATCTGCATAGTTTTCAGAGAATATGATGACAGCAATTTGTGATTCTTCTATAGCATTCATAAGGGATGGACCTATCGATTCACCCCGAGGAAGTGTTTCATCGTCCTTGTAGGTGTAGATGCCTTGTTGTTCAAGAGCTGTGTAGAGATGATCTACAAAGGTCTTGCGGGTATCCTCTCCTCTAAAGCTAAGAAATACATCATACTTCCATGATTTAGAAGAAAATACCGGAGCGGAAGGGGAAAATGATGATGATGATGCCATTGATGTGTTGATATGTTGCCAGTATGTGGTTTGAGCACCTCAATGAAATGAACTTTATACAGACAGATGTGAGTTTCCAATAAAACCTGTTATCATATAGAAAAACCTTGTCAGAACTCATAATTGGAGTAACCGGTTACCACTAATTTAGGTGATATCAGTTGGTTTTAACACAATTACATTATACATACTAATATTTTGCTTATAGCTGTATGTTGAGATTTTTCTGAAAAGACAGGGTGAAAATTTCCCAACAACACCAAACTTTAGCATAATCCCTTTCTGAAATCTTTACTTTGCAAGCTTATACTTCAATTTCCATAGGATTTGTTCCTTTAATATCTTCTTTCAACTTGAATCATTTTGAGTATGTGGATGCTTTGCCTCTACAACTTGACTCTTCTCTCAAGTCTCTAGATTGGTTAACCACAAAGTGAAGATAATGGAAAAGTAAATATAATTCCCTTATCTTTATAATCAATTTTCATAGTTTCAACATTTAACCACCACACTTTTACATTGTACATTCTCACACCAAATTTATTGCATCACCTATGCTATTTGTCAGATAACTTATACCCCAAAATTTCACCAAATACATAAATACCATCTCTGACCTACCGTTCCATACAATAAAATATGGAATAAAGTAATACACCCCAGGGATTTTTACATTAAATAATGATATACACTACATCTTTTACCTAGAGTATATATCTTGGTTAACAATTCATTTGTATTGCATTCAAATTTCAAATCCAATGATTCACTAGTATAGTGTGAACAAAGTTGACCACTTTGGTACAAACCAATAATAATGTCATTACACACCCAGCATTTACATTGTTTACGAACAGCTTCTCCTATTTCATGCACAGGGTACACTCAGAAAGTCAATCGAAATTATGTTACTTAATTTCTTAGTTTAGCGGACTCTATCTATAAACATGATTCCAGGTGTTTCTTAATGAAAAAACAAGAAACTTCCCATCAAGACATGTCTATTTACAGGAAAGTTACTAAAAGTATGGATTTCCTATAAACGGTCCCACACTCCCACTTTCATCTTTAAAATCATGATCTTCCAATAATTTTACACATCATTGCTGCCACTTAGTCATTCTCTATGGATAGAAAGGGATATATTCATATTTATAGATTGATGTCAACATCTATCTCTCCTAGGACAGAGGACACTTATAGCCTTCAAGATTTTTTCACTAAGTCACTACATTACAACTTTCAAAAGCCTACCATGTACAAAATTCACACTCATAATCATCATAACGTCTTCATTTACCATTGTATAATCATCATAAGGTCTTCACAAAGCTTACCTTTATGACCTTTTGCTTTACGGCTAAAACCCATAACTTGTATCCGAATAAAAAAATTTAGTATCTTTATTGAATTCCCCAAGTATTTGGTTCTTAAACGTAGTGAAACACAAATTCAAATAGTGCCAAGCTTACTTGGATTTGCTCAAAAAACACAGCAGCGCACAACGGACCAATCCGCCTATTATATTTTATTTTTGTATCGACAACTCATACACATATCATTAGGCTCATTTACTTCCAAATTCCATTCGTTTATAACATACACAACAGCATACTAACTTCACGAATTGCTTAATTTGATCATCTAACTACACTAATTCAAAAGCTTCACAGCTTTGGACTAAATTAGGTCATAATACGATTTCTCACATTCCGAATTGACATTTTTTTCACTGTTTGATTAAATTTACTTAATAAGTTATATAAAAACATCATTAACAGCTAAGCGCTTCCATTTCTTTCTTATTGATAATTTGTGGCTCATCAAGTTATCAGTTTAGGGAACATACCTCAAATTCCCAGCAGCACCAAACTTTTAGCAGACGCGCTCACTAAGCTCTTCAGTTTGCAAGCTTATACTTCAATTTCGGAAAATTCCTTCCTTAATTTCTCTTTCGAACTTGGATCAATTTGAGTAGGTCGGTATCTTTTCTTCTATCGTTGACTACCCTCTCTCTCAGTTTTAGAAAGAGTAGGAAAAAAAGTAACTATAAATAAGAGAACATTACAATTTTGTTCTCTGAATAATTTTTTAAAATTTTTTGGTCATAAAATAAAGAGTAAAATAAACGAATGGTCCCTGTGGTTTGAGTTAATTTACATGTTTAGTCCTTAACTTAGTTTTAATTCGGACCGTCCTATAGTTTGATTTTGTTACGATGTTGGTCCCTAGCGACTCAAAATGACCAATATAGCCATATCTATTATTTTCATTGTGTTGTTTTATTAACTTATTAAATAAAATTTTAAAAGAAATTTCTTATTAGATATGGCCCCTAGTCTTTCTAATATTGTGAAGAATGAAAGGGAAACCTAAACCACCGGCGACACCTCAGTTCCCCCTTCCTCCTTCTCCCCTCTTTCCGGTGCCACCTCCACAATGCCACTGAAATCGCTACCGCCGACGATGAAAACCTTCACGCAGTTGCCTGGTGTTCATGGGAAATGCGTTGCTCACTCCTCCTTCCAATCATCTTCCCCCTTTTACCCTGAATCAGCGAATCATCCAACAATTATCTGTTGCCCTTCTCCTCTTAACCAATGACACCCACAACCCACCTTAAACCCGTGTCAGCGGATCCCACAAGAAGAAGCAACCTATTGCAGGAGACCCGACGTCCGACGACCAAATCAACCAACGATTTCTGGATTTCGATTTCTTCACTACATGTTTAATCTAAGGTTTAAAATGTCAGACTGAATTAACGTCGAATCATTCCAAGGGCGGAGGATGGGGAACGACTGGAAGCTTCAAGTTAGACCCCTCCGATCCACCAAAATGAAAAAACCAAAGGGAGAAGATTGGATGAAGTAGTGTTGAATTGTGGTTGCCCTTTGTTAAACCTTTAAATCGCAAATCTGTATGTAACAAATTTTCTAATTATTGATCAATCTATCGAGTCTCAATGACATAATATGTTCTCTTGTGTCGATTCACCTAGGGGGTGTTTGGCTTATCTTTTGAGAGGCCAAAAGTTCTTTTTGGAAAAGATAGAATGCAAAAGATGTTTGGTAAAACCATTTTAAAAGTTACTTTTTGATTTTTTATATAAGGAAAATTGACATTTTGAAAAAGTCAGGAAATGCTGTCTTTTTATAAATTTTGTCAAAATGACTTTTGGCTCTAAAAAAGATAAGCCAAACACCCCCCTAGATTGTATTTAGGATTTTTGTATCTGCGATTTTTGTTTCAACGATTTTGCTTTTGGATTTGAGGCACAATTTCAATTTTAGATGTATTTCAGATTTATTGTTTAACTTCACATAGATTTATGGTTGGATTTAAGGTACAAGTTCAATTTTAGATGTATTTTAGATTTATTGTTGAACTTTACATAGATTTATGGTTGGATTTGTGTTTAATTTGGGGTGATTTATATGGTACTGGATCTATGGTCAAAGATGATGACCGGAGTTGGTATCGAGAACTAGATTTATGGTCGGAGATGGTGCCCAGATGTGGTGTCGGAAACGAGAAAAGGATTAAGGTGGAGTGGACTTGTCGGTTCCATTTTCAGTAATATATTAACAATTTACATTATTTAAAATGATAGAAACATGGTGTTCGAGATTAAGTTTCGAGACATAAAACTTTAAGCTTGCAACAGAAAACTTTTCATTTCAAAACTTGAACATATAAATTCCGACAAAAGATCACATTACATGAACATGTGAGATTTAGATCAACAACCATAGAAGGATAAGATTAATAACATTTGTTGTCCTTTGGTCCTCACGGGAGGTTGAAAGATGATGATGATGATGATGGCAAGAACTCAAAGTAGAATCCCTCTAGAGAAAGTCCACCAACAAGCTCCAACACTAGATGAATGCTAGTTCAACTCTTGATAATACAACCTCTTGAGTTTGAACACCCAAAAAAGAATTTTTGGTGTTCAATAGAGTGTATTCTCTTCTTTTATCAACTAACAACTTATAGAGAGAATGAGAGAGTTTGTGAGAGTAAAAATTTCATTTACATGCTTAAGCATGAGGAAAAATGAAAGCCTTTCACTCTTTTTAATCACCTCACACATGCAAGAGTCAATCATGACTAATATAAAAGTCTCTACATGCATTGGACCACCCATAAAGGTGGTATGGAGTGATTATACATGAAATCATGAGAGATAGGAGGGAAAGTTAGTCAAACACTCATTCTCTCTCCTCTTTAATACTCCAAGTCTTCTATTTTATAAACCTAGCTTTTATATTTTATAGACTTTCAACTATATATACATATATTTGTTAGTTTTATTTATTTAATCTAACTCTTTAAATTAAATAAATAAATCTCACACAAAGTGAATCATTTAATAATGAAACAATAAAAGTACTAAACTTTTAATGATTTATACACTCTTCTGAATCGCATTTTATTATTATTATTATTATTATTACCATGTAATAACAATTCAAGATTTCTAATATTTTAATATAAGTCAAACTCATATACTAAAATTTTAATTCAAGTGTCTACTTGTTATTGGTGTGACCCTATAGGGTCATATGTTATTAGCAATATTGTTTTATTATCAATCTTGAGCAGATAGAACCAACAATCTCCCACTTGCGCAAGATTGAATCGTACAAGGATATACATAGTGGTGAATGTTTAGCAACATTTCACTTACCCCAACAACACATGACGAAGTGCCATTCAACAACATTTAATTCCCATAAGCCCAAAGCTTCAATTGATGTAACTAGGTGATGTATCGGTTATCCTTTTGTTTCGAACATCATGTTAAACATGAGACATGGATCGCAATCATTCTCATTTGGTGTTCAACTTTAGTAAGATTCCTTAGATGTATCACTCTCAACACATAAGAGGAAAAAATTCCACATTGACTACATACGCCTCTTATATAGATCATATTATACCTAATGATGGCCTTATGACTGCATACAACCAATCTATGTCGGTAAGGAAATTGAAATCATATTGTATGATAAAGCCACCGACATTGTGTGCCTGCTTAATGAACTAAATGAGATATTGTTGGATTAGTGTCTAAGTCCATAACTATTTTGGTATGTACTTGACCCGATGGTGCATGGTCCTTTTGGGTTGCCTTCACCAAAGCAACTTGATAGGATGAATTATGGAGAGAGAGGATTAATTATGATTTATTAATATATTATGAGAATAATATATTAAAGGAGAAATCATATTGTTTAATTAATATTAGTCAAGAATTAATAAGAATTAACTTTGTGGCTAAAAGACATTAATTAAACTTAAGGGACTAGAACTGTCAATTGTGTGATAGTTGAATATTGGGCTAATGGACTACATATTAGAGGGGTGGACGAATTCTATGGGTAAACCCATTAGAAATCGTCCAAGGTCTCTAAGGAGGGAGTCCATGGGTTGCTTAGGGCCTAAGCAGTCAAATTAGAGTTTCCTTGTTAGACAACCCTAATAGCCTCACTATTTAAGGATCCCTAGAGCACCAAAAACGTGGTGAACTGATTCCTTAGGGTTTCTACACATTTTTGGTGCCTCCTCTCTTATCATTCTTCATCCTCTTGCTCTTGGTGTTTATGAGCCATTAGAGGAGTGATATTTGTGACTCTAAGCTTTCTAAAGCCATTACAAGGAGGATTTGAGATTGTTATTGCTACATAACAATCAAGGTAAGATCTAAACTCCATTCATAAGTTAATATGATTAATTGTATGCTAGATCTAAGGTTTAAAGTCTTGGATGAATTGCATGTACAATAGAGAAACCTAGATCCAAGCATTAGGGTTTGCATGAGCACATAGGTGATGGGTTTTGGTCATAAGACATCCTACAATATGTTTTATTATGTAATTTTCGTTTTCCCGCACAGTAGAAGAGGAGGCAGTAATGAAAAATTTTCTAGTTTTTTTCTATTAAGTTTAAATTGTGGGGTTTTATAAGTATTTGATGAATTACTTTTGTAAAATATAGAGTTTTGATGATATTTTAATTTATTATGCCACTAATAGATTTGGAAATTAGTGTCATAAAATAAAAAGTGCCACTATATATTAAAGGTTATAGTGGTATAAAAAAAGTGCCACTAAAAGTAGGCTATAGTGGCACAAAAACAAAATGCCACTAAAACTTTGTGCCACTAAATGTAATTTTATTTGTAGTGTGAGGTGGATCCTACCTCTAATAATGTTGCTTCTAGCCTCCACATTGTTGCGTCGTGTGAGGGATGTCAACGGGGACAAACGGCACGGGGATTGCATCCGCCGCCCCCGCCCCCGCCCCCACCCCCAAAATCTCCATCCTTTCCACCCCCGCCCCCGTTCCCCCGTCCCTTATTGATTTTGGGCTAACTTATTTGGGTTAAAATAAGTTCTTGTTTGGGCTAAAAGAAACAATTTTTTGGTTAACAAATAGATATTTATAACATAATTTTACATGTTACAAACAACTTAAAAGCATGTTTTTTGTACATAAAAATCATTTTATTGTTTATTATACTTATATAATTAATATATGTCAATTTATATAATTTATTAACGGGGCTCCCACGGGGGTTTCGGGACGGGACTATCAACCCCCGCCCCCTCCCCCGAAATTAAAACGAGGGTTAACCTTGCCCCCGCCCCCGCCCCCTTCCCCGATTTTTTTCAACAAATGCCCCCATACAAGACGGGGCCCCCGCGGGATCGGGGTCCCACGGGACTTTTTGACATCCTTACGTTGTGCCTTATGAGGTAGCATAGTCCTTTTTCTCCAGTGATGCTGCATGGGGTTTTTGGCTCAAAAATCCATAAATCCATAAAAGGTGCTCTACAATGTGAATGGGGATCTCATGGCCATAAAGTTGGCACCTTTATGTCATGAGACCCCTCCAATAACTGAGATCTGAAAGTAGAACCCCATGAATCACTTTACAAATCCGAAAATGGCTTAGGAAGCCCTAAATGCACCCGAAATCTAAGCCCTAAAGATGAACAACCAAATGGAAGACCAAAACATGAGGCATTTACCTTGATTGAGCTGAAGATGGAATAAGATCTCTGGATCTACAAGCCCCAGCTCGAATTCCCAAGCTTCTTCCTTTCTTTCAAGCTTCACAAACCACCCAAAAGTACCAAAATGGCCTTAGATCACACAAAACGGCTAGGGTTTCGATATATAACTTCTTGAGAGAGATAGGGACGAGGGAGGCTGAGTTAAGTCGTTTAAATAGGGTGCAAACCCTCAGATTTAGGGTTTCCCTCATACAGAACCTACTCGCCGAGTCAGTCTCCCGACTTGTCGAGGAGGTCACTTAAAATGCCTGCGGATCACGACCCTACTCGACGAGTTGGGCCACCAACTCGTCGAGTCCCAGAGAAAATACAGAAGTGTTTAAATTAAATGCGTACCGGGAATCAGGTGCTACAATATCTCTGATCGGATCCACGACCGTCTTGCGGTTGAGAGCATCGACCACCACATTGGCCTTTCTCGGGTGATAAAAGATTTCACAATCATAATCATTTACCACGTCCAACCACCAGTGTTGCCTTATATTCAGATTCGGCTTATCCATCAGATACCTCAGGCTCTTGTGATCTATGTAAATAGTATAATGAACCCCATAAAGGTAATGCCGCCAAATATTAAGGGCGAAAACCACAACCCCCATCCAAGTCATGAGTCGGATAATTCGCCTCATGAGGCTTCAGCTGCCTCGAAGTGTAAGCGATCACACGACCCCTCTGCATCAACACTGCTCCCAAACCCGTGATTGACGCATCACAATAAACCACAAAATTCTCAACACCCTCTCGGTTTCTCACACAACCGTTGCCTGAAGGTCTCAAAAGTCGTCTGCTACTCAGTCCCCCCATGAAAAATAACCATCCTCTTTGTCAATCGAGTCAAAGGAACAACTATCTTGGTTCATATAAGTTCATATGTAAGTTCAAGAAATTATGGAAAACTTCAAGAAATTAAACACATCTAAGTTCATATAATGAAGTCTAAAACACAACCCCAACTTATAAGGCCATCCACATCTTGTTTAATCTATTGGCCTAAGAAATAGGCAAGGTAAATGAAGATGTAGGCAAACATCAAGCTGCAATTAAATCTGAGAAAAGAATTATCCATGGATGAACTTAGATGTGTTTAAATGAATTTTGGATCATTTAAAGAAGTATCAAATAAGAAACTATGCACCTTCATACTTCGGTACGTTGGCATATATAATACCTCAGTTATTAGAGTTTCTTTTGAGGAAAAGGAGAAGATTTCAGTTGCAAAGATGGAATATCATGCTCAAATCTCAAACAAAAACCAACAATATGACCAAATTGAAAACAAAAACTTGTTATACAAAATTGAAAATAAAAAATCAAACAATATCACCGGTGTAGAGAGAGAATATCAATGACCAAATATCCGGTCACCGGTTCCTTGAATAGAGAGGAGAGGGGGGGGGGGTATCACATGACCAAATTGAAAACAAAAACCAAATCGATGAAATTGTTAGTGTTCGAAGGGTAGAACATAAGCATAATTTGACAAATTAGGGTTCAACACGTAGAAGATAAGCACAAACATCTGGCATCACAAGGGAAGAGTGGTGAATGTTAGAGGTGGCGATGGTAGTACAACAGGGCTCCCAACATAGAAATAAAACATATATCCGGAGAAAAGCGGGGAGGCCATGGTCTCCCCGGGCTTCTTAAGGGTTTTTGTATACTAGGATATGCATATTTTCTAAACGATATTGTAAATCTTCGTATATGATGGTAAAAACAACTATTAACAAGAAGAAGCCTCAAGACAAAACTAAAGTACACTACTAGAAAAACAACCTTTTACGACGCTCATTGCGCGTCGTAAAACGCTCAGACGACGCGCAAATGCGCGTCAAGGAAGGCCCTATCATAAAGAGAGACGATGCGCATTTACGATGCTCATTTACGACACGCATTTACGACACGCATTTATGACACGCAATGCGTATCAAGAAAGGCCCTGTCATACAGGAAGACGACACGCATTTGCATGTCGTAACCTTAGGAAGTGCATTTATGACACGCATTGCGTATCGTTAAAGCCCCTGTCATAAATGAAGATGACACACATTTGCGTGTCATAAGCTTCAATAACCATAATACAAAAATATGTAAACAAATATATACCAAAACAATCAACTTCATCTAATAACATCATGTCAAAAAATTGTAATACATTGATATTAAGGGGATCTAATTGTACATTGTTATTAAGAGGTTTTCCCTAAATATATAACCTAATACTACATTGCTATTAAGGGACACCTTCTGCAATGTAATGCTATACAAACTAAAAAGATATACACAAAGATGATAAACATCAAATTCCAACTAAGTAGATTTGCATCTTGCCTTTCATAATTCTTTAAGACTAATGAACCCTTGCTTCGATAATTCTTGTGACCTGATCAAATAAAATTCAAAAAATTAATAGGCTAAAATAATTATTAGAAGAATCAAACATGGAATGTTCGTTGTAGATAATACCTAAGGCAAATAGACAATCCTTGATCATTTGAACTAGAGAGCATATCATCACAATTCCATCTAACACCACCCATGAGAACTCGTAAAGCTACTCAACCAACATATCATGTCATGTAATGTATTTTTTATTAGTATATTTTCACATAGAAAAAAAGTGAAATAAATGAAAATAGTAAGTACCGATAATGATGTATTATTTCAAGTGAGATGGAGATTTTAAACTACCACGTATTGAAATATAAAGAACCTCAAGCACAAAATAGTTTCAAGTACACGCCCTTTGATTGTCTGGATATAAATGAAAATAGCATGTTCTTCACCCCACCCGGATTCCCAACTATTGTCTCCTTTCACTCCAACTCCACCTTTATACATAAGCCAATTAATCCAATCATCAAAATCTTCCATAGCTCTGTTCACATCACATCCCAATCATCAAAATCTTATAAGCTAGATTCATGAATTTGGAAAAAGAAAATAAAATAACTGGAAGCATACTTCTGCCATTCGAAGCCATGAAACCACATGAAAACAACTGCTCAATGTCAGCAATGTCAGCAGAACATACGAAACACTACCTCCTTTAGTGTACCCATAACCAACACTTCCCAATATTAAGCGGTCAAAGCCTGCAGATGTGGGATCACATACTATGAACAATATTACACACAATTAAATCAAACATTAACATTTAGGCACCACAATACAAATAAATTAGACTAAATTATGCATTATTTATGATTTATGATATGCTAGTAGCTCAGTCTATGAAGGTTAAATGAAATAGGAGAATTAGAGTATTAGATTATAAATATGGATATTTTATCTAGAAAAAAAATGATCAATAATTCACACAAATTAACAATCACATGCCACATACTCTCAGTTTCATTCAATACTATCATCTTACCGACCGATGAGGGCAGGGATTCATTATAGCAGAGTCCACAACCTTCAAACATTAAGATTTCATACAATAATACATCAATGCACATTAATCAAACATTCAAAGTTACACCAATTTAAAGATGGGACTACTTAAATAACAACAATACCCTGTCAAAGCTTACCTGAGTTTGTTCAGGTATAAGGAGGATATCCTTTCCTAAAGAATCTGCCAAAAAGACCTATAAAAAAAATTAAACTTGCATGTTAGAGATTATATATGTTGCCTAATAACAGACCTAATATGCATAAACCAAATATCAACTTCAAGTAAGTAAATAAAGAAAGAAAACTGGAGGAAGAGAAAACCAGAATTCTGTAGATATGGCAGCCGGAAGCAACATAAATCCAAAAAGAAGTTTTGTCGTTACTAACAAAAAAACGGCTTATAATGCAGGTTTGTATGGCATCACATTGCACGAGCACATAAATTCAAGAGCATTATTTGAAGCTGAGGTTTGTATAATGGATGGATAACAAAAGATAAAGAACAGAAGGATGAGAAGGTATGAGTAGCTAGGGGTGTTAATCGGGTCAACCCGATCGGGTTTCGGGTTAATCGGGTCGGGTTATTTGGGTTTTTTTAGAAAAAAAAATCTGACTCGAAACCCGACCCTATTATGCTACGGGTTAGTCGGGTTTCGGGTAAATAGGGTCAAACCAATCGGGTTAGTCGGATTAATTATAAATTAGGCATTTGATTGTTTTGTGACTTGAAGAAATATATATAACGATTATTATTTATTAACTTTTTTTAAACATGCAACTAAATTACCATTACGGTTCTCTACTCATTATTTTTATCCATGTAGCCAGCAACTCATGATCCCACTGATGTATATGAAAAGCATTAGACTAAGATTTTAGAACACCACTAAAATGATTAAATTCCCTACTAAAAATCAAACCTATTTATTATCTAGAAACTTAGGTAACTATATATGTGTCAATTCTTGTAATTTCTCTTCTATTTTTCTTATATGACAAACTGCTTCCATTAATGTTTCCGAAAGTGCCCCTGAGTACATATATAAGTACAAATTTATAGAGCACATTTCACCAAGCTCTTCTTCCACTTTCTTGTATATATTTTCTTGCAAGCTTTAAGATTTTTTCAGGTCACCGGAAAGCACATCACCACCACCTAAAAGATTCTTACTCCGGTGATCATCATCAACTAAATCTTCATGCCCTTGAGATGAATATGAGAAAACTTCTTTAACCACAGTCCGATCGGTTTCAAACATGGACAAAACTTGAAAAGACAACATGTCAAGATCTTTTTGGAGTGGACTCACTGTAATTGAGTAATTCAATTGATCCCTTTTCAGAGCTGATTCTGAAGTTGTAGCTCTTTTTTGTAACTCCTTTTTAATGGAACTCAATTCACGTCTTTCTTCATCGAATCATAACATCTGCTCATTTATTGAGTAAGCACATCTTGAGTGTTCATTTTTTAGGCTTTGAAACTCTCCAAGAATCTTTTTATGGTTTTCTTCAAGATCTTCCACAAGTACTTCATAGTAACACTCCATTTGTTCCAGCTTTCTAACAAGACTTTCACTTTCAGCTTTTGCTATCTTCAACTCGTTTAAAAGTTCCAGATGTTGCCCTTCTGTTGAGTTAATTGTTGATGTAGACCCTGGTTCTTGAAGGGGTAGAATTGGTCTTTTCTCTAATTTCATTTTTTTTTCAACTACTGTAGATTGTTTTTGAACCTTGAACATTCTTATTTAAGATCTGTAACCTCTTTCATTAATTCTTGGCTTGAAGAATCTTCAATAGCTAGTTCTTGTTGCAAATTTTGTGTTTCTTTACACATTTCATTTGCATAATTCTGTAAAGTGTTTACTTCCATTTCGAGCTCAAAAATCGATGACTCAGCAACCTCCAAGCTTCCTCTGAGCCTTTGATTCTCTTCATAAGAAATTGCCAATTCATCAGATCCGTTTCTTTTTTTGACTTAGTAACCCTGTTCTTAATGCTATCAACTTCATGAGTGATTGATGGATCATACTTGTAGTTTTCTGATGTGTTTGATGAGTCATCTTTGCTCCTGCTCCTTATGGGGACTATTGGCAACAAGTGCACCTATTCGAGTATCAGATCTTAGAGCATCCACAGCAGAGATATATGAGTCTTGGTTAAAGAATAAAAAGGGTAAAGGATCAGACGTGGTGAAGCCGGATATGCAACAATGGTTTGGGACTTTGATATTGAATGGTCTTTTAAGGGTTGTTTCTGGAAAGAGGCTTTTGCTCAACAAGGAAACTCTTTCAGTTATTTGCAGTAACAAGGTTCCTCAGTCAATATCACAAAATTTAACTTGAGTATAAAATCCTAATGCTTACTCATTAAATAGACCATGACCATCAAGATCATTCTCCCTTATCTTTGGGCCAGTCCTATACCATCCTACCACATGCTCCTTAGCTGCAACAAAAACTTCAATATTTCAAAAACAACTTTACTGCATAAACTAGGAAAAATATGAATTAAAACGATATCAATAATATAAGTTTTCTTTGTTATTTTTATCATTTATAATATCGATAATTCTTGACAACTTAGTAATAGAAAAGATCATTATTTATCATTTTCCTCTTAGTTTCTATAACTTTTGGAAATTCACTTAATGTGTTGTGAATACATGGTACTCTCTAATCATATAACCTAAAATACCCTCTGCATAATTTCTAATACTGTTATTTATTTTATTTTCAAGGTGTGATTTACAGGGGAGCAATCTTAGCAAACCCAAGTTACTTTAATCTGAATAAAAATTAATCAAACAATGTAACTTTCTCAAGCCATGGAAGTAAATTCATATTCAAGTGGGAGAGGTAAACCAACAAATGAGTAGTATTCGTATATTAAATGTGCAGAAACTTATTTTAAGGATTTAATTTTGCTGTTGGGTTATTTGGATATTAAAACCAGATTACCTATGGTGATAAACATAGACTTAAGTGCAACAAAGTAAATAAATAAATAAATAACATTATAAACATAGACTTAACTGCAAACCATCATACTTACTTAAACCGGCCTAACTATGAGAATGACCAAAATACCCCTCATTAGCTCCTTTATTCTGTACTTCTACTTATTTCCTACCCTTAAGACTACTAGGAAGTGTCACAGAGTTAGGTGATTTACTTATTGCTTTATAAATGTTTATAAATCCTGTGATTATTTTGGGTTTGAATGAATAACACACAGTTGGATACATGGATTGCAATCCTATTGTGTAGAAAGTGTAGATCACTCCTACACATTTTGAAGAACTATGCAGAATCCATTCATCTAAAAATAACAAGAAGAAAAAGAGAACAAATTCTTTAGCTTTTCTGATAGATCACCACTAGGCATCACCAAATTTTGACCAATATAGATTATTTACAAATGTACTCACTACTCGTTCCCAGTAAAGCACTCTTGTCAATTCAATAGTCACGCACTAGGGCTTCATAGCACAATAGAAAGAGAAAGCAACATTAGCATAGAAGGCAGGTACCTGATACAAGATTCATGGTTCAGGTCTATAGAACTTCAAGTTCAGGAACTCCTCGGTATCTATAGAACTTCAAGTCCAGGAACAAACAGTAGAAACCATGTATCCACAATTCATGAAGTATTGTCAATTTCTAGGTTAACCAAAGTAGAAAATCCAATAAATTTGTCAAGAAATGTATACATGTACTCAAGTTAAAAAGACACGAGAGTACCTTTGGCGGGAGCATTGATAAATAAAACCCTATACGAGGCATTTCTGGCTTATGTAGTTAATAACGAGGGTTTATGGGTTTTCTTGGTGGGGTATTCTTTTTATCAGTGGATTCATCTTACTCAATCTCACATACTGATATTGATTTCCTGCTTCTAATCCTAGAACTTGAACAGTAGCTCTTCTTCCTCCTCTTTGACCTAGAATCATATGAATCGTCTGAATCATTGATGTGAAGAACTTGAAGATGAAAGATGGAAACAGAGGTGGAGGAGCACAAGGGAAACCAGATACAATAGAAATGAAGGCCAAAGACCGCCTAAGAAGTGATTGATGCCAAAAAAATAGGGGGGAAACGAAAATCGCTAAAATCGCATGAGATAATCCATGAATTTTAGGGAAATACCACCGGTTGTTTGGGGTTTTTCTTAGTAGCGGGATTTTTTTATAATTCTTTTGGGATTTCATTGTGTAATTTTTTGGAGTGCAATTCGATCATCAATGGTAGAAGGGTTTTTACAGAGAATGAAGATCTAGAGGGAAGGATGAGGATGCATATCACGGGTGGTTTAAAATAGTGATGGGGGTTTTGTTATCGGTGTAGTGCGACAGGAAAGAATGGTTGGAGAAGATGGTCGGAGACACTTGGCGGAGCGAGATCGGAGGTCGGGTGGTGGTACGATGCTGCTATGAAGACGAAGGCCTAGGGTTTTTTCTTGCTAATTGGAAATTTTTGGGATTCAATAGGCGGGTCAAATCCCGCCATAAAAACGCGTGTTTCATTAAAATGTTATAAAGCGACACATTTAGAGGACGCACATTTTATGAAAGGCGCCCTTCGCATTTACTTTTTTTTTCTTTTCTAACACTACTTTTAGGGCACGCACAAATGCGTGTCCTATATCCTTCAAATTTTGCAAAATTGACATTATTTTTTAGGGCTCACACAAATGCGAGTCCTCTATCAGCGAGTGTCATTGTTTGCGCGTCATTAAAGGGTTGTTTTCTAGTAGTGGTAGCAAAACATGGTGTCGTAGAAATAGAGGAACCCAAAAAATTAAAGTAGTACAGGGAAAGAACTCATCATGGTTAAATAAAAGAATAAAAAGAAAACCATAAACCTACAAACCAGCCACTAAGACATAATCAGAACTTGTTCTCCATAGGTCACCATATAATATTAATAGAAGATTTTGAATCATGTTGGACTTGGATCGTAAATGTCTTTCTAGCATAAACTTTCTCCTCGTCCCAAAATTCCGAGGAATCTGTTGCAACTTTTGTTGTTTGCAGCTGATCACCTTTACTTTTCCTAGGAACGAGCTCAGCTCCAACATAACTCTCATTCTTCAATAAATTCCAATCCATGACTTTTAGGGAAAATGAAATCATATTGTATGATGAATTTGGAAATGCAGTGTGCCTCAATGAACCAAACGAAACGTATCCTATGAATGTCATTGTTCCATCATATATAGGCTCTACTGCTTCATTAGACTCCCGCAAAAGCTCAAATAGAGAATTTTCTTCATATACCTCCTGCTTCACGACTATATTAATACACGGACGGTAGATTTGGGTAACTACACATACTAAGAACCCACAATATTCATTGTACCAATCATCAGGAAGATGCAGTGTAAATGTTCCCCTAAACAACCTACCCACAAACCTATTTGGAACCTGAGGTTTAAGAATGATATTGATAAAGTAAACTTCAATAGCATTTCCCTGCCATGGAAAACATATTTACTTATAATTCTTAGGTTTGGGTTTTATATGATAATGAGTAAAATTTAAAAGGTAAGTAGAACTAAACCTGGAGCATGGAGTCAAGTAATATGCAACCAACAAGTTTGTTGTTTCCCAGAATTGAGACATTCCACAACCATTTACAGTTTGAAATATCTCCCAAGCTTTCAAGTGAGAAACAACCAATTGCTAAAACAACAGCTATACTTGATGGCAGATCTGACAATTTTACAAGGCCTTGGCAGCATGACACGTCGAGCAGTTTGAGCTGAGGAACTTGCAGGAAACTAAAATTTAATTGTGAAAAGTGATTTCCTGATAGATAGAGTTTCCGCAAGTTGGGTAACTCCCAAACAGCAGAGCCGATTTCTTTATCTCCCAAACTGCAGAAGCTAAGATCCAACTTTCTCAAGTTCTTGAGAAAGAAACGTAACCCTATGTGGTTCATATTGATGTCACGCAAAAAATGCTTCACATTTTTGTGAGGGGAAGAAGGCTCCATTAAACAACATTCAACACCAGGAAGATTGCTGCAACCACACCTCCAACAATTAACAAAAAAGTCTGGACAAGATCCTACAGAGGACGCAACTTTACTCCCACTATTATCATCCAAATGAACATGTGGTAAACTCTCCTTGTTCTCTTCTTGGATCCCTGAGAAATTAAAAAGTTCAGGGCATGCCAAGAACTTAATGGTCTGAGTTTCTTTAGTCGAGTAACAGGTGGAAACATCTTAAGACGATCACAAAATTTAATACATATGAGAATAAGCTTTTCCAAGCGTCCAATCGATGGATGAATCTCTTTTAAACGCCAACATCCATTAAGAATGAATCTTTCAAGATTTGGAAGTCCATCAAAATCTGGTGTCATGATTAGGTTATGCAAATGGCAGAGTTCAATTGTCTTCAAATATGGCAGCAACTGTTGTATACAAGTGCAAGCAACTCAAAATTTTGGCACACATACAGGCATATATATATATATATATATATATATATATATATATATATATATATATATATATATATATAAGAAATATGTCTCAACTTAGACAAAAACCAATTCCTATGGAAATCATTTGAAGTGTTTGTTTGATAACAATATAAAAAATACTTAATATAAACAAAATAATGAAATAGTTTTGAACCCAAATTGTTATAAATGTTTTATAATGGTTATCAATCAACAAAAAATAAATTTATGTTAAAATCTTACGTAGATAATAATACATTGTTTATCTTTAAAAGGGTATTTATATTGAGCTTTACATGAATACCATGGATTACAATGACCAAGGTGTCTACATCATATCAAACAAGTTATGTATTACCAAGTTTATCGTGATTAAGAGAATAAAGGGTTTGTGCTTTCAATACTAGCTACTAGTTATAAAAAATATAGTTGAAGCTGCTTGATGATATTAACAATTAGTTAGGTCGAACATTCATCGTCCACTTTGTTTTCATGTCTTAATTAGCAGAAAGACAATAAGAATTACCTTATAACCCTCCCAAAGTTGTTTTTGCAAGCTGTTAAACAAAATTAGACGACAAAGCTTCCTTTGTGGAAAATTACTAGGCATAAATTCACCGGCATATTCAATCCACCTAAGGTTCTTCATGTTTGCAGCAATTGGCAGATAAGAATAAGCCATATTGTATCTAACTTTTATTGCTTCAATCATCTCAAGTTCCTATGATAGAGGAAAAATGGTGTGAGAGTTGCAGTAAGAGTGCTTCTTTATACACTTATATCATGAAAAGCTAGCTCAACCATTACCGTCATTGCATCTATAGCACATATAGTCATAATATCTTCCTCCTTCCAAATTCTACTATGTTTTTCAGGATTGTTAGGGTGTTCCCCTCTAACAATGTGATGTCCCATTTCTTGCACAAGATCATGCATATCAAACTCACCATATTCTGAAATAGTTATGAGAGCCTTTTGTATCAACACCTTTACTCCTATAACCGGATGGAAACCACATTCACCAAGGATCTTCATTGCCTTATCTTTCCGTTCCCTCCTAAAAAAGCATGCAATATCTAGGAACAATTCTTTCTCAATTGGTTTAAGTCCATCAAAGCTGATTTTTAGCTTTTCTACAATATCAGTATCCGGGATCTCTTTTAGTCTAGCTAATGCACTCCTCCACTCATGAATGTCTTTGTCACAAAGAAAAGAACCAAGAACTGTAAGTGCCAATGGAAGCCCACCAGCATAAGTGATCACCTCTTTTGAAAGATGGTCATAATCTTCCACAGGCCTCTTATCCCGGGGTGCATGCTTGTAAAAGAGCTTAATAGCTTCATCACTGTTTAACAATCTAATATTGTATACTGCATTTACTTTGTGTGCGGTTAATAAATGTTTATCACGGGTTGTTATTATTATTCGGCTTCCTTCACCAAACCAATCATGTGATCCAGCTAGTGCTTTTAACTGGTCGAGGTTATCGACATCATCTAAAACAATCAAGACCTTTCTGTGGCGAAACCTATTATTTATCAAGCATCTTCCTCCTCCAGCTCTGTTTACTTCCATTTCTGAAAGAATTTTTTCTTTCAATTTTCCCAAACCATACCTGCCTGATTCCTCTCGAATATTTTCAACAAAGCAGCAGCTGTCAAACTTGGTAGAAATTTCATTGTAGATAGAAGATGCAAGAGTAGTTTTACCACCACCCCCAACCCCCCATATTCCAATCATGATCACACCACCTGACCCAATTTGTAACTCCAATTTCAAACCTTGCAAGCGAGCATCAATTCCGATCAAATTCTCATTTGCACTTGAAGTTGCTGGCTGCAACTTCCATGAAATTTCGACTACAATTTGTTTGATGCCTTTTGCTTCATGCCTACACATTGGACATAAAAGGATAATTAACACCTGCTCACATAGAAAAAAGATTACTCTATGAAATAAAGAGACCAAGTCCTAATTACCTTTTACTTTTCACATCCAAACAGAATTTCTAAAATCAATAACACAAGTAGTTTGTAGCAACTTTCTTGGGAAGAAGGAATAGTTTCAAATTGCAAAAAGTAAAGCTACATGGGTTTGTTGTCGTAACTTGAAGAGAGGTGTCATGTACGAATTTAGAAATAAGAACATAATAGATTACATCACAGCTTAATTTGAGCTTATCCATAATCCTAGGACTTGGGATGCCTTTTAACTTGGCCACTAGCATACGAAAACACATTTACTTTGAGCATCTTATAATCTTGAACAGAAAACATATTTGGCTCAAAACAAGTGATGTAGTCAAATCCTCTCTGTTTATAAAGTCATCAACTTCACCAAGAAATATTAAAACGAAGACAAATTACCCATTGGCAATGTGTTTGGGTTCCCATCCAGAAAGGTTACTTGCATCCACGAGTGCTTTTCTCCAAGATTCAACCTTGGTTTTGTTGTCCAACTCGTGTTTAGCAAACACTTCTCCGTATTTCCGTTTTGGTTTTCGTACTTGAGCAGGATTCACGTCATAAAATATAGGCATAACGATCTGGCCTCTCGTATCCCTGCATTTCATAATATATGAAAGTTCATCCAGACACCACGACGAATCACAATAGTTTTTTGAAAATACAATGATGGCTATCTGTGATTCTTCAATAGCCTTCATAAGGGATGGGTGGATCGATTCGCCTCGGGGGAGTGTTTCGTCGTCCTTGTAAGCAAAGATACCTTCTTGTTCAAGAGCCGAGTAGAGATGGCCCACAAAAGTATTTCGAGTATCTTCTCCTCTGAAGCTAAGAAAAACATCGTACTTCCAGAACACAGAAGATGATGGTGATACCATCAATGTCTTGACTTATTGAGATAGAAGATATGTGGTTTGAGCACCTCAATGAAAAGAACTTTATACAGAGATGTGAGTTTCCAATATAACCTGTTATCATGTTGGAAAACCTGTAAGAACTCAAAATTGAACAGGTTACCACGTAGAAAATCTCATAACCAGTCCTTACATTTTATTTTTCATTTCTGGTCGTAAAAACTCCTTTGAATGTATAATAGAAGTTACAGTTCTAAAGATAGGCATGAAACAATTTAGGTAATGTGAGTTAGTTTTTCCACAATCACATTGTAAAAACTAATGTTTTACTCTATATTCTACTTTGAGATTCTTCTTAAAAGAAGTGGAGGAGATTTCTGAGCAAAACCAAATTTTAGCAAACTCCCTTCCCGAACTCTGTACTTTGCAAGCTCATACATTAATTTCCATGGGAAAATAATGAAAAAGTAATTATAATTCCATACGGTTCATTTGCTATGATGGAATGGAATGAACAAGGTAATAGTATAGATCATTACATTTTATAGTCATGTTAGGTTGGCTCAAAATAATGGAATGAATTATTCGAACATAATTTTTTGTTATGGATTATATACAAAACTAAATATATTAACTTGATTAATTAAACGTGTTATTTTATTTAATCAAATAAAGGTATTCTTAAATAAATTACATATAAGCATATTTCATTTCGTATAAAATATATGCTATATGTATTTCAAATAGTTAGAAAAGAAATTATATATCAATTACAAAATTGTTTTCACACTTAAGATTACCATAGAATCTTAAAACATAATTACAATATTGTTTACAAACAGCCTCTCAAGTTCATGCTAACTAAGGGTAAACTAATACACTCCATGAAATTCAATCGAAATGGTCTTATGTAATTTTTAAGTTTAGCAGACCATCAATATACAACAAAGTTACTTAATTCTGGATTTCCTAAGCACTACCACTTTCATCTTCACCATTCTGATCCTCTAGAAAACTTCACACTCGCATCAATGGTGCCTAGATCCAATTCTCCTTGGAGCACAAGATATATGTTCACATTTATAATTTGATGTCAACATTTATCTCTTGTAATACAAAAGGACATATATAGCCTTTAAAGAAACTTTACTAGGTCACTATATTACAATTTTTATAATTTTACCATCTATTAAAATTCAGACTCGTAATCATCATTAATTATAAGTGTATTGATTATAAGTCTCTATTGGTTTCACAAGGCTTAATTTATGAACTTTTGCTTTCCCATTACACCAACACCTATAACTTGTATCCGATTTAAAAAGGTTAAGTTGAAACTCGCCAAAAGGTCCCAACAATAGATCCTCTACTTATGTTTACACCAAATCAATATTTTCATCGCTAACCAGAATCAATTTGAAACAACACAATTGGTAGTCAGTAAATGTCCTAACACCTTTCGACAAACACACATCACTACAACACGGACCTATTTCACTTTCTTTTTGTATCCACAACACATACACACATCATTAGTCATCATCCTCCAAATTCCATTCATTTATAACATACACACATCACTATAATTTGATCATCTAACTACACTAATTCTAAATCTTCACAACTTCCATTTCTTTCATGGTAACTTATAATTCATCGATTTATCGGTTTGAAGAATGTACCTCAGATTCCGTGAAAAATCAAACTTTAGCAGAAACCCTTTGTAGCTCTTTACTCTGCAAGCTTATACTTCATCTCCATAGGATTCCTTAATTTATTTTTTTAACTTGGATCGATTTGAGTAGGTAGGTACCGTTGACTCTTTTCTATCATTTCTTCATTTCCATTAACGAAAGAGTGAAAACAATAAGAAAGTAATTATAATCCTTTATATATTTACTCATGTTTCAGAGTTTCATTATTAGTCATCACAGTTCTTAACACTATCACATCCTAACCCGTAAAATAGGGATATTTACAAAACTGGTCACCTGATTTTGTAAGATATAAATAAATGATCTAGTTTTTGGCGATTTGCAAAAATACATAAATAGGGCATTTGGGATTTCAGAAAATACATAATGTGTATTTTATCTCATTACAAGGGTCACTGTTCAAAAACTCTATCTATCAATTTTCGAAATGACAATTATAAATTTTCTAATATTACTGATTTTACCACCAAATGTCACATTTTGATGCTATAGTGTCTTATCTACTTTCCGTTTGTTATGTTTCGAAATGATAATTATAAAATTCTATCGAGTACCTCCTTAGTTTTGATTAATAGGGCCATTCTTAATAGGGCATTTGGGAATTGGGATTTCAGTAAATATATAATGTGTTTTATCGCATTGCATGAGATACTTTTCAAAAACTCTATCTACCAATTTTCAAAATGAAAATTATAAAACTTCTAATATTATCGATTTTTCCACTAAATATCACATTTTGATGCTATTGTATCGTATCTACTTGCCATTTGTTATGTTTCGAAATGACAATTATAAAATTTTATCAAGTACCTCCCTAATTTTGATCAATAGGGCCAGGTCGTTGTGTAAAACATCGAAAAAAGGGCCATTCTATTAAGTACCTCCCTAATGTTGATCAATTTGTTATCTTCTTATTTTGGTTAATTATGTCCCAATAATCAAGTCAAGAATAATCAAATTTAAAACATACATGCAAACTTTTATTAGTGTTTGGTTCTTGTAGATTGTATCAAAAGATATATTAGTTCTGGTATTGGCACATAAAGATCTAGATAGAGACACAACACCATATTTTGGGAAGGTGATTTAATTTTATGAACTTTAACAGCAGATGGTTAGCATAGGTCATGTATAAGAACTTTTTTCTTCCGCACTCGACTACATAGAAAGATCATTAATGGGGTCTGCTAATATTCATGAATGTATCCTCATACTTGCCAACTTTTGAAGTTTAAGAACCAATTTGACATCAGAGGCGGACTTGTAGCTATGGAACGTATGCATGCGCTCTTATTAATTATTCGATATCCAAAACAAAAGCACAAAAAAGTAAGAAAAAGAAAAAAACAAATTGTCAACTCATACTCGAGCGCAATACACAATCAGAATTGACTCTCATCTCTCTGTTGACTCTCTGATTGATCGCAGCCTCAATATATCTGTGCTCCAGTTATTCATTCTTCTATTACTTAATTAGGTGGTTTTCTCTTGTCTCTATTTGATTAAAGATAACTTATATTGGTAAACAATGACTAATAATTATAAAATGATAAACTATAACTTAAACATTAAATCATTGGTTAGTTAGTTATGGTTATTGGTAAGCTTAACGTTCTTAACAATTAGCTTTATTTTCCTTGATAGTTTGTAAGAAAGTTACATAATATTAATAATATGAGTGATCAATTCTTAAATGATAATTCAGTAACTTATGTAGATAAAAATATATTTTTAAAGTTCACGATAAAGATACACGGACCACTTTCAACATAGGAACATAAGACGAGAGCAACTGTATACTACTTTTTTGATATTAAGTGTCTTTTTTTAGACAATACATTTTTTTTTCTTAACTTGCTTCAGTGTCTCAAAAAATAGATCCTCAACCTATCTTTACACCCAAACGATTTTTCATCACTAACCTGACCTGATTTAAAATACCACAAATGGTAATCAGTAAATGACTAATAATGAACTTCCAAAAGTATTTGGTGCTTAAACATAGCAATACAAGAATTCAATAGTCATTTTCCTCCAAATTCCATTCATTTATAACATACACAGCAGCATATTAACTTCACGGATTGTTTAATTTGATCATCTAACTACAGCAACTCAATAACTTCACAACGCTGACTAAATTAGGTCAAAATACGATTATCACAACCCGGATCAACATTTTTTTAACCCACTGATAAATTTTACTTAATAACTTATAGAAAACTTCATTAACACTTCCATTTCTTTCTCGGTAATTTATAATTAATCAGTATAACAGTTTGAGGAACATACCTCAAATTCCCAGCAACGTCACACTTTAGCAAACACCCTTTCTAAGCTCTTTACTTTGGAAGCTTATGCTTCAATTTCCAATAGATTTCTTCTAATAATTTTCTAAGCTTATACCTTCCCTTCATCATTGACTCGTTTCTCTCCATTCTTCATATCGATTAACGACGGAGTGATAATAACAAGAATATATTTATAATTCCTTTGATCAGTCATCACAATTCTACACACTATCACCTTAAACCCTTAAAATGTGAAAAATATCACAAAACACCAAAATATTAGGAAAATGTTTTTTTTAATAAAATTAACATATTTTTTTACATAAATGATCACATATTTTATTATGGGATCATGTAAAATCATCCTTTGCTATGATTTCACATTTTTAAATGATTATACCACCAAAGATTAAAGATAAATAAAAAGTCATGTCTTCAAATATTGCGAAATATATAATATTCCATTTATTTTATTTTTTTGAATTTTTTTGTGATGGACACCATTGTAAAAATGAATTTTGCAGCATAATATATATATATATATATATATATATATATATATATATTTTGACAAGTGTCATGCAATTAAAACCCCTCATTAATGTTATATATCATTTATCATGTCACTTGTCAATCTATTAATTATTCATTTCAAATTTCAAATGTTAAATTTCCCACTCTAATTTTATTAAATTAATAATTGATTATTCATTTTAAATTTCAAAATTTAAAATTTCTCCCTTTAATTATATTAAATTAATAACATTAGATTAAAAAATAAAATAAAATTAATATAAATTATAAAATGATATAACTCCACGTATTTATTTAAATTAACGATTATAATTTTATATAACTAAAAATATCTCTTAAGTAATAATTTATTTAAAATAATTGTATAATAATTTTGATTTTTTAATACGAAAGTTTAATTAATTTTATAACCGTGGTTATCACGGGTTATAAACTAGTATATATATATATATATATATATATATATATATATATATTTCACATAGATATTATTGCAAAGTATAAGGTTATTTGTGTAACACATCAAAAAAAAGACCATATTCTTAAGTAGTTCCTTATTTTGATCATGCTTGTGATCATCCTATTTTGGTTATGATTGTTGAAGTCAATCAAAGTCACAATAACCAATTTTAAAACGCGTATTAAAACTTCTATTAGTTCTTGGTTCTTAATGACTAGGTGTGAGACCCGTGTATTACACGAGTTTATTAAAAAAAAGTTAATATCATAAACTATGATGAATAAGAAGGTAATTGAAATACAAAGTAATAAAAAAAACTATTGACATATTGTAAATAATTATTAGGAATAAAAAATTTTGAAATAGTTCTTTGAATGAAAATTAGATATCTTATTTCTAAGGTTACTGTTATACATTTGTATTTAAAAGTAGTTATTTCATCAAGGGCAAAACAATCACATTTATTGAGAAAAACTATCGAAACCAATTGCATGTTTTGTTTAAGGGAAAATATGACCAGAAAATACATAATATATAGTTGTAGTCGGATGACTTTGGAAGTTAGATGTTATAAAAAAGACTTTATATTTAAATTAAAAAAAAAAAAAAAACAACAACACTACTTTCCTACACCCCTTTACATTGATAATAAATATGAAATGACAATTTGTAACTAAATAATTATAAAATTTGAATACATCCTAATGTGTAATAGTATTCTGTAAAGAAAAAACTAAATTGCAATAGGAAACATTGATATTTTTGTATTTTTCTGTATTTTTTTTATAACATTGATATTTTTGTATTTTTTTTACAACACATACACACACAGCTAAACAATGTATTTTTGTTTTGGAAAAAATGTTATATATATATATATATATATATATATATATATATATATATATATATATATATTGTTAAAAAGTTTACTGCAATTTTATAGATTTTTTCCAAAGTTTATTGTTAAATTATAATTTTTTAACAAAATATGCAAAAAATCACATTTAAGGAAAGTGCAATGCTAGTTTCTGCAGAATTTTGAAGTTTTGAGAATTGTAAATTTTAGTTTTTTTTGGAAAATATGGCAAAAATATGACTTACTATAAAATACTTATTTGAGTAGGGGTAAAACAGTAAAATTTGTTCCCATTTTTGTATTTAATTATAACACATTCACATGGTAACACATTATACTATCAATTTGATGTTTAATATAACACCATAACTTTTTAATATATTTGAACCCAAAAAAATTAAATTGGCAGAAATTTATTATTTATAAAATTACAATGCTATTTTTTGCTTAGTTATGAAGTTCTTTTATAATTCTCATCTTTTTTGGAAAATAGGTAGAAATTCATGGGTAAATCAGTCACACGCAGCATAACAATATACTTTCTTATGAAAAAATGTTAAAATAAAAAATCTATAAACTACAATGCTACTATATTTTGCATATTTTCTACAGTTTCATTGTTTAATTTAATAATTCTATAAAAAATGTAGAAAAAAAATGTTAACACGGCAGAAATGTGACTCATTATAAATTAGTTTTTAAGTCGTGGCAAAATAGTCAAATTTGTTGTCAATTTTGTATTTGTATTTTATACATTTCTATACGGTTGGTTGACAAGGTAAAACAACATAGAGACTATAAAAATCACAATCATTAATCATACATTCACAAACAGTTATTTTATACATAATTTGATGTTTTGTACGTAAGTCAATCATCGTTATTTTTAATTTATTAATATTTAAAATGGTTTCAAAATATTAAAATCATGTTCTATTAAGTCAATATCAATGATAAAAATATAATTTTGCACAATAAATATAAACTTCAATAGAATGAAAGTAAATAAATAACAATGTACTTTGTATTTTTGATATTTGATTTTTGATTTTTATGTTTCATTGATAATTTTTATGAAAAAACACAATAAAAGCCAACGATTACCATTGTTATAACTCCTTAAAATTTTTTAGTTAAATACCCTATTAACAAAAATTTTGAAAGCACCATATTGTAATAAAAAAAACACAGTGTTGACAAGTTAAATAACATAGAATGAACAAATTAAATAAAATATCATTTTGACTAAAAATTCCTTTACTATATGTTTTGAGTGTTTCCTATTAAGTTTTTTATTCATTTTTAAGTTATCCAAATAACAAAAGAAACAAAAACGGTAAAAATAATCAAATTTACTAAAAAAATAAAAATTTTCATTATTACAAAAAAATGAGCATTTATTTTACTATCTTCACAAAAGTATAATGTTGTAAACAATATAACCATTTGGAATATTTTTACCGTCAAAAGTTGACTAAAAATAAAATACCATTTTAATTTTTATCATTTTCACCAAAGTGAATTGAAAAAAAGCACCCCAACATTGATTTCCACTCAAAATTTACAAAACGGTCATCTCGTCTAGATGAGAATATTTGTTATTAAAAATGCCTATTGTGACCTTTTTAAACTTGACAAAAGGCCTGAAAAAATATCATTTTAGCTGCACAACTTGCCTGCAAAGTAATGGTGTCAAAAATACCTGATTTACATCCATTTTTACATCCATGCAAGCAAAATCACATTTTGAAAAGGAGCATTTACATAATTTTGATAAAAATCTTACTTTTCCTATTAAAAAAATAATAAAAATGAGCACTATTTTAACATTTTCACCAAAGTAAATTGCCATTTTGTCATTCGCTCCAAAGTACATTGCTATAAACAGAACATTATTTTATTTGGATCTATTATATTTTGATTTATGGCAGGTTGAAAACAAAGAGCATCTCTAAAATAGACATGATGATTTATGACCAATATTATATAGTTTTCTTTCCAGGGCATTTTGGACATTTAAGTAATAGTGAATGGTTACTACCATGAAGAATGATGCATAATAACGACCCTTAGCCTCAAAGATGCCATGATCATCGAACAGGGTGCCATCATCCATGCAGATTACAAGGCATTTTGGAAGTTAGTAAATTTGAAAATAAAAAGAAAAAATGTTAAATTATGAAAATGACGATCAATATATACCCAAAATTTACGTGTTGAACACATAGCTTTGATGAGGCCTTACAAATGAGGCTTAAACACCTAACCACCTGATGCTCAAGCTTCTCAAATTGGTCTTCATTTATTTGATTCCCATCAACTCCAAATTTGAATTGGGTTTATGAGTTCACTCTTTGAAGTTGAAAAATACGTACCTTTGCTATGATTAAACTAATATATATGAAAATCCGGAATCATTGAAATGACAGTAAGTGTTAGAACCATCTTAATTAATATTGTAAAGTTGTATGGTTGCTGATTTATAAAAGTGAGAACATTATGTAAACACATTGAATTTTATTCATGAATAGTCTAATATAAATGCATCAAAGGATTAAACATAATAAAACTTTTGGGTTGTGACAGGAGCAAGGACCCTCAGTACAGGATCCTACGCCAATGTGACAAAAAGGTTGGCAATCACTATCCTTATGACAAGGGTCGGGAATCACACGATCGCTCATAGCATGACCATTGTTTTTAGACGTAGATTTATGGTTCACTACATATCCTCTCTCAGTGAAAGCATATGACATCTACATACCTGCAAAGTGTATCTCGTTAGCATTGAACTCTGTTAGTTTCTGAAACTACAGAAGTAGAGAAAACAAATTGTAACAGGAATGGAAAGCAAGAATACGACAAAAAAGACAATCTTTTAGTGAAAGCATCCGCCTCAAAGGAATCAACTTATGTCTGTAGGTTCAATCATCGATTGCCTATGAAGACATATATACAAGAGAAAATTCATATTAGTGGTACAAAAAAGGAATCCCAATAATCAACGCTAATAAATGCGAGAAAATTCATATTAGTGATACAAAAAGGCATCCCAATAATCAACACTAATGAACGCATACTGTTTTAAAGAACATTTATGTTAGGAAACGTAACGTATAATCTTGTCATTAAAAATTTGATCTTATAATATCATTTATATATTTTTCTTACCTAATTAGGGTCGAAAAATAGAATCCTTCCTTCCAGATCAGCCAATCCATGAATTTTCGGTTTCATACCTTGTTTTAATTGGTTTTATATTTAATACAAAAAAAACCACAAAATTCCATGTGGAATTAATTTTATTCAAAAAAAAAACCACAAATTTACATGTGGCAAAAGGCTTAAGAATATGACAAGTGGCAAAAGTATTTTCATTTATTAGGGAGGATTTGTACCAAAAACCTATTGGGTCAGGTATGTTCACATAAAGAAGATCTTGATAAAAATGGAATATTGTATTTAAGGAATAAGATTTAATTTTATGAAGAACTTTTAAAGCATAGGGTTAGCCTAGGTCATGTATTGGACCTTTTTGCTTCCACACTTGACTAGGTCTTAAAGATCATTAGTAGGTTTTAATATTAATTTGTAAATTTATTATCTTGCTTAAGTGCAAAAACCATTTTGATATTGAAAATAAAAATATTGATTATGATATGTTTTTTCTTTTTCCTCTGTTTATTGAACAAGTAAAAACTTGATCTTGGCAATGCTTCATCATGAGAAATGAGGTTGGGATCTGAGTAACAAACAATTTTAAGTTAGGATGAAAAAGAAAAAAGAAAAAAAAATGAAAATACCCTAACAAACGCCAATAATGAATCCAAATTCCCAAACACTCCCTTTCCAACAGCCTTGTTCTGATTTACTCCCTTGTTATTGAGTCTTGACAAAAAAAAAAAAAAAAAAAAAAAAAAAAAAAAAAAAAAGGGAGGAGATCAGAAGACGATGATACGGGATTCCAAAATCCTGTAATCCGACTATCAAGTAAGTGAGGAACGATTCAGATGACTCCAATTCGACCTATATTATTATGTACATCGGTCCCCCAATACCCTTTCCATATCATCACACTCGTTCTCCCATTCTCTGTCAATGCAATTGTTCGCCATTTATCTGTTTTTGATTTCATCTTATGCTGTTTTCCTGTTTTCTGTTGAATAGAGGAATCGGCCCTGATTTTAACATCATCAATCTGCTACTTTATGCATCTGGCTTCTTCGGTTTTTCCCATCAAAGGAACCAATTATGCAAATTGTCTTTGATTCGAGATCTCTGTTTAGATATGCTGTTGTCCTGTTGAATATATGATACCCAAATTTATCTGTGATTTTCCCATTAAAGGGACCAATAAGGCAATTAGGCCGCTATATTTTCCAATTCCAATATGGTTTACCTTTTACATAATCCAAAGTCTGATCTGTATATGTTTACAGTTCACATACTAATTAATATCATTATCAATGAGTTACTGACTTATTAGGCTGTGTTAGTGTTTTAGTTCATATAGTACCAGAAGATTCCAAAAAAGATGTACATTGAGCAGCAAACAGAAAAGTAGGGATTCCCTTCCTATTCATTAGCCCAAATTATCAGAAAAAAATGTCATTCTCCCTTGTAGTTTTACTGGATGAAGAAACTCCAATCTAGTTATTGTGGCTTTTAGCCTTTTATGTTGAAGCTGATTGAATGAATTTTATATGTTTTGAACCCATTTTGATCTATTTGTTTATCCTTCTTTATCTTAATTTAGTTACTTAAGTTGATAGCAATCTAGTTGGCATTGATATTCTGCTGATTCCTAGTAAAATATATGAGATCCTACTTTTCCAATTCACAATCCTGAAACTTGATTGCCATTTATTCCAGAAAAAAATGAAATGCTATGGAAAGAATAATTGGATTAAAAGTCGAAAAACTGCCTATAATTGGTCCCCGAAATTAGTTTGAAAATTAAAAGTTTATTTTGAGCTTTTTAATTGTATGCCAGTGCAAAATATGTTCTATGCTGAAGTGGGATCCTCTAATGGCATTATTTGATCCAGCTCGGGATATATCAGTGATGTTCAAACAGTAAGAATTTTCCGTGCTCTTTATCTCAAGTTTGATTGAAAATAGTACAGGTTTTGTAAGGAAAATATCAAGGTAGTAACAACTAACAAAGTTTCTATTAGACTAGGAAACAAAAAATTATTATATGTATTGTATTGTATGTTTGTAGTTCTCGGGGTACCAAAACTGTAACATTTGTTATTATATATATCATAGTGTATGATGAATTCGAAAATGTGGTGTTCCTCAATGAACCAAAGGAAACATATCCTACACATGTCGTTCCACCATATTAAGGCTCCACTGCTACACTAGACTCATGTGAAAGCTCAAATAGAGAACCTTCATCTACCTCCTGCTTGATGACTTTATTATTAGAGAACAACACAGAAAAAGTCATTGTGGTAGATGAAGTGTAAATGTTCCAACCCTAAACAACAATCTACCAAAAAGCCTCCCTGGATTCATATCTTCAATTGCAAGACTGAAAAAGTAATCTTCAATAGCATTATCCTGCCATGGAAAACAACACACTTATGATTCATATGTTTGGGTTTATATAATTACTCATCGTATATTGAGATGTTGGGTTCAATTAATAAAGTTATAGTTTCATTTCGAAATCATTATTAATAACAATAACCCAATAGCTTAAATCTTTGTTGCACTCCAAAGATGTCTAAACTAATTCAAAGCTAAAAACATATACATCAACATTTTCATTGCATATTCCAGAGCTGTCCGAATGATGTGCAGGAAGACAAAGATGAAATAATGTTCTGAAGTTGAGGAAATAAGCAGGTTTCATATCAGATTATCAGGTGCTTTGTGCACATTAACTTATATAGATTGTAAAGCTACACTAAAGTTGCTCGATAAGACCAATACTCAAAGCCACAACAAACAGTTTTACCAATATATCTAAAAACAAATTACAGAATAAATTAGTCAGACTTTTTACACAGGATCCAAAGTTTTTATATGTTAATTAAAGAAACATTTGATTTATCTTACAACCCCTCCAAAGCTCTTTTTTGCAAGCTCTCGTACGATTGTAGAACAACAAGCTACATGGGTTGGAAACTGACTATCGGATTTGCAGGATAACACACGAGATACGACCAACAAATAAGGTGCAACTTATGAGAAAGACAATTGGGCCCTTCAACATTGTTGGTGAAAGAAGAAAGGCACATAGAAGGAACCTTAGCTTCTTGTTTTTAACAAGCTTGGGAATACATGATGAAGACCTTTGATGTATTTATTATCTCTTTAATCATGTCATTTGCCTGCAATAAACAAATAAAATGATGCAAGGGTTGAGTTAGAATATACATGATAGGCTGATATGCATGTCTACGATAGTGCTGAACAGCTTCATTATGTGGGGCACTTCATCAAACCAATCATGTAATCCACCGAGCACCTCTATTTGGTCAAGGTCATTGACATCATTGAAATAAATTACAGTATTTCTATTATTACATAACCTACTTCTCATCTTGGAGTTTTTAACTAAATAGCAGTAGTTGTAAAAAGTATTTACCAAAACAATGTAGTTTGTAAATTATTTACCAAAACATGGTAAATAGAAGGAACCTTGGCTTCTTCATGTTTTTGACAAGCTTAGGAAAAAGTGATGAAGTCCTTTGATGTATTATCTCTTTAATCTTGTCATTTGCCTGCAACAAAGAAATAAAATGATGCAAGGGTTGAGTTGGAATTTTGATAATACGCATGTCTATGAAAGAGCATTAGCCTCATTATGTGATAATAAACTGACACCATAGATCACATCAATCATGTAATCCACCTAGCACCTTTAGCTGGTCAAGGTCATAGACATCATTGAGAACAATTAGAGTATTTCTATTACATAAACCTACTTCTGATCTTGCATCTTCTTGCTCCCTTGATGTGTTATGTTAGACTATAATATCGTGGTAGTTGGAGGCAGTTATATATGATGTGCCTTACAGGTGATTGTTCGCTCTGCTGTGAGTCACACCCTGTCATGATATAGAGGTGGTGCTTTCCTTTGCTGTATAAATACAAAGTGTAGTCATATGAATTAGCTAAAGCTTATATACCAAGCATTCTCTTTCAATACTCGATGTATCTTACAGTATCAAAACCTAGGATCAAATCAGGAGTTTTTACCTTGATATGCAATCACCTTTGCAATCTGTTTTTCAATGTATGATACGCAGTGTAATCGCATTCATAAATTCAGAGTGCAGACTATATGAACCGGCAAAGAGTTGAGAGATATATGGGTGTATGGATCTGATAGATGTTTTATTTCCATATAATATTGATAGAAGACTTAGAATTATCTTGGATCATAAATTCCTTAGATGCATCATTTGCCTCATCCCAAAATTCTGAGCAATCTGTTGCAAATTTTCTTGTTTGCACCGGATCATCTTTACTTTTTCTAGGAACGAGCTCAGCTGCAAATGAAGTCCAATACCCCTTTATGGAAAATGAAATGATATTGTATGATGGACTCAATGATGTGGTCTGCCTCAATGAACTAAAGGAAACATATCCCACGTGTGTCCTAACATCTCCACCATATTCAGGCTCTGGTACCTCATTGGATTCCTGCCAAATCTCAAACCGAGAATCTTCTTCATCTGGATCCTGCTTGATGCTTATATCCATCCACATTGTTAGGTCCTGGGTAACAATACGTATTAAGAACCCACAAAAGTCATTGCACCAATCATCTGGAAGATGCAGTATAAACGTGTCATCATGAGATTGAATATGCTGGGTATATAGGTCCCATTTAACATGTGGGTGACGCTTTGTAAATGTTTTTCCCCTAAAGAACCTACCTACAAACCCCTTTGGAATCTGCTGTTCAAGAACAACATTGATAAAATGATCTTCAATAGCATTTCCCTGCCATAAAAACACATTCATGTATTTGTATGTTTTGATAAATATATGATAAAGATCGAAATTCAAAAGGTACGTAGAGTAGAGGCAAACCTGGAGCATGGAGTCTAGTAATATCTCACCAACAAGTGGACCTACTTTCTTGTCCCCCCGAAGTGAGACTTTCCACAACCATTTACAGTTTGAAATATCTCCAATGCTTTCAAGTGAGCCACAAAAATCTGCTATGACAACGGCCATACTTGATGGCAGCTCCGACAACTCTACAAGTCCTTGGCACCATGACACGTTGAGCCATTTGAGCCGAGGAAGTCGGAAGCAACTAAAACTTAATCGTGAAAACTTATTTCCTCTTAGATCGAGCTGTTGCAAGTTGGGCAACTCTAAAACATTAGAGCCTAGGTCTTTATCTCGCAAGTTGAACCAGTGCAGATCCAACTTTCTTAAGAAGCGGAGTTCTTGCCAGTTGTTAAAAAACCCTAACCGACATAAACATTCTACACCAGGAAGATTGCTGCAACAATTAACAAAAAATTTTGGACAAGATTCTATGTAGGATGCAATTTCATTCCCACTATTATCCAAATCAAGATGTGGTAAATTCTCCATTTTCTGTTGTTGGATCTTTGGAAACTTAACAAGTTTGAGGTGTCCTTTGAATGAAAGGGTATCAAGTTTCTTTATTCCCCTAATCGGTGGAAACATCTCAAGACTGGGACAATATTCTATAGATAAGAAAACAAGCTTTTCCAAGCATCCAAACGATGGATGAATTTCTTCTAAATACCCACATCCATTAAGAATGAACCTTTCAAGATTTGGAAGTCCAATAAAATCTGGTGTCATGATTAGGTTATTCATATCACAAAGTTTCAATAACTTCAAATTTGGCAGCAACTGTTTAATAAAAGTGCAAACAAGTCAAAAATGTATAAAACGTGACAAGATTTGAAGGAAAATGGCACACACACACACGCATAAACTAGTTCCTTCCATCCACATATGGAAATCAACTGAATCAACTGAAGTGTTCAGTTATTTAATAAAATATCTATAAAACATATAAGAAAAACAAGATAATAATAGATCTTTAAACCCAAATCAGTGTTATCAATATTTTATAATGGTCTTTAATCAACAATGACTAATAGATCTTTAAACCCAAAAGGTAACGTAATGGGTGTATGAGTTGGCTGTTCTAAAAATAAATATATGAGATGATAACTTGTTGGAGGATGGGCTTTACATAAATACCATGTACTACAATGACTAATTAATATGTCAATAAACAATTTGTTTTTTGAAAAGTTTATAGTTATGAAGACAAATGGTATTCATGCTTTTTAATACTATAGATACTTGAAATTTACTCTGGATTAGTCATTTCAGTAATTCATCAACTTTGTTTTCTGATATGAACCCACCAAAGTTGACAAAAGTCTATCAGAGGCGCAAGAAGCATTCTCCGGGGGCTGTTTAGTACTTTTCGTAATTTAAAATATTTATGGTAATTATATGGTATTTGATTTTGTTTAGGATTTATCCTCTTACTTGAACCATGGGAAAACCAGACACCCGATCTGATACTGCCGCCTGAAACCTCAACAAGGATCCGACTCTTGATAAGAATCTAGTAGATTTTCAAACACAATCACTGGAGCGGTTCGAGAAGGTGGATCAAGAATTGGTGGAGATGAGGGCAGAATCGGAAAGTAGACAAGCAATTAAGAAATAATGGCCCTCCTACTTAGGGCATCGTAACCACCACCACCACCGCCTACGCAACCAATTCCCCAGGTGACCCCTCCAATTGTTACAATCACTAAGGTGGCTGCTTCTATTCCGCTAAAAACTGCCTCCAGGGGTTGGCAACAGCCACCAATCATGCAACCACACATGCAATCGCAACCCCAACCTTCTTACACGCCACATCCTCCTTTCTGTTCGATGAACAAAGATTCCTTGGACCACCTCCCTTCACCCTGGGGACGGTTCCAACAATAGCAAGTTTAAATCATACACCGGTGATGGATGGGGGATTGAGATCAGCACTTTCCAAGAAGCAATCACATGGGACCAACCATGGCAGCCACCAATCTCTAACCAAGGGCAAGGAAGGGGCCACTGTGAAGGCAACGACGTATATGGGTGGGTGTACAAGGCGGAACAGTTTTTTGCAAGGTTTTGAAAACCGGAACGGACATTGAACCGGCCGTCTTAATGGTCCGATGGTTCAATTGGTCCGACCGGTCCTAAAACCCGTAAAAACCGGTGTATATATATATATATATATATATATATATATATATATATATATATATATATATATATATATATATATATATATTAATGATCCATAGTCTTTGAGGTTTGAAAAGGATTATGTTAAACAATGGGACAATCCTATAGTATCCCACATCGAAAGATAAATAGAATAAAAATTAGTTATTTGGAGTATAAAACGTATGAAGTAAAGGTTTTACATTAAGTAATCCTTATACTTCCCACATCGGTTGGAAGTAAAAACAAAGGTAGCCACTTGCTTATATAAAGAAGGGTCATGCAAATTAGTTCAGCCGGATCCATGCGTTGGGTCCATCAACCGGCGTTTGAAAGTTTAAGTTTTTTTTTTTCTTATAATTTATAAAAACCGGTTTTTCGTTGGTTGAACCGGGCTGGTTGAACCGGTTTTTTGGTGAACCGGACGGTTTTATCCGGTTTGAAAACAAACGGTTTTTAGGCTTGAGAAAACCGGTAACCTGACCGGTTCCCGGTTGAACCGGTCGAACCGGCCGGTCCGGTCCGGTTTTCAAAACATGGGTTTTTTGATATGCAGGGCCTAACCACATTAGGAGAGCGATTACAGACAGTAGTGTTGTGCCTAGAAGGTCCGGTACCAGCTTGGTACCATTGGAATGAACATGGGACACCATTTCAAAGTTGGGAGGAGCTTAAACTCAGGATATTGGAACGTTTTCAGACTTCTTAAGTGGGTGACCTATATGAGCAGTTTTTAGCCATCAAACAGGAGGATAGGCACAAAATTACATGGGGATATTTGAACAGTTGGCGGCTCAACTAGGGGGCATTCGCCGGAGGGTACTTTCGTTAAGGGACTTAAGCCAGATTTGCACAATCCGGTTAAAATGATGCAACCTACAAGGCTTGGACAAACGATTAAGTTGGCCTTGTTGATAGATGAAAGTCGAATGAGTTAATATGTGGGGCCAAACAAGGGCAAGTCAAGAGCAATGGGTAACCATTCTGCGACGGGTGGGGAACGACAACATGGTTCGTAGGCCCTCAAGGACACCTCAGGTGCAACTAACTACTAGAGCCCCTTCTAAAAGAATGACAAACGCGGAGTTTGCAGATACTAAGGCCAAGGGCCTTTGTTTCTGCTGTGGTGGAAAATTTGCATCTGGCCATCGTTGTCCTGACAAAACCCTTTTGCTGGTCGACGTTGAAGAGGAGGAACCCGAGAGGCAGGAGCATGTGCACTTGGACATGGTCTCAATGTCGGCGAGTTCGATAATGGGATTCACGACACCCCATACGATGAAGCCGTGTGGTATGATTAGTGATCAGGAGGAGGTGGTACTCATTGACAATGGTGCCACCCATAATTTTTTTGTCATTACACATTGTAGGGTGATGTGACCACGTCCTCCGGTAATCTGAAGCGGTGGCTCTGGGCGGTTACAGAGTAATCTTGGTCATTCCGGGAGACCTGCAAGGTCACAACAGAGAAGAACAATCTCTCTCTCTCTCTCTCTCTCTCTCTCTCTCTCTCTCTCTCTCTCTCTCTGAGGGAGGAGCTCTTGGAAAAATGCTAAAACGGTCAAGTTAGTGGTTGAATTGAGAGTGTATGGTTAGAGCTGAGAGAGAATGACTTACTCTTTAAGGTGGCGGAGGAGACCTTTTATGCTGGGACCTCTGGCCAATACATGGGACAAGGTCGTCAGCTCCGATAGGATCTAGTGCCTTGATTGATTAATCGTGCTCCTTGTTGTGCCAGAGCTGACGATTGGTTCAGGTAATAAGGTAGTAAAGCTCTGAGCATACTCCTTGTCGCTTGGAGTCATTGGATTTGTCACGGAGTGGAAGGCCCCCGCTGAGGGCTGAGCCTTCAATGTGGGCGTCCGGCTCTAGAGGGACGCCCGTGGCGCGAGACTTCGTTTTGGCGGCTGCAATGGGAGTAGCTTGGTCTGGCGGTCTTCCATGACGCCTTTCAGCAGGGCTGGGCGCAGCTTCTAGCCCGTGCTAAGGGCACATTATCATAGGGCTTCTAGGCTAAGCTGTGAAAGGGCTTCGCAAGATGGGGGTTATGATGGGGAACGAGAAGTGAGATCACAATAGAGGAATATGTAAGGGTATGGTATTAACTATTAACCCTACTTGAATACCAGTTGGTTAATGACTTTTACCCCCTTGGAACTGGGCAGCAACAATATCATATTTGGCATGAAGTAGTTGCATACGTTGGGCGATAAGAGAGTGAATTGGTAGGAATTAACAATAACCTGTTACGGTAACCAAAAAATGAGTAACATTGCGAGGTGAACCCGACCATCACTATTCTAGAAGTTCAGTGTTCGAATCTCAATCCCAAGTTCATCCCACGCTCGATGAACTCGGGACTGAGAGCGTTAACGTTCGACCCTATCGGTTCCCACAATTACAAAAAAGCAAGAACGTACGACTAGTGGATGTGATGATCACAGTGGAGATCATACAGCTGAGCTCTAGCCCATTCTCCAATCCATTTTTACTTGTTAAAAAAAGACAGCAGTGATGCTTCTATGTAGATTATCGTGCCCTGGCAGTTTTGGACAAATTCTAGATCTCGATTATAGACGAGCTATTGGACGAACTTCACGGGGCAGCGGTTTTCAACAAACATGATCTAAAATCAGGGTACCATTAGATTCGGATGAAACCGCAAGATGTTCCAAAAATGGCATTACGCACACACGAGGGACACTACAAGTTCCTTGTAATGCCTTTCGGGTTGACAAACGCTCCATCGACATTCCAGTCGTTAATTAATAAGGTTTTTTACCCTTTGTCTTTTCAAAGATATTTTGGTTTACAACAAAACAATGGAAGAACACCGGGGGAGCACCTCAAAGTCATTTTTGGCTGCCTTAAAACCGAGAGGTTGTTTTTCAACAGAAAGAAAAATGTGTTTTTGACCATGGGAGGGTGGATTATTTCAGTCACGTCGTGACCAAGGATGGGGCCATGGCTGATCATCTGAATAAGATTTTGGCTATGTTAGAGTGGCCGATTCCCAAGACTCTTCGAGAACTTAGTGGGTTCTTGGGTTTAACCAGTTATCACAGAAAATTTGTGCAATGATACAAAAGAAAATTTGCAAGAGCCTTAACAGATCTTTTAAAGAAGGATAAATTTGTTGGGAGTAACGAAGGAACCCATGCATTCCATTAATTACAACAAGCCATGACTCAAGTGCCCGTTTTAGCCTGATTTCTCCAAAAAGTTTACAGTGGAGATGAACGCATCTGGTCAAGGGGTAAGGGCAGTACTAATAGAAGAAGGCCAACCCGTAGCTTATTTCAACCGAGTATTGGGTAGCTAAGCCCAACTCAAATCGGTATAGGAGCGCGGGTTAATGGCAATTGTACTGGCGGTACAAAAATGGTGGTCATATTTGTTAGGACGCCAATTTACAGTATTGACCGATCAAAAGAGCTTGAAATTTTTGCTTGACCAGGGTTTGGTGGCCGGGGAACATCAACGCTAGAATTCAAAGTTATATGGGTTCAATTTCAAAATCTTGTATTGACCTGTGGGAGAGAATGGCGCTGTTGATGCGTTGTCCAGAGACGCGGAGAGGGAGTTTCCTTGTCGGCATTAACGGTTTCTCGGATTAGCAACCATGCTAACTTGCTGGCTAAATTGAGCCTTGACCAGCACATTTATGATATTCAGGCGAAAATTGATTCAGCTGCTGGTGACATGGATGTGTATGAGATCAGGAGGCATGACAGGGGCATGTGTTGTATAAGGGTATGCATATGGGTAAGCTGGTGATTCCACGAACATCTATCTGGGTCTCTCATGTGTTTCACAAATCGCATGCCGGGGCAAGTAGTGGTCATGAAGACATGTAAAAGACGTACCAATGCCTTTCTAGGGAGTTATATTAGATTGGTATGAAGAGGGATGTGGCAAAACCGGTGGTTGAATGTGCCAGATTTCAGTGCAATAAGTACTCCCATTTGGCACCGACAGGGTTGCTCCAACCGTTAAAGCTACCAGAACGGATCTAGGAAGATTTAACCATGGGGTGTTCATCAACCATTTTTTGAAGGAGCTATTTAAGGACTCGGGTACAACCCTAAAATGCAGGACCGCGTACCATCCGCAAACGGATGGCCAGACATAAGTCGTCAATAGAAATTTGGAAACATACTTGTGGTGTTTTTCTTCCACTCAGCCAAAGGAATGGGTGAAATGGCTACCATATATGGGTTGCGTATTGGTATAATACTTCATACCGCTCTTCTATTCGAATGGCCCCATTCAAGCTACTTTATGGACGAGATCCACCGCATTTGATTCGATATGATTCTGATATTGTTGTCACATTTGAGGTGGACAGATATCTACAAGCAAGGGATGAAGTTCTCAAGGAAATTAAGTTGTATCTGCTCCGGGCACAGTAGATTATGAAGACTCATGCTGATGGTAATAGAAGAGATGTGGAATTCGTGGCTGATGACTTGGTTTACTTGAAACTATGACCATATCGGAAGGTTACGGTAGCTAAAAGCACAAACGAGAAGTTGGCTCCGTGTTTCTATGGGCCATTCCAGGTTCTGACTCGAGTGGGCAAAGTGGCGTATAAGTTAAAGCTTCCCGATAATGCTTCTATTCATCCGGTTTTTCATGTTTACTAGCTTAAGAAGGTTGTCGGAAGTCAAGAGGTGCTCACAACCCTTCCCGAGGAATTGACTGCCACGGATGATGGGATGCTGGTTCCAGAAAAGGTGGTGCGAAGCAGAATACAGCGAGGTGTTGAGGAATGGTTGGTCCAGTGGAAAGGCTTACATGAGGAGAAAGCAACTTGGGAAGAGAAAGAGTCGGCTCAGCGACAGTTTCCCGAGTCTTACCTTGAGGACAAGGTGATATTTCAGAGAGAGGGGGGGAGGGGGTTATTGATATGAACCGACCAAAGTTGACAAAGGTGTATCAGAGGCGAAGAAGAAATCAATAGGGGCTGTTTAGTACTTTCCGTAATTAAAAATATTTATAGTAATTATATGGTATTTAATTTTGTTTAGGACATATCCTTTAGGTAGGAGGCTTAAATAAGGAGGGTTAAGCCCCCATTAGGGTTAGACAAGTTTTTCACAGTTTACATTCTGTTTGGAGACTTCCTGATTCTCAAAATTCAGGCTCCCCTTTATTGATTAATCAAAGCATTAGGTTATCTTTGATTCTGTTGTTAATCTGGTCTTATCATTTTCATCTATTAATTAAATAAAGTAATAAACAATACAAATTACCTTACAACCCTCCCAAAGTTGTTTTTGCAAGCCTTCGCACAATATAAGACAGCAAAGCTGCCTTAGTGGAAGGTCATTAGACAATGATAGTTGACCACCTCTTGAATCCATATACCGAAGGTTCTTCATGTTTGCAGAGTAGACCGTAGGAAGATCTTGTTCTTGTTTTTTTGTTGGGTGAAACCGAAAATCCATTTTTATTGCTTCGATCTTGTCAAGTTCCTGTGATAGAAGAACAAAATGGTATCAGGATAGATTCAAAATTTTTGTTTATACATAAATAATACATCATGCAAAGCTAGCTTAACCATTACCGCAGTTGCACCCATAACACATATCTTAAAAATATCTTCCCTCTTCCAAACTCTACTATGTTTTTCAGGATTCTTGCGGTGTTCACCTCTAACGATGTGGTGTCCCATTTCTTGCACCAGATCATGCATATCAAACCTTCCATTGGAAATAGTTATGAGAGCCTTTTGTATCAACACCTTCACTCCTATAACAGGATGAAAACCACAAGCATCAAGCATCTCCATTGCCCTATCTTTCTTCTCCCACCTAAAAAAACATGCTATATCAAGAAACAAGTCTTGCTCAAGTGGTTTAAGTCCATCAAAGCTGACTTTTAGCGCTTCCAAAATATTATCATCCGGGATGTCTTTCAGTCTGGCTAATGTACTCCTCCACTCATGAATGTTTTTGTCACACAAGAAAGAACCGATTACTGTAAGTGCTAATGGAAGCCCACCAGCATAAGAGACAACCTCTTTAGAAAGCTGCCCGTAATCTTCCGTCCATCTGTAATCCCGGCATGCATGCTTGCAAAAGAGCTTAATAGACTCATCATCGTTTAGCAAGCGAATATTGTGCATCACATCTACTCTGTGTGCATTTAATAAATGCACATCTCTTGTTGTGATTATTATTCGACTTCCTTCACCAAACCAATCATGTGATCCAGCTAACGCTTTTAGTTGGTCAAGCTGATTGACATCATCTAGCACAATCAAGACCATTTTGTGGCACAACCTATCCTTTATCATTTGTCTTCCTTCCTCAACTCTCTCTATTGTCACTTGCTTTTGTTTCAAAACACCAAAAATGATTTTCTCTTGCAATTTTTCCGATCCATTTTTGCTTGATTCCTCCCGGATATTTTTTATAAAGCAGCAACCATCAAACTTGCTAGAGATTTCATCATAAATAGCAGACACAAGAGTAGTCTTACCACCACCCCCGACCCCCCATATTCCAATCATGCGCACGCCACCTGAGCCAATTTGTAACTTTGATTTCAGATCTTGCATGCGAGCCTCTATTCCAACCAGGTTTTCATTTGCACTTTGAGTTACTAGATGCAGCCTACGAGAAATTGTGTCAACAATTTCTTTGATAACCTTTGATTCATGCCTACACGTTGGACATACAAGGATAATCAACACATGCTCACATTGACGAAAGAGGTAACGTTTTTCATGTTCCATGAAATAGAAATAAGGGATCATAATCACCATTAAAATTTAATATTTTAAATAGAAGTTGAAAAGTTAAATTTAAAGGTAGTTTGTAACAATTTTCTCGGGAAACATCGAAAATAGTTTCATATAACAAAAAGTGAAGCAAGATGGATGTGTTGCGGCTTGAAGCGAGGCATCAAGTATGCTATTAGAATCAGAACTTAACGAAGTCCATCAAAACTTAATTTAAGGTTATTCATAATCCTAGGACTTGATACATATCTTTTAACTTTACCAAAATGATAAATTGATCTAGTAGAGCCTGTGATTATCTAGTTCATCAACATCATCGAATAATCAAAACATTTAGATAAAAACTTCTAAGATACAAGTATACATGTGTTTCACAAAAACAATGAAGAAAATTACCCATTGGCAATGTGCTTGGATTCCCATCCAGAAATGTTACTTGCATCCATGAGTGCTTTTCTCCAAGATTCAACATTGTTCTCGTTCTCCAACTCATGTTTGGAAAATGTTTCTCCATATTTTCTCTTTTGTTTTCGCACATCAGATGGATCCACATTATAAAATATGGGCAAAACGATTTGGTTTCCGGTATCCTTGCATTTCATGATATGTGCAAGTTCATGTAAGCACCATGAAGAATCTGCATAGTTTTCAGAGAATATGATGACAGCAATTTGTGATTCTTCTATAGCATTCATAAGGGATGGACCTATCGATTCACCCCGAGGAAGTGTTTCATCGTCCTTGTAGGTGTAGATGCCTTGTTGTTCAAGAGCTGTGTAGAGATGATCTACAAAGGTCTTGCGGGTATCCTCTCCTCTAAAGCTAAGAAATACATCATACTTCCATGATTTAGAAGAAAATACCGGAGCGGAAGGGGAAAATGATGATGATGATGATGATGATGATGCCATTGATGTGTTGATATGTTGCCAGTATGTGGTTTGAGCACCTCAATGAAATGAACTTTATACAGACAGATGTGAGTTTCCAATAAAACCTGTTATCATATAGAAAAACCTTGTCAGAACTCATAATTGGAGTAACCGGTTACCACTAATTTAGGTGATATCAGTTGGTTTTAACACAATTACATTATACATACTAATATTTTGCTTATAGCTGTATGTTGAGATTTTTCTGAAAAGACAGGGTGAAAATTTCCCAACACCACCAAACTTTAGCATAATCCCTTTCTGAAATCTTTACTTTGCAAGCTTATACTTCAATTTCCATAGGATTTGTTCCTTTAATATCTTCTTTCAACTTGAATCATTTTGAGTATGTGGATGCTTTGCCTCTACAACTTGACTCTTCTCTCAAGTCTCTAGATTGGTTAACCACAAAGTGAAGATAATGGAAAAGTAAATATAATTCCCTTATCTTTATAATCAATTTTCATAGTTTCAACATTTAACCACCACACTTTTACATTGTACATTCTCACACCAAATTTATTGCATCACCTATGCTATTTGTCAGATAACTTATACCCCAAAATTTCACCAAATACATAAATACCATCTCTGACCTACCGTTCCATACAATAAAATATGGAATAAAGTAATACACCCCAGGGATTTTTACATTAAATAATGATATACACTACATCTTTTACCTAGAGTATATATCTTGGTTAACAATTCATTTGTATTGCATTCAAATTTCAAATCCAATGATTCACTAGTATAGTGTGAACAAAGTTGACCACTTTGGTACAAACCAATAATAATGTCATTACACACCCAGCATTTACATTGTTTACGAACAGCTTCTCCTATTTCATGCACAGGGTACACTCAGAAAGTCAATCGAAATTATGTTACTTAATTTCTTAGTTTAGCGGACTCTATCTATAAACATGATTCCAGGTGTTTCTTAATGAAAAAACAAGAAACTTCCCATCAAGACATGTCTATTTACAGGAAAGTTACTAAAAGTATGGATTTCCTATAAACGGTCCCACACTCCCACTTTCATCTTTAAAATCATGATCTTCCAATAATTTTACACATCATTGCTGCCACTTAGTCATTCTCTATGGATAGAAAGGGATATATTCATATTTATAGATTGATGTCAACATCTATCTCTCCTAGGACAGAGGACACTTATAGCCTTCAAGATTTTTTCACTAAGTCACTACATTACAACTTTCAAAAGCCTACCATGTACAAAATTCACACTCATAATCATCATAACGTCTTCATTTACCATTGTATAATCATCATAAGGTCTTCACAAAGCTTACCTTTATGACCTTTTGCTTTACGGCTAAAACCCATAACTTGTATCCGAATAAAAAAATTTAGTATCTTTATTGAATTCCCCAAGTATTTGGTTCTTAAACGTAGTGAAACACAAATTCAAATAGTGCCAAGCTTACTTGGATTTGCTCAAAAAACACAGCAGCGCACAACGGACCAATCCGCCTATTATATTTTATTTTTGTATCGACAACTCATACACATATCATTAGGCTCATTTACTTCCAAATTCCATTCGTTTATAACATACACAACAGCATACTAACTTCACGAATTGCTTAATTTGATCATCTAACTACACTAATTCAAAAGCTTCACAGCTTTGGACTAAATTAGGTCATAATACGATTTCTCACATTCCGAATTGACATTTTTTTCACTGTTTGATTAAATTTACTTAATAAGTTATATAAAAACATCATTAACAGCTAAGCGCTTCCATTTCTTTCTTATTGATAATTTGTGGCTCATCAAGTTATCAGTTTAGGGAACATACCTCAAATTCCCAGCAGCACCAAACTTTTAGCAGACGCGCTCACTAAGCTCTTCAGTTTGCAAGCTTATACTTCAATTTCGGAAAATTCCTTCCTTAATTTCTCTTTCGAACTTGGATCAATTTGAGTAGGTCGGTATCTTTTCTTCTATCGTTGACTACCCTCTCTCTCAGTTTTAGAAAGAGTAGGAAAAAAAGTAACTATAAATAAGAGAACATTACAATTTTGTTCTCTGAATAATTTTTTAAAATTTTTTGGTCATAAAATAAAGAGTAAAATAAACGAATGGTCCCTGTGGTTTGAGTTAATTTACATGTTTAGTCCTTAACTTAGTTTTAATTCGGACCGTCCTATAGTTTGATTTTGTTACGATGTTGGTCCCTAGCGACTCAAAATGACCAATATAGCCATATCTATTATTTTCATTGTGTTGTTTTATTAACTTATTAAATAAAATTTTAAAAGAAATTTCTTATTAGATATGGCCCCTAGTCTTTCTAATATTGTGAAGAATGAAAGGGAAACCTAAACCACCGGCGACACCTCAGTTCCCCCTTCCTCCTTCTCCCCTCTTTCCGGTGCCACCTCCACAATGCCACTGAAATCGCTACCGCCGACGATGAAAACCTTCACGCAGTTGCCTGGTGTTCATGGGAAATGCGTTGCTCACTCCTCCTTCCAATCATCTTCCCCCTTTTACCCTGAATCAGCGAATCATCCAACAATTATCTGTTGCCCTTCTCCTCTTAACCAATGACACCCACAACCCACCTCAAACCCGTGTCAGCGGATCCCACAAGAAGAAGCAACCTATTGCAGGAGACCCGACGTCCGACGACCAAATCAACCAACGATTTCTGGATTTCGATTTCTTCACTACATGTTTAATCTAAGGTTTAAAATGTCAGACTGAATTAACGTCGAATCATTCCAAGGGCGGAGGATGGGGAACGACTGGAAGCTTCAAGTTAGACCCCTCCGATCCACCAAAATGAAAAAACCAAAGGGAGAAGATTGGATGAAGTAGTGTTGAATTGTGGTTGCCCTTTGTTAAACCTTTAAATCGCAAATCTGTATGTAACAAATTTTCTAATTATTGATCAATCTATCGAGTCTCAATGACATAATATGTTCTCTTGTGTCGATTCACCTAGGGGGTGTTTGGCTTATCTTTTGAGAGGCCAAAAGTTCTTTTTGGAAAAGATAGAATGCAAAAGATGTTTGGTAAAACCATTTTAAAAGTTACTTTTTGATTTTTTATATAAGGAAAATTGACATTTTGAAAAAGTCAGGAAATGCTGTCTTTTTATAAATTTTGTCAAAATGACTTTTGGCTCTAAAAAAGATAAGCCAAACACCCCCCTAGATTGTATTTAGGATTTTTGTATCTGCGATTTTTGTTTCAACGATTTTGCTTTTGGATTTGAGGCACAATTTCAATTTTAGATGTATTTCAGATTTATTGTTTAACTTCACATAGATTTATGGTTGGATTTAAGGTACAAGTTCAATTTTAGATGTATTTTAGATTTATTGTTGAACTTTACATAGATTTATGGTTGGATTTGTGTTTAATTTGGGGTGATTTATATGGTACTGGATCTATGGTCAAAGATGATGACCGGAGTTGGTATCGAGAACTAGATTTATGGTCGGAGATGGTGCCCAGATGTGGTGTCGGAAACGAGAAAAGGATTAAGGTGGAGTGGACTTGTCGGTTCCATTTTCAGTAATATATTAACAATTTACATTATTTAAAATGATAGAAACATGGTGTTCGAGATTAAGTTTCGAGACATAAAACTTTAAGCTTGCAACAGAAAACTTTTCATTTCAAAACTTGAACATATAAATTCCGACAAAAGATCACATTACATGAACATGTGAGATTTAGATCAACAACCATAGAAGGATAAGATTAATAACATTTGTTGTCCTTTGGTCCTCACGGGAGGTTGAAAGATGATGATGATGATGATGGCAAGAACTCAAAGTAGAATCCCTCTAGAGAAAGTCCACCAACAAGCTCCAACACTAGATGAATGCTAGTTCAACTCTTGATAATACAACCTCTTGAGTTTGAACACCCAAAAAAGAATTTTTGGTGTTCAATAGAGTGTATTCTCTTCTTTTATCAACTAACAACTTATAGAGAGAATGAGAGAGTTTGTGAGAGTAAAAATTTCATTTACATGCTTAAGCATGAGGAAAAATGAAAGCCTTTCACTCTTTTTAATCACCTCACACATGCAAGAGTCAATCATGACTAATATAAAAGTCTCTACATGCATTGGACCACCCATAAAGGTGGTATGGAGTGATTATACATGAAATCATGAGAGATAGGAGGGAAAGTTAGTCAAACACTCATTCTCTCTCCTCTTTAATACTCCAAGTCTTCTATTTTATAAACCTAGCTTTTATATTTTATAGACTTTCAACTATATATACATATATTTGTTAGTTTTATTTATTTAATCTAACTCTTTAAATTAAATAAATAAATCTCACACAAAGTGAATCATTTAATAATGAAACAATAAAAGTACTAAACTTTTAATGATTTATACACTCTTCTGAATCGCATTTTATTATTATTATTATTATTACCATGTAATAACAATTCAAGATTTCTAATATTTTAATATAAGTCAAACTCATATACTAAAATTTTAATTCAAGTGTCTACTTGTTATTGGTGTGACCCTATAGGGTCATATGTTATTAGCAATATTGTTTTATTATCAATCTTGAGCAGATAGAACCAACAATCTCCCACTTGCGCAAGATTGAATCGTACAAGGATATACATAGTGGTGAATGTTTAGCAACATTTCACTTACCCCAACAACACATGACGAAGTGCCATTCAACAACATTTAATTCCCATAAGCCCAAAGCTTCAATTGATGTAACTAGGTGATGTATCGGTTATCCTTTTGTTTCGAACATCATGTTAAACATGAGACATGGATCGCAATCATTCTCATTTGGTGTTCAACTTTAGTAAGATTCCTTAGATGTATCACTCTCAACACATAAGAGGAAAAAATTCCACATTGACTACATACGCCTCTTATATAGATCATATTATACCTAATGATGGCCTTATGACTGCATACAACCAATCTATGTCGGTAAGGAAATTGAAATCATATTGTATGATAAAGCCACCGACATTGTGTGCCTGCTTAATGAACTAAATGAGATATTGTTGGATTAGTGTCTAAGTCCATAACTATTTTGGTATGTACTTGACCCGATGGTGCATGGTCCTTTTGGGTTGCCTTCACCAAAGCAACTTGATAGGATGAATTATGGAGAGAGAGGATTAATTATGATTTATTAATATATTATGAGAATAATATATTAAAGGAGAAATCATATTGTTTAATTAATATTAGTCAAGAATTAATAAGAATTAACTTTGTGGCTAAAAGACATTAATTAAACTTAAGGGACTAGAACTGTCAATTGTGTGATAGTTGAATATTGGGCTAATGGACTACATATTAGAGGGGTGGACGAATTCTATGGGTAAACCCATTAGAAATCGTCCAAGGTCTCTAAGGAGGGAGTCCATGGGTTGCTTAGGGCCTAAGCAGTCAAATTAGAGTTTCCTTGTTAGACAACCCTAATAGCCTCACTATTTAAGGATCCCTAGAGCACCAAAAACGTGGTGAACTGATTCCTTAGGGTTTCTACACATTTTTGGTGCCTCCTCTCTTATCATTCTTCATCCTCTTGCTCTTGGTGTTTATGAGCCATTAGAGGAGTGATATTTGTGACTCTAAGCTTTCTAAAGCCATTACAAGGAGGATTTGAGATTGTTATTGCTACATAACAATCAAGGTAAGATCTAAACTCCATTCATAAGTTAATATGATTAATTGTATGCTAGATCTAAGGTTTAAAGTCTTGGATGAATTGCATGTACAATAGAGAAACCTAGATCCAAGCATTAGGGTTTGCATGAGCACATAGGTGATGGGTTTTGGTCATAAGACATCCTACAATATGTTTTATTATGTAATTTTCGTTTTCCCGCACAGTAGAAGAGGAGGCAGTAATGAAAAATTTTCTAGTTTTTTTCTATTAAGTTTAAATTGTGGGGTTTTATAAGTATTTGATGAATTACTTTTGTAAAATATAGAGTTTTGATGATATTTTAATTTATTATGCCACTAATAGATTTGGAAATTAGTGTCATAAAATAAAAAGTGCCACTATATATTAAAGGTTATAGTGGTATAAAAAAAGTGCCACTAAAAGTAGGCTATAGTGGCACAAAAACAAAATGCCACTAAAACTTTGTGCCACTAAATGTAATTTTATTTGTAGTGTGAGGTGGATCCTACCTCTAATAATGTTGCTTCTAGCCTCCACATTGTTGCGTCGTGTGAGGGATGTCAACGGGGACAAACGGCACGGGGATTGCATCCGCCGCCCCCGCCCCCGCCCCCACCCCCAAAATCTCCATCCTTTCCACCCCCGCCCCCGTTCCCCCGTCCCTTATTGATTTTGGGCTAACTTATTTGGGTTAAAATAAGTTCTTGTTTGGGCTAAAAGAAACAATTTTTTGGTTAACAAATAGATATTTATAACATAATTTTACATGTTACAAACAACTTAAAAGCATGTTTTTTGTACATAAAAATCATTTTATTGTTTATTATACTTATATAATTAATATATGTCAATTTATATAATTTATTAACGGGGCTCCCACGGGGGTTTCGGGACGGGACTATCAACCCCCGCCCCCTCCCCCGAAATTAAAACGAGGGTTAACCTTGCCCCCGCCCCCGCCCCCTTCCCCGATTTTTTTCAACAAATGCCCCCATACAAGACGGGGCCCCCGCGGGATCGGGGTCCCACGGGACTTTTTGACATCCTTACGTTGTGCCTTATGAGGTAGCATAGTCCTTTTTCTCCAGTGATGCTGCATGGGGTTTTTGGCTCAAAAATCCATAAATCCATAAAAGGTGCTCTACAATGTGAATGGGGATCTCATGGCCATAAAGTTGGCACCTTTATGTCATGAGACCCCTCCAATAACTGAGATCTGAAAGTAGAACCCCATGAATCACTTTACAAATCCGAAAATGGCTTAGGAAGCCCTAAATGCACCCGAAATCTAAGCCCTAAAGATGAACAACCAAATGGAAGACCAAAACATGAGGCATTTACCTTGATTGAGCTGAAGATGGAATAAGATCTCTGGATCTACAAGCCCCAGCTCGAATTCCCAAGCTTCTTCCTTTCTTTCAAGCTTCACAAACCACCCAAAAGTACCAAAATGGCCTTAGATCACACAAAACGGCTAGGGTTTCGATATATAACTTCTTGAGAGAGATAGGGACGAGGGAGGCTGAGTTAAGTCGTTTAAATAGGGTGCAAACCCTCAGATTTAGGGTTTCCCTCATACAGAACCTACTCGCCGAGTCAGTCTCCCGACTTGTCGAGGAGGTCACTTAAAATGCCTGCGGATCACGACCCTACTCGACGAGTTGGGCCACCAACTCGTCGAGTCCCAGAGAAAATACAGAAGTGTTTAAATTAAATGCGTACCGGGAATCAGGTGCTACAATATCTCTGATCGGATCCACGACCGTCTTGCGGTTGAGAGCATCGACCACCACATTGGCCTTTCTCGGGTGATAAAAGATTTCACAATCATAATCATTTACCACGTCCAACCACCAGTGTTGCCTTATATTCAGATTCGGCTTATCCATCAGATACCTCAGGCTCTTGTGATCTATGTAAATAGTATAATGAACCCCATAAAGGTAATGCCGCCAAATATTAAGGGCGAAAACCACAACCCCCATCCAAGTCATGAGTCGGATAATTCGCCTCATGAGGCTTCAGCTGCCTCGAAGTGTAAGCGATCACACGACCCCTCTGCATCAACACTGCTCCCAAACCCGTGATTGACGCATCACAATAAACCACAAAATTCTCAACACCCTCTCGGTTTCTCACACAACCGTTGCCTGAAGGTCTCAAAAGTCGTCTGCTACTCAGTCCCCCCATGAAAAATAACCATCCTCTTTGTCAATCGAGTCAAAGGAACAACTATCTTGGTTCATATAAGTTCATATGTAAGTTCAAGAAATTATGGAAAACTTCAAGAAATTAAACACATCTAAGTTCATATAATGAAGTCTAAAACACAACCCCAACTTATAAGGCCATCCACATCTTGTTTAATCTATTGGCCTAAGAAATAGGCAAGGTAAATGAAGATGTAGGCAAACATCAAGCTGCAATTAAATCTGAGAAAAGAATTATCCATGGATGAACTTAGATGTGTTTAAATGAATTTTGGATCATTTAAAGAAGTATCAAATAAGAAACTATGCACCTTCATACTTCGGTACGTTGGCATATATAATACCTCAGTTATTAGAGTTTCTTTTGAGGAAAAGGAGAAGATTTCAGTTGCAAAGATGGAATATCATGCTCAAATCTCAAACAAAAACCAACAATATGACCAAATTGAAAACAAAAACTTGTTATACAAAATTGAAAATAAAAAATCAAACAATATCACCGGTGTAGAGAGAGAATATCAATGACCAAATATCCGGTCACCGGTTCCTTGAATAGAGAGGAGAGGGGGGGGGGGGTATCACATGACCAAATTGAAAACAAAAACCAAATCGATGAAATTGTTAGTGTTCGAAGGGTAGAACATAAGCATAATTTGACAAATTAGGGTTCAACACGTAGAAGATAAGCACAAACATCTGGCATCACAAGGGAAGAGTGGTGAATGTTAGAGGTGGCGATGGTAGTACAACAGGGCTCCCAACATAGAAATAAAACATATATCCGGAGAAAAGCGGGGAGGCCATGGTCTCCCCGGGCTTCTTAAGGGTTTTTGTATACTAGGATATGCATATTTTCTAAACGATATTGTAAATCTTCGTATATGATGGTAAAAACAACTATTAACAAGAAGAAGCCTCAAGACAAAACTAAAGTACACTACTAGAAAAACAACCTTTTACGACGCTCATTGCGCGTCGTAAAACGCTCAGACGACGCGCAAATGCGCGTCAAGGAAGGCCCTATCATAAAGAGAGACGATGCGCATTTACGATGCTCATTTACGACACGCATTTACGACACGCATTTATGACACGCAATGCGTATCAAGAAAGGCCCTGTCATACAGGAAGACGACACGCATTTGCATGTCGTAACCTTAGGAAGTGCATTTATGACACGCATTGCGTATCGTTAAAGCCCCTGTCATAAATGAAGATGACACACATTTGCGTGTCATAAGCTTCAATAACCATAATACAAAAATATGTAAACAAATATATACCAAAACAATCAACTTCATCTAATAACATCATGTCAAAAAATTGTAATACATTGATATTAAGGGGATCTAATTGTACATTGTTATTAAGAGGTTTTCCCTAAATATATAACCTAATACTACATTGCTATTAAGGGACACCTTCTGCAATGTAATGCTATACAAACTAAAAAGATATACACAAAGATGATAAACATCAAATTCCAACTAAGTAGATTTGCATCTTGCCTTTCATAATTCTTTAAGACTAATGAACCCTTGCTTCGATAATTCTTGTGACCTGATCAAATAAAATTCAAAAAATTAATAGGCTAAAATAATTATTAGAAGAATCAAACATGGAATGTTCGTTGTAGATAATACCTAAGGCAAATAGACAATCCTTGATCATTTGAACTAGAGAGCATATCATCACAATTCCATCTAACACCACCCATGAGAACTCGTAAAGCTACTCAACCAACATATCATGTCATGTAATGTATTTTTTATTAGTATATTTTCACATAGAAAAAAAGTGAAATAAATGAAAATAGTAAGTACCGATAATGATGTATTATTTCAAGTGAGATGGAGATTTTAAACTACCACGTATTGAAATATAAAGAACCTCAAGCACAAAATAGTTTCAAGTACACGCCCTTTGATTGTCTGGATATAAATGAAAATAGCATGTTCTTCACCCCACCCGGATTCCCAACTATTGTCTCCTTTCACTCCAACTCCACCTTTATACATAAGCCAATTAATCCAATCATCAAAATCTTCCATAGCTCTGTTCACATCACATCCCAATCATCAAAATCTTATAAGCTAGATTCATGAATTTGGAAAAAGAAAATAAAATAACTGGAAGCATACTTCTGCCATTCGAAGCCATGAAACCACATGAAAACAACTGCTCAATGTCAGCAATGTCAGCAGAACATACGAAACACTACCTCCTTTAGTGTACCCATAACCAACACTTCCCAATATTAAGCGGTCAAAGCCTGCAGATGTGGGATCACATACTATGAACAATATTACACACAATTAAATCAAACATTAACATTTAGGCACCACAATACAAATAAATTAGACTAAATTATGCATTATTTATGATTTATGATATGCTAGTAGCTCAGTCTATGAAGGTTAAATGAAATAGGAGAATTAGAGTATTAGATTATAAATATGGATATTTTATCTAGAAAAAAAATGATCAATAATTCACACAAATTAACAATCACATGCCACATACTCTCAGTTTCATTCAATACTATCATCTTACCGACCGATGAGGGCAGGGATTCATTATAGCAGAGTCCACAACCTTCAAACATTAAGATTTCATACAATAATACATCAATGCACATTAATCAAACATTCAAAGTTACACCAATTTAAAGATGGGACTACTTAAATAACAACAATACCCTGTCAAAGCTTACCTGAGTTTGTTCAGGTATAAGGAGGATATCCTTTCCTAAAGAATCTGCCAAAAAGACCTATAAAAAAAATTAAACTTGCATGTTAGAGATTATATATGTTGCCTAATAACAGACCTAATATGCATAAACCAAATATCAACTTCAAGTAAGTAAATAAAGAAAGAAAACTGGAGGAAGAGAAAACCAGAATTCTGTAGATATGGCAGCCGGAAGCAACATAAATCCAACAAGAAGTTTTGTCGTTACTAACAAAAAAACGGCTTATAATGCAGGTTTGTATAGCATCACATTGCACGAGCACATAAATTCAAGAGCATTATTTGAAGCTGAGGTTTGTATAATGGATGGATAACAAAAGATAAAGAACAGAAGGATGAGAAGGTATGAGTAGCTAGGGGTGTTAATCGGGTCAACCCGATCGGGTTTCGGGTTAATCGGGTCGGGTTATTTGGGTTTTTTTAGAAAAAAAATCTGACTCGAAACCCGACCCTATTATGCTACGGGTTAGTCGGGTTTCGGGTAAATAGGGTCAAACCAATCGGGTTAGTCGGATTAATTATAAATTAGGCATTTGATTGTTTTGTGACTTGAAGAAATATATATAACGATTATTATTTATTAACTTTTTTTAAACATGCAACTAAATTACCATTACGGTTCTCTACTCATTATTTTTATCCATGTAGCCAGCAACTCATGATCCCACTGATGTATATGAAAAGCATTAGACTAAGATTTTAGAACACCACTAAAATGATTAAATTCCCGACTAAAAATCAAACCTATTTATTATCTAGAAACTTAGGTAACTATATATGTGTCAATTCTTGTAATTTCTCTTCTATTTTTCTTATATGACAAACTGCTTCCATTAATGTTTCCGAAAGTGCCCCTGAGTACATATATAAGTACAAATTTATAGAGCACATTTCACCAAGCTCTTCTTCCACTTTCTTGTATATATTTTCTTGCAAGCTTTAAGATTTTTTCAGGTCACCGGAAAGCACATCACCACCACCTAAAAGATTCTTACTCCGGTGATCATCATCAACTAAATCTTCATGCCCTTGAGATGAATATGAGAAAACTTCTTTAACCACAGTCCGATCGGTTTCAAACATGGACAAAACTTGAAAAGACAACATGTCAAGATCTTTTTGGAGTGGACTCACTGTAATTGAGTAATTCAATTGATCCCTTTTCAGAGCTGATTCTGAAGTTGTAGCTCTTTTTTGTAACTCCTTTTTAATGGAACTCAATTCACGTCTTTCTTCATCGAATCATAACATCTGCTCATTTATTGAGTAAGCACATCTTGAGTGTTCATTTTTTAGGCTTTGAAACTCTCCAAGAATCTTTTTATGGTTTTCTTCAAGATCTTCCACAAGTACTTCATAGTAACACTCCATTTGTTCCAGCTTTCTAACAAGACTTTCACTTTCAGCTTTTGCTATCTTCAACTCGTTTAAAAGTTCCAGATGTTGCCCTTCTGTTGAGTTAATTGTTGATGTAGACCCTGGTTCTTGAAGGGGTAGAATTGGTCTTTTCTCTAATTTCATTTTTTTTTCAACTACTGTAGATTGTTTTTGAACCTTGAACATTCTTATTTAAGATCTGTAACCTCTTTCATTAATTCTTGGCTTGAAGAATCTTCAATAGCTAGTTCTTGTTGCAAATTTTGTGTTTCTTTACACATTTCATTTGCATAATTCTGTAAAGTGTTTACTTCCATTTCGAGCTCAAAAATCGATGACTCAGCAACCTCCAAGCTTCCTCTGAGCCTTTGATTCTCTTCATAAGAAATTGCCAATTCATCAGATCCGTTTCTTTTTTTGACTTAGTAACCCTGTTCTTAATGCTATCAACTTCATGAGTGATTGATGGATCATACTTGTAGTTTTCTGATGTGTTTGATGAGTCATCTTTGCTCCTGCTCCTTATGGGGACTATTGGCAACAAGTGCACCTATTCGAGTATCAGATCTTAGAGCATCCACAGCAGAGATATATGAGTCTTGGTTAAAGAATAAAAAGGGTAAAGGATCAGACGTGGTGAAGCCGGATATGCAACAATGGTTTGGGACTTTGATATTGAATGGTCTTTTAAGGGTTGTTTCTGGAAAGAGGCTTTTGCTCAACAAGGAAACTCTTTCAGTTATTTGCAGTAACAAGGTTCCTCAGTCAATATCACAAAATTTAACTTGAGTATAAAATCCTAATGCTTACTCATTAAATAGACCATGACCATCAAGATCATTCTCCCTTATCTTTGGGCCAGTCCTATACCATCCTACCACATGCTCCTTAGCTGCAACAAAAACTTCAATATTTCAAAAACAACTTTACTGCATAAACTAGGAAAAATATGAATTAAAACGATATCAATAATATAAGTTTTCTTTGTTATTTTTATCATTTATAATATCGATAATTCTTGACAACTTAGTAATAGAAAAGATCATTATTTATCATTTTCCTCTTAGTTTCTATAACTTTTGGAAATTCACTTAATGTGTTGTGAATACATGGTACTCTCTAATCATATAACCTAAAATACCCTCTGCATAATTTCTAATACTGTTATTTATTTTATTTTCAAGGTGTGATTTACAGGGGAGCAATCTTAGCAAACCCAAGTTACTTTAATCTGAATAAAAATTAATCAAACAATGTAACTTTCTCAAGCCATGGAAGTAAATTCATATTCAAGTGGGAGAGGTAAACCAACAAATGAGTAGTATTCGTATATTAAATGTGCAGAAACTTATTTTAAGGATTTAATTTTGCTGTTGGGTTATTTGGATATTAAAACCAGATTACCTATGGTGATAAACATAGACTTAAGTGCAACAAAGTAAATAAATAAATAAATAACATTATAAACATAGACTTAACTGCAAACCATCATACTTACTTAAACCGGCCTAACTATGAGAATGACCAAAATACCCCTCATTAGCTCCTTTATTCTGTACTTCTACTTATTTCCTACCCTTAAGACTACTAGGAAGTGTCACAGAGTTAGGTGATTTACTTATTGCTTTATAAATGTTTATAAATCCTGTGATTATTTTGGGTTTGAATGAATAACACACAGTTGGATACATGGATTGCAATCCTGTTGTGTAGAAAGTGTAGATCACTCCTACACATTTTGAAGAACTATGCAGAATCCATTCATCTAAAAATAACAAGAAGAAAAAGAGAACAAATTCTTTAGCTTTTCTGATAGATCACCACTAGGCATCACCAAATTTTGACCAATATAGATTATTTACAAATGTACTCACTACTCGTTCCCAGTAAAGCACTCTTGTCAATTCAATAGTCACGCACTAGGGCTTCATAGCACAATAGAAAGAGAAAGCAACATTAGCATAGAAGGCAGGTACCTGATACAAGATTCATGGTTCAGGTCTATAGAACTTCTAGTTCAGGAACTCCTCGGTATCTATAGAACTTCAAGTCCAGGAACAAACAGTAGAAACCATGTATCCACAATTCATGAAGTATTGTCAATTTCTAGGTTAACCAAAGTAGAAAATCCAATAAATTTGTCAAGAAATGTATACATGTACTCAAGTTAAAAAGACACGAGAGTACCTTTGGCGGGAGCATTGATAAATAAAACCCTATACGAGGCATTTCTGGCTTATGTAGTTAATAACGAGGGTTTATGGGTTTTCTTGGTGGGGTATTCTTTTTATCAGTGGATTCATCTTACTCAATCTCACATACTGATATTGATTTCCTGCTTCTAATCCTAGAACTTGAACAGTAGCTCTTCTTCCTCCTCTTTGACCTAGAATCATATGAATCATCTGAATCATTGATGTGAAGAACTTGAAGATGAAAGATGGAAACAGAGGTGGAGGAGCACAAGGGAAACCAGATACAATAGAAATGAAGGCCAAAGACCGCCTAAGAAGTGATTGATGCCAAAAAAATAGGGGGGAAACGAAAATCGCTAAAATCGCATGAGATAATCCATGAATTTTAGGGAAATACCACCGGTTGTTTGGGGTTTTTCTTAGTAGCGGGATTTTTTTATAATTCTTTTGGGATTTCATTGTGTAATTTTTTGGAGTGCAATTCGATCATCAATGGTAGAAGGGTTTTTACAGAGAATGAAGATCTAGAGGGAAGGATGAGGATGCATATCACGGGTGGTTTAAAATAGTGATGGGGGTTTTGTTATCGGTGTAGTGCGACAGGAAAGAATGGTTGGAGAAGATGGTCGGAGACACTTGGCGGAGCGAGATCGGAGGTCGGGTGGTGGTACGATGCTGCTATGAAGACGAAGGCCTAGGGTTTTTTCTTGCTAATTGGAAATTTTTGGGATTCAATAGGCGGGTCAAATCCCGCCATAAAAACGCGTGTTTCATTAAAATGTTATAAAGCGACACATTTAGAGGACGCACATTTTATGAAAGGCGCCCTTCGCATTTACTTTTTTTTTTCTTTTCTAACACTACTTTTAGGGCACGCACAAATGCGTGTCCTATATCCTTCAAATTTTGCAAAATTGACATTATTTTTTAGGGCTCACACAAATGCGAGTCCTCTATCAGCGAGTGTCATTGTTTGCGCGTCATTAAAGGGTTGTTTTCTAGTAGTGGTAGCAAAACATGGTGTCGTAGAAATAGAGGAACCCAAAAAATTAAAGTAGTACAGGGAAAGAACTCATCATGGTTAAATAAAAGAATAAAAAGAAAACCATAAACCTACAAACCAGCCACTAAGACATAATCAGAACTTGTTCTCCATAGGTCACCATATAATATTAATAGAAGATTTTGAATCATGTTGGACTTGGATCGTAAATGTCTTTCTAGCATAAACTTTCTCCTCGTCCCAAAATTCCGAGGAATCTGTTGCAACTTTTGTTGTTTGCAGCTGATCACCTTTACTTTTCCTAGGAACGAGCTCAGCTCCAACATAACTCTCATTCTTCAATAAATTCCAATCCATGACTTTTAGGGAAAATGAAATCATATTGTATGATGAATTTGGAAATGCAGTGTGCCTCAATGAACCAAACGAAACGTATCCTATGAATGTCATTGTTCCATCATATATAGGCTCTACTGCTTCATTAGACTCCCGCAAAAGCTCAAATAGAGAATTTTCTTCATATACCTCCTGCTTCACGACTATATTAATACACGGACGGTAGATTTGGGTAACTACACATACTAAGAACCCACAATATTCATTGTACCAATCATCAGGAAGATGCAGTGTAAATGTTCCCCTAAACAACCTACCCACAAACCTATTTGGAACCTGAGGTTTAAGAATGATATTGATAAAGTAAACTTCAATAGCATTTCCCTGCCATGGAAAACATATTTACTTATAATTCTTAGGTTTGGGTTTTATATGATAATGAGTAAAATTTAAAAGGTAAGTAGAACTAAACCTGGAGCATGGAGTCAAGTAATATGCAACCAACAAGTTTGTTGTTTCCCAGAATTGAGACATTCCACAACCATTTACAGTTTGAAATATCTCCCAAGCTTTCAAGTGAGAAACAACCAATTGCTAAAACAACAGCTATACTTGATGGCAGATCTGACAATTTTACAAGGCCTTGGCAGCATGACACGTCGAGCAGTTTGAGCTGAGGAACTTGCAGGAAACTAAAATTTAATTGTGAAAAGTGATTTCCTGATAGATAGAGTTTCCGCAAGTTGGGTAACTCCCAAACAGCAGAGCCGATTTCTTTATCTCCCAAACTGCAGAAGCTAAGATCCAACTTTCTCAAGTTCTTGAGAAAGAAACGTAACCCTATGTGGTTCATATTGATGTCACGCAAAAAATGCTTCACATTTTTGTGAGGGGAAGAAGGCTCCATTAAACAACATTCAACACCAGGAAGATTGCTGCAACCACACCTCCAACAATTAACAAAAAAGTCTGGACAAGATCCTACAGAGGACGCAACTTTACTCCCACTATTATCATCCAAATGAACATGTGGTAAACTCTCCTTGTTCTCTTCTTGGATCCCTGAGAAATTAAAAAGTTCAGGGCATGCCAAGAACTTAATGGTCTTGAGTTTCTTTAGTCGAGTAACAGGTGGAAACATCTTAAGACGATCACAAAATTTAATACATATGAGAATAAGCTTTTCCAAGCGTCCAATCGATGGATGAATCTCTTTTAAACGCCAACATCCATTAAGAATGAATCTTTCAAGATTTGGAAGTCCATCAAAATCTGGTGTCATGATTAGGTTATGCAAATGGCAGAGTTCAATTGTCTTCAAATATGGCAGCAACTGTTGTATACAAGTGCAAGCAACTCAAAATTTTGGCACACATACAGGCATATATATATATATATATATATATATATATATATATATATATATATATATATATATATATATATATATAAGAAATATGTCTCAACTTAGACAAAAACCAATTCCTATGGAAATCATTTGAAGTGTTTGTTTGATAACAATATAAAAAATACTTAATATAAACAAAATAATGAAATAGTTTTGAACCCAAATTGTTATAAATGTTTTATAATGGTTATCAATCAACAAAAAATAAATTTATGTTAAAATCTTACGTAGATAATAATACATTGTTTATCTTTAAAAGGGTATTTATATTGAGCTTTACATGAATACCATGGATTACAATGACCAAGGTGTCTACATCATATCAAACAAGTTATGTATTACCAAGTTTATCGTGATTAAGAGAATAAAGGGTTTGTGCTTTCAATACTAGCTACTAGTTATAAAAAATATAGTTGAAGCTGCTTGATGATATTAACAATTAGTTAGGTCGAACATTCATCGTCCACTTTGTTTTCATGTCTTAATTAGCAGAAAGACAATAAGAATTACCTTATAACCCTCCCAAAGTTGTTTTTGCAAGCTGTTAAACAAAATTAGACGACAAAGCTTCCTTTGTGGAAAATTACTAGGCATAAATTCACCGGCATATTCAATCCACCTAAGGTTCTTCATGTTTGCAGCAATTGGCAGATAAGAATAAGCCATATTGTATCTAACTTTTATTGCTTCAATCATCTCAAGTTCCTATGATAGAGGAAAAATGGTGTGAGAGTTGCAGTAAGAGTGCTTCTTTATACACTTATATCATGAAAAGCTAGCTCAACCATTACCGTCATTGCATCTATAGCACATATAGTCATAATATCTTCCTCCTTCCAAATTCTACTATGTTTTTCAGGATTGTTAGGGTGTTCCCCTCTAACAATGTGATGTCCCATTTCTTGCACAAGATCATGCATATCAAACTCACCATATTCTGAAATAGTTATGAGAGCCTTTTGTATCAACACCTTTACTCCTATAACCGGATGGAAACCACATTCACCAAGGATCTTCATTGCCTTATCTTTCCGTTCCCTCCTAAAAAAGCATGCAATATCTAGGAACAATTCTTTCTCAATTGGTTTAAGTCCATCAAAGCTGATTTTTAGCTTTTCTACAATATCAGTATCCGGGATCTCTTTTAGTCTAGCTAATGCACTCCTCCACTCATGAATGTCTTTGTCACAAAGAAAAGAACCAAGAACTGTAAGTGCCAATGGAAGCCCACCAGCATAAGTGATCACCTCTTTTGAAAGATGGTCATAATCTTCCACAGGCCTCTTATCCCGGGGTGCATGCTTGTAAAAGAGCTTAATAGCTTCATCACTGTTTAACAATCTAATATTGTATACTGCATTTACTTTGTGTGCGGTTAATAAATGTTTATCACGGGTTGTTATTATTATTCGGCTTCCTTCACCAAACCAATCATGTGATCCAGCTAGTGCTTTTAACTGGTCGAGGTTATCGACATCATCTAAAACAATCAAGACCTTTCTGTGGCGAAACCTATTATTTATCAAGCATCTTCCTCCTCCAGCTCTGTTTACTTCCATTTCTGAAAGAATTTTTTCTTTCAATTTTCCCAAACCATACCTGCCTGATTCCTCTCGAATATTTTCAACAAAGCAGCAGCTGTCAAACTTGGTAGAAATTTCATTGTAGATAGAAGATGCAAGAGTAGTTTTACCACCACCCCCAACCCCCCATATTCCAATCATGATCACACCACCTGACCCAATTTGTAACTCCAATTTCAAACCTTGCAAGCGAGCATCAATTCCGATCAAATTCTCATTTGCACTTGAAGTTGCTGGCTGCAACTTCCATGAAATTTCGACTACAATTTGTTTGATGCCTTTTGCTTCATGCCTACACATTGGACATAAAAGGATAATTAACACCTGCTCACATAGAAAAAAGATTACTCTATGAAATAAAGAGACCAAGTCCTAATTACCTTTTACTTTTCACATCCAAACAGAATTTCTAAAATCAATAACACAAGTAGTTTGTAGCAACTTTCTTGGGAAGAAGGAATAGTTTCAAATTGCAAAAAGTAAAGCTACATGGGTTTGTTGTCGTAACTTGAAGAGAGGTGTCATGTACGAATTTAGAAATAAGAACATAATAGATTACATCACAGCTTAATTTGAGCTTATCCATAATCCTAGGACTTGGGATGCCTTTTAACTTGGCCACTAGCATACGAAAACACATTTACTTTGAGCATCTTATAATCTTGAACAGAAAACATATTTGGCTCAAAACAAGTGATGTAGTCAAATCCTCTCTGTTTATAAAGTCATCAACTTCACCAAGAAATATTAAAACGAAGACAAATTACCCATTGGCAATGTGTTTGGGTTCCCATCCAGAAAGGTTACTTGCATCCACGAGTGCTTTTCTCCAAGATTCAACCTTGGTTTTGTTGTCCAACTCGTGTTTAGCAAACACTTCTCCGTATTTCCGTTTTGGTTTTCGTACTTGAGCAGGATTCACGTCATAAAATATAGGCATAACGATCTGGCCTCTCGTATCCCTGCATTTCATAATATATGAAAGTTCATCCAGACACCACGACGAATCACAATAGTTTTTTGAAAATACAATGATGGCTATCTGTGATTCTTCAATAGCCTTCATAAGGGATGGGTGGATCGATTCGCCTCGGGGGAGTGTTTCGTCGTCCTTGTAAGCAAAGATACCTTCTTGTTCAAGAGCCGAGTAGAGATGGCCCACAAAAGTATTTCGAGTATCTTCTCCTCTGAAGCTAAGAAAAACATCGTACTTCCAGAACACAGAAGATGATGGTGATACCATCAATGTCTTGACTTATTGAGATAGAAGATATGTGGTTTGAGCACCTCAATGAAAAGAACTTTATACAGAGATGTGAGTTTCCAATATAACCTGTTATCATGTTGGAAAACCTGTAAGAACTCAAAATTGAACAGGTTACCACGTAGAAAATCTCATAACCAGTCCTTACATTTTATTTTTCATTTCTGGTCGTAAAAACTCCTTTGAATGTATAATAGAAGTTACAGTTCTAAAGATAGGCATGAAACAATTTAGGTAATGTGAGTTAGTTTTTCCACAATCACATTGTAAAAACTAATGTTTTACTCTATATTCTACTTTGAGATTCTTCTTAAAAGAAGTGGAGGAGATTTCTGAGCAAAACCAAATTTTAGCAAACTCCCTTCCCGAACTCTGTACTTTGCAAGCTCATACATTAATTTCCATGGGAAAATAATGAAAAAGTAATTATAATTCCATACGGTTCATTTGCTATGATGGAATGGAATGAACAAGGTAATAGTATAGATCATTACATTTTATAGTCATGTTAGGTTGGCTCAAAATAATGGAATGAATTATTCGAACATAATTTTTTGTTATGGATTATATACAAAACTAAATATATTAACTTGATTAATTAAACGTGTTATTTTATTTAATCAAATAAAGGTATTCTTAAATAAATTACATATAAGCATATTTCATTTCGTATAAAATATATGCTATATGTATTTCAAATAGTTAGAAAAGAAATTATATATCAATTACAAAATTGTTTTCACACTTAAGATTACCATAGAATCTTAAAACATAATTACAATATTGTTTACAAACAGCCTCTCAAGTTCATGCTAACTAAGGGTAAACTAATACACTCCATGAAATTCAATCGAAATGGTCTTATGTAATTTTTAAGTTTAGCAGACCATCAATATACAACAAAGTTACTTAATTCTGGATTTCCTAAGCACTACCACTTTCATCTTCACCATTCTGATCCTCTAGAAAACTTCACACTCGCATCAATGGTGCCTAGATCCAATTCTCCTTGGAGCGCAAGATATATGTTCACATTTATAATTTGATGTCAACATTTATCTCTTGTAATACAAAAGGACATATATAGCCTTTAAAGAAACTTTACTAGGTCACTATATTACAATTTTTATAATTTTACCATCTATTAAAATTCAGACTCGTAATCATCATTAATTATAAGTGTATTGATTATAAGTCTCTATTGGTTTCACAAGGCTTAATTTATGAACTTTTGCTTTCCCATTACACCAACACCTATAACTTGTATCCGATTTAAAAAGGTTAAGTTGAAACTCGCCAAAAGGTCCCAACAATAGATCCTCTACTTATGTTTACACCAAATCAATATTTTCATCGCTAACCAGAATCAATTTGAAACAACACAATTGGTAGTCAGTAAATGTCCTAACACCTTTCGACAAACACACATCACTACAACACGGACCTGTTTCACTTTCTTTTTGTATCCACAACACATACACACATCATTAGTCATCATCCTCCAAATTCCATTCATTTATAACATACACACATCACTATAATTTGATCATCTAACTACACTAATTCTAAATCTTCACAACTTCCATTTCTTTCATGGTAACTTATAATTCATCGATTTATCAGTTTGAAGAATGTACCTCAGATTCCGTGAAAAATCAAACTTTAGCAGAAACCCTTTGTAGCTCTTTACTCTGCAAGCTTATACTTCATCTCCATAGGATTCCTTAATTTATTTTTTTAACTTGGATCGATTTGAGTAGGTAGGTACCGTTGACTCTTTTCTATCATTTCTTCATTTCCATTAACGAAAGAGTGAAAACAATAAGAAAGTAATTATAATCCTTTATATATTTACTCATGTTTCAGAGTTTCATTATTAGTCATCACAGTTCTTAACACTATCACATCCTAACCCGTAAAATAGGGATATTTACAAAACTGGTCACCTGATTTTGTAAGATATAAATAAATGATCTAGTTTTTGGCGATTTGCAAAAATACATAAATAGGGCATTTGGGATTTCAGAAAATACATAATGTGTATTTTATCTCATTACAAGGGTCACTGTTCAAAAACTCTATCTATCAATTTTCGAAATGACAATTATAAATTTTCTAATATTACTGATTTTACCACCAAATGTCACATTTTGATGCTATAGTGTCTTATCTACTTTCCGTTTGTTATGTTTCGAAATGATAATTATAAAATTCTATCGAGTACCTCCTTAGTTTTGATTAATAGGGCCATTCTTAATAGGGCATTTGGGAATTGGGATTTCAGTAAATATATAATGTGTTTTATCGCATTGCATGAGATACTTTTCAAAAACTCTATCTACCAATTTTCAAAATGAAAATTATAAAACTTCTAATATTATCGATTTTTCCACTAAATATCACATTTTGATGCTATTGTATCGTATCTACTTGCCATTTGTTATGTTTCGAAATGACAATTATAAAATTTTATCAAGTACCTCCCTAATTTTGATCAATAGGGCCAGGTCGTTGTGTAAAACATCGAAAAAAGGGCCATTCTATTAAGTACCTCCCTAATGTTGATCAATTTGTTATCTTCTTATTTTGGTTAATTATGTCCCAATAATCAAGTCAAGAATAATCAAATTTAAAACATACATGCAAACTTTTATTAGTGTTTGGTTCTTGTAGATTGTATCAAAAGATATATTAGTTCTGGTATTGGCACATAAAGATCTAGATAGAGACACAACACCATATTTTGGGAAGGTGATTTAATTTTATGAACTTTAACAGCAGATGGTTAGCATAGGTCATGTATAAGAACTTTTTTCTTCCGCACTCGACTACATAGAAAGATCATTAATGGGGTCTGCTAATATTCATGAATGTATCCTCATACTTGCCAACTTTTGAAGTTTAAGAACCAATTTGACATCAGAGGCGGACTTGTAGCTATGGAACGTATGCATGCGCTCTTATTAATTATTCGATATCCAAAACAAAAGCACAAAAAAGTAAGAAAAAGAAAAAAACAAATTGTCAACTCATACTCGAGCGCAATACACAATCAGAATTGACTCTCATCTCTCTGTTGACTCTCTGATTGATCGCAGCCTCAATATATCTGTGCTCCAGTTATTCATTCTTCTATTACTTAATTAGGTGGTTTTCTCTTGTCTCTATTTGATTAAAGATAACTTATATTGGTAAACAATGACTAATAATTATAAAATGATAAACTATAACTTAAACATTAAATCATTGGTTAGTTAGTTATGGTTATTGGTAAGCTTAACGTTCTTAACAATTAGCTTTATTTTCCTTGATAGTTTGTAAGAAAGTTACATAATATTAATAATATGAGTGATCAATTCTTAAATGATAATTCAGTAACTTATGTAGATAAAAATATATTTTTAAAGTTCACGATAAAGATACACGGACCACTTTCAACATAGGAACATAAGACGAGAGCAACTGTATACTACTTTTTTGATATTAAGTGTCTTTTTTTAGACAATACATTTTTTTTTCTTAACTTGCTTCAGTGTCTCAAAAAATAGATCCTCAACCTATCTTTACACCCAAACGATTTTTCATCACTAACCTGACCTGATTTAAAATACCACAAATGGTAATCAGTAAATGACTAATAATGAACTTCCAAAAGTATTTGGTGCTTAAACATAGCAATACAAGAATTCAATAGTCATTTTCCTCCAAATTCCATTCATTTATAACATACACAGCAGCATATTAACTTCACGGATTGTTTAATTTGATCATCTAACTACAGCAACTCAATAACTTCACAACGCTGACTAAATTAGGTCAAAATACGATTATCACAACCCGGATCAACATTTTTTTAACCCACTGATAAATTTTACTTAATAACTTATAGAAAACTTCATTAACACTTCCATTTCTTTCTCGGTAATTTATAATTAATCAGTATAACAGTTTGAGGAACATACCTCAAATTCCCAGCAACGTCACACTTTAGCAAACACCCTTTCTAAGCTCTTTACTTTGGAAGCTTATGCTTCAATTTCCAATAGATTTCTTCTAATAATTTTCTAAGCTTATACCTTCCCTTCATCATTGACTCGTTTCTCTCCATTCTTCATATCGATTAACGACGGAGTGATAATAACAAGAATATATTTATAATTCCTTTGATCAGTCATCACAATTCTACACACTATCACCTTAAACCCTTAAAATGTGAAAAATATCACAAAACACCAAAATATTAGGAAAATGTTTTTTTTAATAAAATTAACATATTTTTTTACATAAATGATCACATATTTTATTATGGGATCATGTAAAATCATCCTTTGCTATGATTTCACATTTTTAAATGATTATACCACCAAAGATTAAAGATAAATAAAAAGTCATGTCTTCAAATATTGCGAAATATATAATATTCCATTTATTTTATTTTTTTGAATTTTTTTGTGATGCACACCATTGTAAAAATGAATTTTGCAGCATAATATATATATATATATATATATATATATATATATATATATATATATATTTGACAAGTGTCATGCAATTAAAACCCCTCATTAATGTTATATATCATTTATCATGTCACTTGTCAATCTATTAATTATTCATTTCAAATTTCAAATGTTAAATTTCCCACTCTAATTTTATTAAATTAATAATTGATTATTCATTTTAAATTTCAAAATTTAAAATTTCTCCCTTTAATTATATTAAATTAATAACATTAGATTAAAAAATAAAATAAAATTAATATAAATTATAAAATGATATAACTCCACGTATTTATTTAAATTAACGATTATAATTTTATATAACTAAAAATATCTCTTAAGTAATAATTTATTTAAAATAATTGTATAATAATTTTGATTTTTTAATACGAAAGTTTAATTAATTTTATAACCGTGGTTATCACGGGTTATAAACTAGTATATATATATATATATATATATATATATATATATATATATATATATTTCACATAGATATTACTGCAAAGTATAAGGTTATTTGTGTAACACATCAAAAAAAAGACCATATTCTTAAGTAGTTCCTTATTTTGATCATGCTTGTGATCATCCTATTTTGGTTATGATTGTTGAAGTCAATCAAAGTCACAATAACCAATTTTAAAACGCGTATTAAAACTTCTATTAGTTCTTGGTTCTTAATGACTAGGTGTGAGACCCGTGTATTACACGAGTTTATTAAAAAAAAGTTAATATCATAAACTATGATGAATAAGAAGGTAATTGAAATACAAAGTAATAAAAAAAACTATTGACATATTGTAAATAATTATTAGGAATAAAAAATTTTGAAATAGTTCTTTGAATGAAAATTAGATATCTTATTTCTAAGGTTACTGTTATACATTTGTATTTAAAAGTAGTTATTTCATCAAGGGCAAAACAATCACATTTATTGAGAAAAACTATCGAAACCAATTGCATGTTTTGTTTAAGGGAAAATATGACCAGAAAATACATAATATATAGTTGTAGTCGGATGACTTTGGAAGTTAGATGTTATAAAAAAGACTTTATATTTAAATTAAAAAAAAAAAAAAAACAACACTACTTTCCTACACCCCTTTACATTGATAATAAATATGAAATGACAATTTGTAACTAAATAATTATAAAATTTGAATACATCCTAATGTGTAATAGTATTCTGTAAAGAAAAAACTAAATTGCAATAGGAAACATTGATATTTTTGTATTTTTCTGTATTTTTTTTATAACATTGATATTTTTGTATTTTTTTTACAACACATACACACAGCTAAACAATGTATTTTTGTTTTGGAAAAAATGTTATATATATATATATATATATATATATATATATATATATATATATATATATATTGTTAAAAAGTTTACTGCAATTTTATAGATTTTTTCCAAAGTTTATTGTTAAATTATAATTTTTTAACAAAATATGCAAAAAATCACATTTAAGGAAAGTGCAATGCTAGTTTCTGCAGAATTTTGAAGTTTTGAGAATTGTAAATTTTAGTTTTTTTTGGAAAATATGGCAAAAATATGACTTACTATAAAATACTTATTTGAGTAGGGGTAAAACAGTAAAATTTGTTCCCATTTTTGTATTTAATTATAACACATTCACATGGTAACACATTATACTATCAATTTGATGTTTAATATAACACCATAACTTTTTAATATATTTGAACCCAAAAAAATTAAATTGGCAGAAATTTATTATTTATAAAATTACAATGCTATTTTTTGCTTAGTTATGAAGTTCTTTTATAATTCTCATCTTTTTTGGAAAATAGGTAGAAATTCATGGGTAAATCAGTCACACGCAGCATAACAATATACTTTCTTATGAAAAAATGTTAAAATAAAAAATCTATAAACTACAATGCTACTATATTTTGCATATTTTCTACAGTTTCATTGTTTAATTTAATAATTCTATAAAAAATGTAGAAAAAAAATGTTAACACGGCAGAAATGTGACTCATTATAAATTAGTTTTTAAGTCGTGGCAAAATAGTCAAATTTGTTGTCAATTTTGTATTTGTATTTTATACATTTCTATACGGTTGGTTGACAAGGTAAAACAACATAGAGACTATAAAAATCACAATCATTAATCATACATTCACAAACAGTTATTTTATACATAATTTGATGTTTTGTACGTAAGTCAATCATCGTTATTTTTAATTTATTAATATTTAAAATGGTTTCAAAATATTAAAATCATGTTCTATTAAGTCAATATCAATGATAAAAATATAATTTTGCACAATAAATATAAACTTCAATAGAATGAAAGTAAATAAATAACAATGTACTTTGTATTTTTGATATTTGATTTTTGATTTTTATGTTTCATTGATAATTTTTATGAAAAAACACAATAAAAGCCAACGATTACCATTGTTATAACTCCTTAAAATTTTTTAGTTAAATACCCTATTAACAAAAATTTTGAAAGCACCATATTGTAATAAAAAAAACACAGTGTTGACAAGTTAAATAACATAGAATGAACAAATTAAATAAAATATCATTTTGACTAAAAATTCCTTTACTATATGTTTTGAGTGTTTCCTATTAAGTTTTTTATTCATTTTTAAGTTATCCAAATAACAAAAGAAACAAAAACGGTAAAAATAATCAAATTTACTAAAAAAATAAAAATTTTCATTATTACAAAAAAATGAGCATTTATTTTACTATCTTCACAAAAGTATAATGTTGTAAACAATATAACCATTTGGAATATTTTTACCGTCAAAAGTTGACTAAAAATAAAATACCATTTTAATTTTTATCATTTTCACCAAAGTGAATTGAAAAAAAGCACCCCAACATTGATTTCCACTCAAAATTTACAAAACGGTCATCTCGTCTAGATGAGAATATTTGTTATTAAAAATGCCTATTGTGACCTTTTTAAACTTGACAAAAGGCCTGAAAAAATATCATTTTAGCTGCACAACTTGCCTGCAAAGTAATGGTGTCAAAAATACCTGATTTACATCCATTTTTACATCCATGCAAGCAAAATCACATTTTGAAAAGGAGCATTTACATAATTTTGATAAAAATCTTACTTTTCCTATTAAAAAAATAATAAAAATGAGCACTATTTTAACATTTTCACCAAAGTAAATTGCCATTTTGTCATTCGCTCCAAAGTACATTGCTATAAACAGAACATTATTTTATTTGGATCTATTATATTTTGATTTATGGCAGGTTGAAAACAAAGAGCATCTCTAAAATAGACATGATGATTTATGACCAATATTATATAGTTTTCTTTCCAGGGCATTTTGGACATTTAAGTAATAGTGAATGGTTACTACCATGAAGAATGATGCATAATAACGACCCTTAGCCTCAAAGATGCCATGATCATCGAACAGGGTGCCATCATCCATGCAGATTACAAGGCATTTTGGAAGTTAGTAAATTTGAAAATAAAAAGAAAAAATGTTAAATTATGAAAATGACGATCAATATATACCCAAAATTTACGTGTTGAACACATAGCTTTGATGAGGCCTTACAAATGAGGCTTAAACACCTAACCACCTGATGCTCAAGCTTCTCAAATTGGTCTTCATTTATTTGATTCCCATCAACTCCAAATTTGAATTGGGTTTATGAGTTCACTCTTTGAAGTTGAAAAATACGTACCTTTGCTATGATTAAACTAATATATATGAAAATCCGGAATCATTGAAATGACAGTAAGTGTTAGAACCATCTTAATTAATATTGTAAAGTTGTATGGTTGCTGATTTATAAAAGTGAGAACATTATGTAAACACATTGAATTTTATTCATGAATAGTCTAATATAAATGCATCAAAGGATTAAACATAATAAAACTTTTGGGTTGTGACAGGAGCAAGGACCCTCAGTACAGGATCCTACGCCAATGTGACAAAAAGGTTGGCAATCACTATCCTTATGACAAGGGTCGGGAATCACACGATCGCTCATAGCATGACCATTGTTTTTAGACGTAGATTTATGGTTCACTACATATCCTCTCTCAGTGAAAGCATATGACATCTACATACCTGCAAAGTGTATCTCGTTAGCATTGAACTCTGTTAGTTTCTGAAACTACAGAAGTAGAGAAACAAATTGTAACAGGAATGGAAAGCAAGAATACGACAAAAAAGACAATCTTTTAGTGAAAGCATCCGCCTCAAAGGAATCAACTTATGTCTGTAGGTTCAATCATCGATTGCCTATGAAGACATATATACAAGAGAAAATTCATATTAGTGGTACAAAAAAGGAATCCCAATAATCAACGCTAATAAATGCGAGAAAATTCATATTAGTGATACAAAAAGGCATCCCAATAATCAACACTAATGAACGCATACTGTTTTAAAGAACATTTATGTTAGGAAACGTAACGTATAATCTTGTCATTAAAAATTTGATCTTATAATATCATTTATATATTTTTCTTACCTAATTAGGGTCAAAAAATAGAATCCTTCCTTCCAGATCAGCCAATCCATGAATTTTCGGTTTCATACCTTGTTTTAATTGGTTTTATATTTAATACAAAAAAAACCACAAAATTCCATGTGGAATTAATTTTATTCAAAAAAAAAACCACAAATTTACATGTGGCAAAAGGCTTAAGAATATGACAAGTGGCAAAAGTATTTTCATTTATTAGGGAGGATTTGTACCAAAAACCTATTGGGTCAGGTATGTTCACATAAAGAAGATCTTGATAAAAATGGAATATTGTATTTAAGGAATAAGATTTAATTTTATGAAGAACTTTTAAAGCATAGGGTTAGCCTAGGTCATGTATTGGACCTTTTTGCTTCCACACTTGACTAGGTCTTAAAGATCATTAGTAGGTTTTAATATTAATTTGTAAATTTATTATCTTGCTTAAGTGCAAAAACCATTTTGATATTGAAAATAAAAATATTGATTATGATATGTTTTTTCTTTTTCCTCTGTTTATTGAACAAGTAAAAACTTGATCTTGGCAATGCTTCATCATGAGAAATGAGGTTGGGATCTGAGTAACAAACAATTTTAAGTTAGGATGAAAAAGAAAAAAGAAAAAAAAATGAAAATACCCTAACAAACGCCAATAATGAATCCAAATTCCCAAACACTCCCTTTCCAACAGCCTTGTTCTGATTTACTCCCTTGTTATTGAGTCTTGACAAAAAAAAAAAAAAAAAAAAAAAAAAAAAAAAAAAAAAAATAAGGGAGGAGATCAGAAGACGATGATACGGGATTCCAAAATCCTGTAATCCGACTATCAAGTAAGTGAGGAACGATTCAGATGACTCCAATTCGACCTATATTATTATGTACATCGGTCCCCCAATACCCTTTCCATATCATCACACTCGTTCTCCCATTCTCTGTCAATGCAATTGTTCGCCATTTATCTGTTTTTGATTTCATCTTATGCTGTTTTCCTGTTTTCTGTTGAATAGAGGAATCGGCCCTGATTTTAACATCATCAATCTGCTACTTTATGCATCTGGCTTCTTCGGTTTTTCCCATCAAAGGAACCAATTATGCAAATTGTCTTTGATTCGAGATCTCTGTTTAGATATGCTGTTGTCCTGTTGAATATATGATACCCAAATTTATCTGTGATTTTCCCATTAAAGGGACCAATAAGGCAATTAGGCCGCTATATTTTCCAATTCCAATATGGTTTACCTTTTACATAATCCAAAGTCTGATCTGTATATGTTTACAGTTCACATACTAATTAATATCATTATCAATGAGTTACTGACTTATTAGGCTGTGTTAGTGTTTTAGTTCATATAGTACCAGAAGATTCCAAAAAAGATGTATATTGAGCAGCAAACAGAAAAGTAGGGATTCCCTTCCTATTCATTAGCCCAAATTATCAGAAAAAAATGTCATTCTCCCTTGTAGTTTTACTGGATGAAGAAACTCCAATCTAGTTATTGTGGCTTTTAGCCTTTTATGTTGAAGCTGATTGAATGAATTTTATATGTTTTGAACCCATTTTGATCTATTTGTTTATCCTTCTTTATCTTAATTTAGTTACTTAAGTTGATAGCAATCTAGTTGGCATTGATATTCTGCTGATTCCTAGTAAAATATATGAGATCCTACTTTTCCAATTCACAATCCTGAAACTTGATTGCCATTTATTCCAGAAAAAAATGAAATGCTATGGAAAGAATAATTGGATTAAAAGTCGAAAAACTGCCTATAATTGGTCCCCGAAATTAGTTTGAAAATTAAAAGTTTATTTTGAGCTTTTTAATTGTATGCCAGTGCAAAATATGTTCTATGCTGAAGTGGGATCCTCTAATGGCATTATTTGATCCAGCTCGGGATATATCAGTGATGTTCAAACAGTAAGAATTTTCCGTGCTCTTTATCTCAAGTTTGATTGAAAATAGTACAGGTTTTGTAAGGAAAATATCAAGGTAGTAACAACTAACAAAGTTTCTATTAGACTAGGAAACAAAAAATTATTATATGTATTGTATTGTATGTTTGTAGTTCTCGGGGTACCAAAACTGTAACATTTGTTATTATATATATCATAGTGTATGATGAATTCGAAAATGTGGTGTTCCTCAATGAACCAAAGGAAACATATCCTACACATGTCGTTCCACCATATTAAGGCTCCACTGCTACACTAGACTCATGTGAAAGCTCAAATAGAGAACCTTCATCTACCTCCTGCTTGATGACTTTATTATTAGAGAACAACACAGAAAAAGTCATTGTGGTAGATGAAGTGTAAATGTTCCAACCCTAAACAACAATCTACCAAAAAGCCTCCCTGGATTCATATCTTCAATTGCAAGACTGAAAAAGTAATCTTCAATAGCATTATCCTGCCATGGAAAACAACACACTTATGATTCATATGTTTGGGTTTATATAATTACTCATCGTATATTGAGATGTTGGGTTCAATTAATAAAGTTATAGTTTCATTTCGAAATCATTATTAATAACAATAACCCAATAGCTTAAATCTTTGTTGCACTCCAAAGATGTCTAAACTAATTCAAAGCTAAAAACATATACATCAACATTTTCATTGCATATTCCAGAGCTGTCCGAATGATGTGCAGGAAGACAAAGATGAAATAATGTTCTGAAGTTGAGGAAATAAGCAGGTTTCATATCAGATTATCAGGTGCTTTGTGCACATTAACTTATATAGATTGTAAAGCTACACTAAAGTTGCTCGATAAGACCAATACTCAAAGCCACAACAAACAGTTTTACCAATATATCTAAAAACAAATTACAGAATAAATTAGTCAGACTTTTTACACAGGATCCAAAGTTTTTATATGTTAATTAAAGAAACATTTGATTTATCTTACAACCCCTCCAAAGCTCTTTTTTGCAAGCTCTCGTACGATTGTAGAACAACAAGCTACATGGGTTGGAAACTGACTATCGGATTTGCAGGATAACACACGAGATACGACCAACAAATAAGGTGCAACTTATGAGAAAGACAATTGGGCCCTTCAACATTGTTGGTGAAAGAAGAAAGGCACATAGAAGGAACCTTAGCTTCTTGTTTTTAACAAGCTTGGGAATACATGATGAAGACCTTTGATGTATTTATTATCTCTTTAATCATGTCATTTGCCTGCAATAAACAAATAAAATGATGCAAGGGTTGAGTTAGAATATATATGATAGGCTGATATGCATGTCTACGATAGTGCTGAACAGCTTCATTATGTGGGGCACTTCATCAAACCAATCATGTAATCCACCGAGCACCTCTATTTGGTCAAGGTCATTGACATCATTGAAATAAATTACAGTATTTCTATTATTACATAACCTACTTCTCATCTTGGAGTTTTTAACTAAATAGCAGTAGTTGTAAAAAGTATTTACCAAAACAATGTAGTTTGTAAATTATTTACCAAAACATGGTAAATAGAAGGAACCTTGGCTTCTTCATGTTTTTGACAAGCTTAGGAAAAAGTGATGAAGTCCTTTGATGTATTATCTCTTTAATCTTGTCATTTGCCTGCAACAAAGAAATAAAATGATGCAAGGGTTGAGTTGGAATTTTGATAATACGCATGTCTATGAAAGAGCATTAGCCTCATTATGTGATAATAAACTGACACCATAGATCACATCAATCATGTAATCCACCTAGCACCTTTAGCTGGTCAAGGTCATAGACATCATTGAGAACAATTAGAGTATTTCTATTACATAAACCTACTTCTGATCTTGCATCTTCTTGCTCCCTTGATGTGTTATGTTAGACTATAATATCGTGGTAGTTGGAGGCAGTTATATATGATGTGCCTTACAGGTGATTGTTCGCTCTGCTGTGAGTCACACCCTGTCATGATATAGAGGTGGTGCTTTCCTTTGCTGTATAAATACAAAGTGTAGTCATATGAATTAGCTAAAGCTTATATACCAAGCATTCTCTTTCAATACTCGATGTATCTTACAGTATCAAAACCTAGGATCAAATCAGGAGTTTTTACCTTGATATGCAATCACCTTTGCAATCTGTTTTTCAATGTATGATGCGCAGTGTAATCGCATTCATAAATTCAGAGTGCAGACTATATGAACCGGCAAAGAGTTGAGAGATATATGGGTGTATGGATCTGATAGATGTTTTATTTCCATATAATATTGATAGAAGACTTAGAATTATCTTGGATCATAAATTCCTTAGATGCATCATTTGCCTCATCCCAAAATTCTGAGCAATCTGTTGCAAATTTTCTTGTTTGCACCGGATCATCTTTACTTTTTCTAGGAACGAGCTCAGCTGCAAATGAAGTCCAATACCCCTTTATGGAAAATGAAATGATATTGTATGATGGACTCAATGATGTGGTCTGCCTCAATGAACTAAAGGAAACATATCCCACGTGTGTCCTAACATCTCCACCATATTCAGGCTCTGGTACCTCATTGGATTCCTGCCAAATCTCAAACCGAGAATCTTCTTCATCTGGATCCTGCTTGATGCTTATATCCATCCACATTGTTAGGTCCTGGGTAACAATACGTATTAAGAACCCACAAAAGTCATTGCACCAATCATCTGGAAGATGCAGTATAAACGTGTCATCATGAGATTGAATATGCTGGGTATATAGGTCCCATTTAACATGTGGGTGACGCTTTGTAAATGTTTTTCCCCTAAAGAACCTACCTACAAACCCCTTTGGAATCTGCTGTTCAAGAACAACATTGATAAAATGATCTTCAATAGCATTTCCCTGCCATAAAAACACATTCATGTATTTGTATGTTTTGATAAATATATGATAAAGATCGAAATTCAAAAGGTACGTAGAGTAGAGGCAAACCTGGAGCATGGAGTCTAGTAATATCTCACCAACAAGTGGACCTACTTTCTTGTCCCCCCGAAGTGAGACTTTCCACAACCATTTACAGTTTGAAATATCTCCAATGCTTTCAAGTGAGCCACAAAAATCTGCTATGACAACGGCCATACTTGATGGCAGCTCCGACAACTCTACAAGTCCTTGGCACCATGACACGTTGAGCCATTTGAGCCGAGGAAGTCGGAAGCAACTAAAACTTAATCGTGAAAACTTATTTCCTCTTAGATCGAGCTGTTGCAAGTTGGGCAACTCTAAAACATTAGAGCCTAGGTCTTTATCTCGCAAGTTGAACCAGTGCAGATCCAACTTCCTTAAGAAGCGGAGTTCTTGCCAGTTGTTAAAAAACCCTAACCGACATAAACATTCTACACCAGGAAGATTGCTGCAACAATTAACAAAAAATTTTGGACAAGATTCTATGTAGGATGCAATTTCATTCCCACTATTATCCAAATCAAGATGTGGTAAATTCTCCATTTTCTGTTGTTGGATCTTTGGAAACTTAACAAGTTTGAGGTGTCCTTTGAATGAAAGGGTATCAAGTTTCTTTATTCCCCTAATCGGTGGAAACATCTCAAGACTGGGACAATATTCTATAGATAAGAAAACAAGCTTTTCCAAGCATCCAAACGATGGATGAATTTCTTCTAAATACCCACATCCATTAAGAATGAACCTTTCAAGATTTGGAAGTCCAATAAAATCTGGTGTCATGATTAGGTTATTCATATCACAAAGTTTCAATAACTTCAAATTTGGCAGCAACTGTTTAATAAAAGTGCAAACAAGTCAAAAATGTATAAAACGTGACAAGATTTGAAGGAAAATGGCACACACACACACGCATAAACTAGTTCCTTCCATCCACATATGGAAATCAACTGAATCAACTGAAGTGTTCAGTTATTTAATAAAATATCTATAAAACATATAAGAAAAACAAGATAATAATAGATCTTTAAACCCAAATCAGTGTTATCAATATTTTATAATGGTCTTTAATCAACAATGACTAATAGATCTTTAAACCCAAAAGGTAACGTAATGGGTGTATGAGTTGGCTGTTCTAAAAATAAATATATGAGATGATAACTTGTTGGAGGATGGGCTTTACATAAATACCATGTACTACAATGACTAATTAATATGTCAATAAACAATTTGTTTTTTGAAAAGTTTATAGTTATGAAGACAAATGGTATTCATAGAATAAAGGTCCAAGCTTTTTAATACTATAGATACTTGAAATTTACTCTGGATTAGTCATTTCAGTAATTCATCAACTTTGTTTTCTGATATGAACCCACCAAAGTTGACAAAAGTCTATCAGAGGCGCAAGAAGCATTCTCCGGGGGCTGTTTAGTACTTTTCGTAATTTAAAATATTTATGGTAATTATATGGTATTTGATTTTGTTTAGGATTTATCCTCTTACTTGAACCATGGGAAAACCAGACACCCGATCTGATACTGCCGCCTGAAACCTCAACAAGGATCCGACTCTTGATAAGAATCTAGTAGATTTTCAAACACAATCACTGGAGCGGTTCGAGAAGGTGGATCAAGAATTGGTGGAGATGAGGGCAGAATCGGAAAGTAGACAAGCAATTAAGAAATAATGGCCCTCCTACTTAGGGCATCGTAACCACCACCACCACCGCCTACGCAACCAATTCCCCAGGTGACCCCTCCAATTGTTACAATCACTAAGGTGGCTGCTTCTATTCCGCTAAAAACTGCCTCCAGGGGTTGGCAACAGCCACCAATCATGCAACCACACATGCAATCGCAACCCCAACCTTCTTACACGCCACATCCTCCTTTCTGTTCGATGAACAAAGATTCCTTGGACCACCTCCCTTCACCCTGGGGACGGTTCCAACAATAGCAAGTTTAAATCATACACCGGTGATGGATGGGGGATTGAGATCAGCACTTTCCAAGAAGCAATCACATGGGACCAACCATGGCAGCCACCAATCTCTAACCAAGGGCAAGGAAGGGGCCACTGTGAAGGCAACGACGTATATGGGTGGGTGTACAAGGCGGAACAGTTTTTTGCAAGGTTTTGAAAACCGGAACGGACATTGAACCGGCCGTCTTAATGGTCCGATGGTTCAATTGGTCCGACCGGTCCTAAAACCCGTAAAAACCGGTGTATATATATATATATATATATATATATATATATATATATATATATATATATATATATATATATATATATATATATATATATATATATATATATATATAAAAACTTCATTAACAGCTAAACGCTTCCATTTCTTTCTTGATAATTTGTGATTCATCAAGTTATCAGTTTAGGGAACGTACCCCAAATTCCCAGCAGCACCAAACTTTTAGCAGACGCCCTCTCTAAGCTCTCCAGTTTGCAAGCTTATACTTCAATTTCGGAAAACTCCTTCCTTAATTTCTCTTTCGAACAAGGATCAATTTGAGTAGGTCGGTATCTTTCCTCTATCGTTGACTACCCTCTCTCTAGAAAGGATATGAAAAAGTAATTATAAATAAGAGAACATTACAAATTTGGTCGCCGAATAATTTTTAAAATTTTTTTGGTCATAAAATAAAGAGTAAATTAAACAAATGGTCCATATGGTTTGAAGTAAATTATGAGTTTAGTCCCTAACTTTATTTTTTAACTCGGATTATTCTTATAGTTTTATTTTGTTACTTTGTTGGTCCCTAGCCAACTTAAAATAACTGATATACCCTTATCTAATGATGCGCATCGGAACCGGATACCCGATTTTGAAACCGGAAGCGCCTCTAAATTGTTGGTTCTAGAATTGGAACCACCTTAAGTGGTTCCGGTTCTATTTTTTTGGAACCGTTACCTGTCGAATACTTGTCGGAACCGATTATATATATATATATATATATATATATATATATATATATATATATATATATATATATATATATATATATATATATATAAGTGAATATACCCTTAAGGGTATATTCACTTAGGTATCCAAACTCACAATATTATTTCGTTTTGTATCATATATACATATTGTAATTGTCCAATGTTCTTCTAATTCAACTTCTAACTTGATTTAATTCCAAGATTTATATAAATTTCATATTTATCTTCCTCTTACACAATTTTAATTTTTAACTATAATATATAAAGCCTAGTAGGTGTTCGACATAAATATGTGATGTAAGAGAAAGATAATAGTGAAATTTCGAAAATCTTGAAAGTAATCAAGTTAAGGTTAAAGTTTAAGAACATTATAATAAATATATCAAACAAAACGATGTATTATGGTGGGTTAGGGTACCTATCCTTATATACCCTTAAGGGTATATTCAATTTTCCATATATATATATATATATATATATATATATATATATATATATATATATATATATATATATATATATATATATATATTACATTTATTGTGTGCTACAATGCACCAATATGAATTTAGTAAAATTAAATAATTATTTAATTAAATAAATATAGATATTAAATGATTTCCATAATTATATGTATATTAAATGATATCCATAATTATAATTCTTTTTTATGGAAATTAATTAAATCCGTCATTAATGTCAACAATAACATTCTTTTAGAATGAATTCGCACCCAGATTTTAATATATGGGTTCGTATTTTGTTTTAGGACTCACTCATTTAAAATACAATAAAGTTTCATGGAATATGAAGAACGAGAGTGTATTCTACTAGAATATACTCTCATTCTGCTGGAATGCACTCTCATTCTTCTATATATGAATTCATATTGAAAGAATATTATTGTTGACATTAATAACGAATTTAATTACTTTCCATAAAAATAAGTTATAAGTATGGATAACATTTAATATACATATAATTAATACTAAATTCTATTGGTGCATTGTAGCACAAAATAGGTGTGAGAAACATTTGAACCTACCTATATATATATATATATATATATATATATATATATATATATATATATATATATATATATATACTAGGCGAATGCCCGCGTGTTGCGCAGAAACACGTATATAGTTGAAGTCTTTACAAATATATGATTTTTTAAATATAACAATAACATTGTTGTTAAATTTGATATAATAATTTGTATATACTAAATTGTTATAATATATTGATTATTTTGAATTATATGATAATATATACATTTATTATAACTTCATAATCTCAATCGTTTGAATGACTTCTACTCGCGAGTTACACATGAATAAAATTAAATATGATATATGATTTGATGTTATTTATAGTTGTTTTTATTGTTAATTAATTTTTTCAAACTTATTTGTTTAATGTTTTAATTTCTATCATTATAATTATTTAAAACATCAAACATTGTTTTTTTTATTTTAAAGCTAACAATATAATCATTTATATAGAGTTGTTTTTTTTACTATTGTTATTGTAAGTTATTTTAAGCTACTTATTTGGAAACTTTTAACGATTATAAAAATATATTTAAGAAATATTTTAGTTAAATCAAAATTACAATTTAGTTTTTGCTTTTATCGCTACAATTTATCACTTTTAACTATTTACAAAATATTCTTTAGTTTTTTTAATTGGAACTGAAATTTATATTTGAGTTGACATTGTAATGCGCAGAAACACCTATATAGTTGAAATCTTTACAACTATATATTTTTTAAAATATAACACTAACGTTGTTGTTAGATTTGATATAATAATTCGTATATTAATTTGATATAATATATTGATTATTTTGAATTATATGATATTATATAAATCTATTATAACATCATAATCTCAATCGTTTGAATAAGTTCTACTCGCGAGTTATACATTAATAAAATTAAATATTATATATGGTTTAATATTATTTATAGTTGTTATTTTTAACTAATTTTTTAAAATTTCTTTGTTTAATGTTTTAATTTCTATTATTATAATTATTTAAAACATCAAACATTATTTTTTTGATTTTAAAGGTAACAATATAATCATTTATATAGAGTTATTTTTAACTATTGTTATTATAAGTTATTTTAAGCTACTTATTTGAAAATTTTTAACGATTATATAAATATATTTAGGATATATTTTAGTTAAACTAATATTACAATTTAGTTTTTGCATTTATCACTATAATTTGTCACTTTTAACTATTTACAAAATATTATTTGGTTATTTTAGTGGAACTAAAATTTATATTTAAGTTGACACTATAATGTTATATTTAAATTAACAATTTAAGTATTTTGTCCAAACTGTTCAAAAATTGTAGCTTTAAACTGATAGAGGTTCACATGCAACAACATTTTAAATCTAATAAATTAAGTATAATATGTTAAAATTTAAAGATATAACTTTATAAATAGAAGTAAAGATATTATTTTAAAATTGAAATTTAGTCTATTTATGATTACACTTTAGGTTTGATATTTATTTAACCTTATTAACCAACTTACAATTATTATTAGAAAGACACTACAATTTATCACTTTTAACTATTTATAAAATAATCTTTGGGTTGTTTAAATTGAATAAAATTTATATTTAAGTTGAGCCTATAATTTTATATTTTAATTAATAATTTAAGTATTTTATACAAATTGTTCAAAAATTATACCTTTAAAATGATAATGGTTTACATCCAAAAATATATTAAAACTAATAAATTAAGTATAATATGTTAAAAGTTAAAAAGCATCATTTTATAAGTAGAATTAAAGATATTATTTTAATATTGAAATTTACTTTATATATGAATACACTTTACATTTGATATTTATTTAACCTAATTACAAAATTTTAATTATTATTATAAAGAAATTGAGAAGTCATAGGAGTTTCAAATAAATGTGGTGAAAGGAAAAAAGAATGGGGGTTTCAAATTCATAAGATTCAAGAAAAAATGCTAGCTTTATAAGTATATATGATATATAGAGAACCATAATTAACAAAGAACTAAGGAACCAATCGTAAGCGTCAGAAATCATAATGATTAATGGCCAAAAAAATAGATATACATTTTTATATTGGACGCACACACACCGGATTATACCAAAAAATTCACCTCTTTACCAAAAAAACTCACATTTTTTTCGTTTTAAATTTTTTTAGGCCACATTTTTCATCAAAAAAAAAACTCAAATATATCGTTGTTCTCGATTTTTCGTCCTCATTCCATAGAGATCCATATTGATATATAAAAATCGATTTTTTTTTCGAAAAAAACCCACTTCATTTTGTTAGTTATTTCAATATTTAAGTTTATTTTTATAAAAAAAAACTAATTATACCAAAAATATTAATATTTTGTACTTTATCAACAAACATCAATACCGACTAAAAAAAACTCGAAAAGTGTAGATTCACACGATGAATCTAGACTGTAAATATTTCAATTTTCAACATTCACAATGTGAAAAAGCTTGATCACATTGTGAATTTGACTTATGATTATACACACTGTGAATCTGAGAAGGTTAAAAAAAACTTCGATCAGTGTAGATTCACACTGTGAATCTAAAGTGTAAATATTTCAATTTTTAACATTCACAATGTAAAAAAAAACTCGATCAGTTCAGATTCACACTATGAATCCGACTTACTATTCACACTGTGAATCTTAGAAGGTTGACAATGTGAATCTGAACAGGTTCACAATATAAATATGAAAAGGTTCACAATGTGAATATAAAATGAAATATCGTCTTTTTTACATGAATATGAATCTATATTTAAAAAGTACAAAAAAGCATAAAAGTTGATATATTTATTAATTATTCTCAATAAAAAAAATAGATCTTAACTTTTCGACAAAGAAAATGAAGTGTGTTTTTTTTCGAAAAAAAAAAGTTTGTTTTTAATATATCATCATGAATCTCTTTGGAAAGAGGACGAAAAATTATGAACAACGGTATACTCGGTTTTTTTTCGATAAAAAAATGGCCTAAAAAAAATTAAACGAAAAAAAGGAAGTGAGTTTTGTTATAATCCGGTGCATATGCGTCCATTGTAAAAGTCTACAACTCTTTCTTTTCTCGTTGATCGCTTTAATTTCGAAGCTTTGGATTGGTTCTTTGGTTCTTTGATCAATAATGATTCTCTATTGAACTTTTCCACACACATACACACACACACACACACACACACATATATATATATATATATATATATATATATATATATATATAGAGAGAGAGAGAGAGAGAGATAGAGAGAGAGAGGTAAGTTCAATTTAGAAAAATAAAAAAGATTGAAAATTAGGGAATAATTCTCAACCACTTATTTTTTTTTTCCGCAAAAGTCTTCATCATACCAGCGGAAATGGAAAACGAATACACATGTGTATTCATTTTCCAACAAAACATTATCTTAATATATACAAAAACATAGTTTTGTTTTCGTTTTTTTAATTTTTAAGGAGCTATTTTAATCAAAAATGATTTAAAATATATCAAAATTCATAATTTTTTATTCTCTACATCCATATTGCTATAGTTTTTAGATAAAGTAAAATTTTTATTTTTTTATTGTTTCAGCTATCGTTATTCATAAGTAAATAGAAATGCATCAGATTTTTACTACAGTACATTCGTTATTCACTTATGAATAACAAAAATATTTTTTTATAGTTTAAGTATCATTTATAATACTTATTCATATATGAATAACAAATTAACTATAACAAAATTTTGAAAAATGTTTTATTTATATATGACTATCAAATATGACGGCAAGTAATACACGTTTTATTCATATATAAATATAATATATGATGAAAGATGATGTAAAAAATATATTTTAAGTAAGAAAACTTTATTACGTGCTATATTCATATATGAACGATACTCAAACTATTTAAAAAAAAGTTAAACATACGTTTTATTCATAAGTAAATAACAAATGTACTGTAATAAAAATCTGATAGATTTTTATTCACTTATGAATAACGAGAGCTGAAACTCTAAAAAAATAATTTATTTTTATTTTATCTTAAAACTATATCAATATGGATGTCTATTTATAGAGAATAAAAAATTATGAATTTTGATATATTTCAAATAATTTTTCGATAAAAATAGCTTTCTAAAAGTAAAAAAAAAAAAAAAAAAAACAAAAAAGGTATGTTTTTAGGTATATTAAGATAATGATTAGCATAGTTTAATGAAACATTTTGGTTGGAAAACACATGTTCGTTATCCATTTCTGCCGATATGTCTAATTGTTTTGCGGTAAAATAAATGTTTGACTAAAAATGGTTCCCTCATTCTCAACCTTTTTTTCCCACTCCCTATTCTAATAAAAGAATAGTTTTATTCCCCTATTGATAATTGTCATAGTATTACAACTCCTTATTAATATTATATGTCAACTATCATGCCATTTGTCAACATATTAATTATCCATTTCAAATTCAAATTTTAAATTGCTCACACTAATTCAATTAAATTAATAATTGATTCTCTATTTTAAATTTCAAATTTTAATTTTCTCACTTTAATTATATTAAATTAATAATATTAGATTAAAAAATAAAATAAATTTAATATAGATTATAAGGTGATATAACTTTACGTATTTATTTAAATCAACGATTATAACTTATATAACTAAAAAAAATATCATCTAAGTAATAATTATTTAAAATATTGACTAATAGTTTTGATTTTTTAGTATGAAAGTTTGATTAATTTTATAGTTGTGGTTCTCACGGGTTATAAATGAGTATATATATATATATATATATATATATATATATATATATATATATATATATATATATATATATATATATATATATATATATATATATATATATTAGTATTTCATATAAATATGTGTGTGTTACTTAGACCGGTTTAGAGTATATAGGTCCGATTTTGTTCATTTTTTTGTCCGAAATGATTTGATTTGGATCGAACTAAATTACCGTTTTATCAACAAAAGTTAACAAAATTAATGTAACTGAGTTACCCGCTCCTGGAACCGGAACCGCCGGTTCCGAGACTGGTTCCAAACATTTAAGAACTGCCTAGAGCGGTTCCGGTTCCGGTTCTAACTTTCTAGGAACCGTTGGTTCCGGTTCTCGCCAAATGAGGCGGGTGCCCACCTATGTTCATCCCTACCATTATCTATTATTTTAATTGTTTTTTTTATTTACTTATTAAGTAAAATTATAAAAGAATTTTTTTATTAGAAATGGGTCCGTACTCTCTCTAATATTGTGAAGAATGAAAGGGAAACCTAAACCACTAATGTCACCTCAGTTCCCCTTCCTCCTTTTCCTTTCTTTCCTGCGACACCTCCCTGTGCCACTGAAATCGCCACCGTCGACGATGAAAACCTTCACATTGTTGTCTAACGACTGTGTGTTGGGGAAATACGTTTGCTTACTCCTTCTGATTATTTTCTCCATTTTAACCTGAATCAGCGAACCATCCAACAATTATCTATCGCCCTTCTCCTGTTAACCAATGACACCCACAACCCACCTCAAGCCCTTGGCAACGAATCCCACAAGAAGAAGCAACCATCCAACTTGTATTTGAGGTACAAGTTCAATTTTAGATGTATTTCTGATGTATTGTTGAACTTTACATCGATTTATGGTCGGATTTGAGTTTAGTTTGGGGTGATTTATGTGGTATTAGATCTATCATCGGAGATGATGACCGGAGTTGGTATCGAGAACTGGATCTATGGCCAAAGATGGTGACCGGATGTGGTGCCGGAAATGAGAAAAGGGTTATGGTGGGGTGGACTTGTGGGTTTCATTTTTCAGTAATATATTAAAAGTTTACATTATTTAAAAATAATTTAAATAATAAAAAAAGGATTAACGAAATAAAAGTATATCAGTAAGGTCAAAATAGTCATTCTAAATTTGACAGGGACCAAAGGTGCAACGAAATCAAACTATAGGGACGGTTTGAGCTAAAAAAGTAAGTTAATGACCAAACATGTAAATTATCCCAAACCATAAGGACTATCCATGTAATTTACTCTAAAATAAATTAAGTTGTAGTTTTTGTCCTTATACTCATATTTCATAAATGGTAATTTACTTTAAAATAAATCAGGTTGTGATTTTTGTCCTTATGCTCATGTTTCAAAAAGATTTTGGTCTCCGTTGAAAATGCTAAGAACCATATAATTCATTTATAAAATAAACTTTTTATCCTTGATATTTATTTTTTAATTTGCTCTACAATATTAATATTAATATTGTTTTTATTATAAGGTTAATTTCGTTTTTAACAACCAACTTTAAGGTTTTGGTCCTCAAATAAATTAGATACTAAATGATTTTTAGCCCACCGATATAGGTGTTGCTCTCCTCATTTGAGGACGAGGGTTTAAGTTTCATCAGAAACATAAGTAGATTTAAAATTAGTTTATGAGTATAGTAAACTTTTTGTTCTAAAAAAAAAAAAGAAAAAAAATTAGATTTTAGTTTTGGTCTTTATGCTTATGTTTCATAAAGATTTTGGTCTCTAAATTGTAAAAGTTAACAATCATATAATTAATTTATAAAATAACCATTTTATCCTTGATATTTTTTAGTTTTCTTATTATTATTATTAATAATTTATTCTTATTATAGGGCTAATATTAGGGATGAGCAAAGGAACCGACCCGCTGGACTGGCCTGAACCGAACTTGGCCCGGGAACCGAAGTCGGCTGAAATTAAGAACCGAACTGGACCGGCGGTTCTACCGGTTCCCGGTTCTTGCCGTGTCTTCAATGTTGGAACCGATCCTTTAATAAATACCAACAAACGGTTCCGGTTTTTGTTGGTTCTACCGGTTTTGCCGATTCTACCGGTTCCGGTTCCTACCTGCTTTCGGTTCCAAAAATCCACAAGAATATCGTCTCGGTCCCGACCCGACCGGTTCCATCGGGTTCCAGTTCTGGTTCCGGTTCCGGCCGGTTCCCCGGTCCATATGCTCATCGCTAGTTAATATCGTTGTTTCTGTTTCAACTTGGGTGGATTCACAACTCTATTTCAGTTGATTCCTCCCCTTTAGGTTTGAAAAATATAATGGTAGCAGTGCTTTGTGGGCTTGATCTTTATATGCAAAATCAGTTCAAGAAAATTAGTCAAAACAAAACCAGCTCAAAATCAAGTACTCGTGAGCCTACTAATGATTGAAATCAAAACAAGATTAGAGAAAAACCAAACCATTTCAAAATTATTTTTTGTGGGTTTGGTCTTCATCTTCAAACTAGTTCAAAATCAAACCATATGAGTGAAAGATTTTTGTTTCATAATTGTGCTTTGTTGGTTTGTTCTTCTTATTTAATCTATACTAGAGAAGAAACCCCACAATGCGGGGTTAGAAACGATAAAAGAAACAACATAAAATCCATAAATTACAAATTGATCAAAATTGAAAGCACAAACTTTTTGTAACATCCCAAGTCAGAATCAAGAGTTCAGGGGGTAAAGTGTAAGTTTGGAAAAGAAAGACTCGGCGAGTAGGAGTTTCAACTTGTTGAGTCGAAGCGTGTGCCGAGCACATGTTAAGTGACCGGACTCGCCGATTCGGCGGCTGGACTCGACGAGTCCGTGCTGGAATGAGAAACCCTAATTCCTAGGGTTTGCACCTTATTTAAGGAGCCTTAAGCCCCCATTTCGAACCCTTATTACTCCTCTGAGAATCAGAAGCCCTAAAATCATAAGTGCGAGCCTTGGGAGCATTTTGGAGCTTAGAAAAGTGGATTTAGGAAGGAAATCTTGAAGATTAAGAAGCTTGGATCAAGGAGGCTTGAGGAGATTTGGTCTACTCTTCAGTTGGAGGTTGTTTTGAGGTAAGGATTCATCATCTTGGATTTATTCCTTCTATATCCACCTTTCATGGAGCTTTAGGGTTTGTTTGGAGGAATTTATGATGAGATCTTGATGCATGAGCTAGATCTGGAGTTGAAACTCCATATCTGAGTTCTATATGGATTCGATGTGAAGAAAGCCCTTTGATTAGCTATGCAAAAGCCAGCCCTAATGAGTTAAGTTCCACTTTAGCTTGGTTTTTGGTGAATGGGTCATGGGAGCACATAAAGCTAGCAACTTTATGTTGTTAATGAACCATAGGGACCTGATCTATTGTTTGGAGCAAAGGAGAAGCTCTGTAATTTCAGATTATGGAATAACCCGTGAGGACTCGGCGAGTCTAGGAGAAGACTCGGCGAGTCGGGTAGGGTTTGGTCTGATTAGTCCCGTGTGGACTCGGCGAGTTGGAAGAACAACTCGGCGAGTCTGTTGAAGATTGCCTTGGACTCGGCGAGTCTGGTCGTGGAACCCTAGCCTTTCTGGTTAAGCCGTGTATCAGTGAGTTGAGGGACAACTCGGTGAGTTGAGCAGGATGGGACTCGAAGATTGTTGGACTCGACGAGTCTTAGGGTAACTCGACGAGTTGAGTCGTGATTGGGAGTTTCTGAGTATAGAGACTCAACGAGTCGACGGGTTGACTTGGCGAGTAGGGTTAACCAGGAAGGTTGACTTTGACTGAGGACTTTGACTTTGACTTTGACCAAGAGTTGACCAGTTGACTTCCAGGGGTATTTTGGTTATTATTGGCATTTACTGAGTTCAGTTATTTGGTATTGATCAGTGGTGGAGTTCGTGTCGGTGGTTGAAGCAGCGTGATCTTATTTCTTCAGTCGGCAGTTGCAGGTGAGTTATCCTCACTATATCGACAGGGTCTAAGGCACCAAGGCCGAACCTTTATCGGATGGGAATCCGGGTAGTTGTTTATTATGTTATTGCTTTGCTATTTCTGCATCCTGGTAGTTAGGATGGTATATGTTAGAGACCTGTTTAAGGTCGGTATCCTGGTATATAGGATGATGCTATGTTAGTGACCGGTTAGGTCGGTATCTTGGTTAGGATGTTGCTATGGTATGTGATCTGCTAGATCGGTTGATTAGTTGTGAATTGCTATATGATTATATGTTTATGTGCACATGGTTGTTGGACTGGGGTTGGGTTGAGGCGGGTCCTGCTTTGTGCTGTAGGCCAACATACCTAGGGCGGACCGGCTAGACCGAAGACCCGGCGAGCGGTCCGGATAGGCTGAAGGCCCAAGAGGGCGGACCAGACGTGTCGAGACTCGGAGAGTGGACTAGACAGACTAAAGGCCCGGTGCGGGCGGACCAGTCATACTGTGGACTCAGAGAGTGGACCAGGTGGACTGAAGGCCCGGTGCGGGCGGACCAGTCATACTGTAGACTCAGAGAGACAGTGGACCGGGTGGACTGGATGCCTGGTGCAGGCAGACCAGTCACACTGTAGAGTCGATATGCATGGTTATTCTGTTTATGATATGATATGTTATGTGTATGGCATTGTGGTTGGTATTTTAGGGGTAACTCACTAAGCTTTCGGGCTTACAGTTTCAGTGTATTGTTTAAGGTACTTCAGGAGATCGTTGCAAGGCGAAGGCATGATCGTACCGCTCCTCAGTTTTATGTTGATGTTTCTAGGATACTCTGATAATAAATGAATTGAAAACCTTTTTGTAATAACTTAATGAACATGAGTTGCTTTTGGAAAAATTTAAATTGGTTGAAATTTTATGGTCGTTACAATTTTCACTTGCAATTTATCCTAATAAAAAATACATAAGAGCAACATTGTCACGGTTCCAAAATTCAGTCACTACTATTCTTAGCAAAAACATATAGAATAACAGTGAGTCGTCCTTTGCAAGAATAGCAGTGGTAATATAGGCACTTGAATAATTAGGAAAACACCACTATAGGAACACCCTTAAAGACTCCAATGGACTATAATATGTTTATTGTAGAAATAATAACTTGGGATTGATTCACCAGGAGAAATGTGGTTAGGATCTAAGTTAGAAACAATTTTTAAGTTAGAATGAAAAAGAAAAAAGAAAAATATTAAAACACCCTAACAAATATGATAACGTCTATTTTATGCATATATTTATGATGTTTTCTTATTATTTTATACCATGTTTTTATGTTATTTATAACTAAAAGATACTTAATATGCTTTGAAATATTCAATTACAGTTAAAATGGGAGCTAGAATGCAAAAGGAAGAAAATGGAGTTGAAAAGATGCAAAAAGGATATTACTGGCAGATTGACACCTCTTCAGTGTTTCGGGTATATCTGATGACTCATAAGTCTAATTGGCGAGATTCAAAATGTTCTGAAAACTAGACGAAATTTCCTACAGCTTATGTGATAGAGAATTTTTTCTAATTCCATATTTATCTTATCCAAAATCGGCCTTGAAGATGAAGCATAAAAGTTGGACGAAAATTCCCTCCAAGTTACTTATTCCCCAAGCATCACTTACCTTATTTTTATTTGCTTAATCCCTAAGCCAGCATTAGTTTCCTTATTCCAATCCAATTCTAATATTCCGTATTAATTTCATCTCCCTTCAACTATAATTACCCCGTATCATTCCACCATTTTCATAATCTATGATATTCCACTTCGACTTGTGCAACAAGAAAACTTCATAATTGCCGTTTTGAGGGTCTAGGAGGCGGCCAGAAGGTCGTTAAGCTAACGGGAGCGGATATCAGAAGGATTAGAGAGCGGATACGTGTCAGTAATCATGTGGTTTGTTAACGTGACCATGCTTAGCATTCCACTATGATACTATTATGTGTTTACTTTTTGATTTAGGTATAAAAACCTTTTACTTTGTGTTTATGATTGAATGAAACCTTGATTATTGGATTAATTGCTATATTGGATTGTTTTTTATGTTTAATTTATCTTGCCAAACTTGTTAAAAGATCCTTATGTGTTAATGATAATTATTTGCTGTTAATTGCCAAGTAAATTGAGTTGTATGAACATCTGCTTGATTGCTTGTCTCTTATGATTTTGATGACCATCAAGATTATATGTCTAGGAATAACGAATGTGAAACTAGGATTAACTTGGAAATAAGTAAGTTTACGTGTGAGCCTTGTTTGATGACCATCAACAAGAGGTTAATGGAACGACCAATTTGATTAACTATTATTACAAGTCTTGCTTGATACAAACTGAACACTAGGAAGCATATTAGTTTAATCAACTGATCACTGTTTGAATTGACTTGTTTGCTAAAGGATTAGTATTAGTGAACACGAATCTAATCATTTTAGGAATCGGTGAACATGAATAAATGAATTTGTGTATGCAATTGTCTATGCTTTTAAGGTGTAATTTATCTAAACCAAAGTACCTGAAGAGATTTGTTTCCTTGTTAGTTTATCGAGATTTGTTAATTAATTGTTCGTTTGAGATTTAATAAACCATTTCTTTACTGCTTTTGTGTGTTTTGTAACCTATAATCAAATATTTTAAATTAATTCACTACCGTTCCCCTTGTGTTCGACACCCTTACTTATCAAAGCTATACTATACTCAATCGGATTCACTGCCTGTAAAATATGATTTAAATGCAATAAATTAGAAATTACAAATAAAAAACCCAGTGCATGAAAAATACACATCAAAATACCAATAATGAATCCCAATTTCAAAACATCCCCCTTATTTTCAAACTAGGCCCACCACATGGTTCACCTCCAACTCCCAAGCCCAACGGCGAGGCCCTAACTTTCCAACAGCCCTGTTATGCTTTACAGTCCTTTGAAAATGTTTCAGGGCTCAAGTGATTCACCGAAGCGACGAGACCTTGAAAGCAGCTTTTTCAAGTGTCAGTAGCGTTCCAGAATCCTGACAAATTACACGAAAAAAAAAGATGGAAAAAAAGTAGAAATACACAAATAAGGGGAGGAGATGAGTATACGGAATTCCAAAATCCTGAAATCCGACTATCAAATAAGTTAGGAACGATTCAGATGACTCCAATTCGACCAATATTATTATGTACATCGGTCCACCCCAATACCCTTTCTATATCATCACACTCGTTCTCCGATTCTCTGTCAATGCAATTGTTCGCCATTTATCTGTTTTTGATTTCATCTTATGCTGTTTTCCTGTTTTCTGTTGAATAGGGGAATCGGCCCTGATTTTAACATCATTAATCTGCTACTTTATGCATCTGGCTTCTTCGATTTTTCCCATCAAAGGAACCAATTAGGCAAATTGTCTTTGAATAGAGTTCTCTGTTTAGATATGCTGTTGTCCTGTTGAACATATGATACCAAATTTATCTTTGATTTTCCCATTAAAGGTACCAATAAGGCAATTAGGCCGCTATATTTTCCAATTCCAATATGGTTTACCCTTTGCATAATCCAAAGTCTAATCTGTATATGTTTACAGTTTACATACTAAATAATATCATTATCAATGAGTTACTGGCTTTTTAGGCTGTATTAGTGTTTTAGTTCATATAGTACCAGAAGATTCCAAAAAAGATGTACATTAAGCAGCAAACAGAGAAGCAGGGATTCCCTCCCTATTCATTATCCCAAATTATCAGAAAAAAAATGTCATTCTCCCTTGTAGTTTTACTGGATGAAGAAACTCCGATCTAGTTATTGTGGCTTTTAGCCTTTTATGTTGAAGCCGATTGAATGAATTTTGTATGTTTTGAAACCATTTTGATCTATTTGTTTATCTTAATTTAGTTACTTAAGTTGATAGCAGTCTAGTTGGCATTGATATTCTGCTGATTCCTAGTAAAATCTATGAGATGTTACTTTTCCAATTCAATATCCTGAAACATCATTGCCATTTATCCTAGAAAAAAAATGAATTGCTGTGGGAAGAATAATTGGATTAAAAGTCAAAAAACTGCCTATAATTGGTCCCCGAAATTAGTTTGCAAATTAAAAGTTTATTTTGAGCTTCTTAATTGTATGCCAGTAAGCTGCACAATATGTTCTATGTTGAAGTGGGATCCTCTAATGACATTATTTGATCCAGCTCGGGATATATCAGTGATGGAAAACAGTAAGATTTTTTCGTGCTCTTTATCTCAAGTTTGATTGAAAGTAGTACGGGTTTTGTAAGGAAAATATCAAGGTAGTAACAACTAACAAAGTTTCTTCTTTTAAATCCCAGTGACCTCCAGTTGTAAACTTTTTTGCTCTTTTTTACTGTTTTATATGTAAATGTTGGTAATTTGAAAGATGTCTGTCTTATTTTTTTGCAGCGGGTCTCTAGTTAGTTTGCACCTCCCCTGTTTTTTTGTATCTTAATCTCCATACAATTCATATTTAATTTCATATATATGCTCTTTTTGGTTGTTAGAAAAGCATTTCTTGTAGAGTTATGAAACTATTTGAATAAATAAATACAAAATTTGCAAGATTGTTTACCAAGATTATATGCCTTCGAGATTGTACCCGACTCATTGGTTGATTTGGGTGTCCTAAGTTTGATATATAAACATTGTTGAAAAAACAATCATGTTTTTTGAAATATGAGGCTATCTCATACCAAATCATAAACATATTTCCAAATATTAAAAAGTTTCTCCAGGCTAGTAGTATGTGAACAAGTACTGAGGGTAATTTTTTTTCCCTCTAATCTACTTTAAATTGTAACAGTAGACAATACTATTAAGGTAAAAAACCGTATAACTCACAGCTTCATTTGGATCCGATTCCTCGTCTTTTTATTCAACCGAAATCATAGTATATGATGAATTCGAAAATGTGGTATTCATCAATGAACCAAAGGAAACATATCATATCCTACACATGTCTTTCCACCATATTCAGCCTTCATTGCTACACTAGTTTCCACCATATTCAGCCTTCATTGCTACACTAGACTCATGCGGAAGCTCAAATAGAAAAACTAACACACACAAAAAGCAAAGGCACAAGACAAATGGTTGAGACTAGAAAAGTGGTTTTCCTTCTGTTAGGACTTTGAAGTTTCAATTTTAGATTTTGGTGACATCTATAGGAATATTACTCATCGTCCATTGAGGTGTTGGGTTCGATTAATAAAGTTGTAGTTTCATATGGAAATCATGATTAATAACAGTAACCCGATAGCTTGATTTTTTGTTGCACTTCAAAGACGTCTAAACTAACTCAAAGCTAGAAACGTATACATCATCATTTTCGTTGCATATTCCAGAGCTCCATGAAATAATGAGCAGGAAGACGAAGATGAGATAATGTTCTGAAAGCTGAGGGAATGAGAAGGTTTCATATCAGATTATGAGGTGCTTTGTGCACATTAACTAATATAGATTGTAAAGATACACTAAAGTTGCTCAATAAGACTAATACTCAATGCCACAATAAGCAGTTTTACCAATATATCTACAAACAAATTGCACCATAACTTAAGACTTTTTACACAGGATCCACAGGTTTTATATGTTAATCGAAGAAACACTTGATTTATCTTACAACCCCTCCAAAGTTCTTTTTGCAAGCTCCGATAAAATTGTAGAGCAACAAGCTTTGCAGGATAACACACGAGACACGAGCAACAAATAAGGTGCAACTCATTAGAAAGACAATTGGACCCTTCAACATTGTTGGTGAAAGAAGAAAGGCACATAGAAGGATCCTTAGCTTCTTTTTGTTTATAAAAAGCTTGGGAATACGTGATGAAGACCTTTGATGTATTTATTATCTTTTTAATCATGTCATTTTCCTGCAATAAAGAAATAAAATGATGCAAGGGTTGAGTTAGAATATACCTGATAGGCTGATATGCATGACTACCAAAGTGCTGAACAGCTTCATTATGTGATAATAATATGGCACCATAAATCACGTCTACCTTGTAATTTATAGTGAATTTTAATTTGTAGTCGTTATTATTGTTGGGCCCCTTCATCAAACTAATCATTTAAGCACCTAGCACCTCTATTTGGTCAAGGCCATTGACATCATCGAAATCAATCACAGTATTTCTATTACATAACCTACTTCTGATTTTGGGAGTTTTTAACTAAATAGTGGTAGTTGTAAAAAATATTTACCAAGTCCTTTGAGTTGATATATTTATTGTAATATATGTCTCTTTAATCTTGTCATTTGTCTGCAACAAAGAAATAAGATGATGCAAGGGTTGAGTTAGAAATACAACGTGATATGCATGTCTATGAAAGAGCAATAGCCTCATTATGTGATAATAAACTGACACCATAGATCACATCAATCATGTAATCCACCTAGCACCTTTAGTTGATCAAGGTCATTGACATCATCTAGAACAATTACAGCATTTTTATCACATAAACATAATTCTGATCTTGCATCTTCTTTGTTCCTTGCTGTGTTGTGTTAGACTTAGCCTATAATATTGTGGTAGTTGGGAGGCAGTTATATATATGACGTGACTTACAGATGACTGTTAGCCCTGCTGTGAGTCACACCCTGTCATGATATAGAGGTGGCCTGCTTTCCTGTATAAACACAAAGTGTTGCCATATATATGAATCACCTAAAGATTATATACGAAGCATTCTCTTTCAATACTGAATGGTATTTTAGGGTATCAGAAGCTATGATCAAATCAGAAGGAGTTCTTACCGTGATATGCAATCATTTTCTCCCTTTGCAATTTGTTTGTCAATGTATGTTGCAGTGTAATCACAATCAGAAGAGCAGAGTGCCGACTGAGTTCTCATCTATGATGTATCGCCATAAAATATTGATACAAGACTTCGAATCATCTTGGAACTTAAATGCCTTATTATCATCATCATCATTTTCCTCACCCCAAAATTCTGAGGAATGTGTTGCAACTTTTGTTGTTTGCTGTGGATGATCTTTACTTTGTCTAGGAACGAGCTCAGCTGCAAACGAAGTCCAATCCATGTCCTCTAAGGAAAATGAAATAATATTGTATGATGAATTCAATGATGTGTTCCGCCTCAATGAACTAAAGGAAACATTTCCCACGTGTGTCATTAATGCTCCATCATATTCTGGCTCTGGTGCTTCATTAGACTCGTGCCAAATCTCAAACCGAGAATCTTCCTGATCTGGCGCTTGCTTCATATTTATATCAATACACATATCTGTGCCCTTGGTAACAATGCGCATTAAGAACCCACAATAGTCATCGCACCAATCATTTGGAAGACGCAGTCTAAAAACGTAGGCATCATATTTAACATCTGCAAGATGACGCAGATCAATCTTGCCGTCATCAGTAAGAAAATGTGGTGGCAATAGGTTGCCCCATTTAACATGTGGGAGACGCTTTGTAAATGTTTTCCCCCTAAAGGGGCTACCTACAAACCCCTTTGGAATCTGATGTGGAAGAGAGAAACTGAAAAAATGATTTTCAATAGCATTCCCCTGCCATGGAAAACACATTCATTTATTAATTTGTATGTAATTGGGTTAATTAATATGATAAAGATTGAAATTCAAAAGGTCGGTAGAGCCAAACCTGGAACATGGAGTCTAGTAATATCTCACCCACAAGTGGATCTATTTCATTCTTCCTGTTAAGTGAGAGTTTCCACAACCATTTACAGCTTGAAATATCTCCAAAGCTTTCAAGTGACCTACAACCATCTGCTATAACAACAGCTATACTTGACGGCAGATCTGACACTTCTACAAGGCCTACGCACCATGACACGTCCAGCCATTTGAGATGAGGAAGTCGCAATTGACTAAAATATAATCGTGAAAACTTATTTTCTGATAGACTGAGTTGTTGCATGTTGGGAAACTCTAAGGATGCGTTTAGTTGAGGGAGCCGTTTTCCGGAAAAATTTTCCAAGAAAAATAAGAATTCTGAAAACGCATTTAGTTCGTCTATTTTTCTAAATTTTGACGGAAAATGAAAATTTTCCGTTTTCTAAAATTACAAAGAAGTTGGAAATTTTTGGAAAACTGATAATCATTGTTTTCCACATTTTTCTAATTCCAAAATTTTTCTAAAATATAAAACACACCCACTCCCACCCCATCCACCTCTACCTACCCCCACCTTAACACCCCCACCCCCACCCCCACCCACACACCAACCCACAAACACACACACATACATACCCACCCCCCCACACACATACATACCCACCCCCACACACACCTACCCGTGCACACACACACACACACACCAACCCACAAAAACACACACACATACATACCCACCCCCACACACACTCACCCACAAACACACACACATACATACACCCACAAACACACACACATACATACCCACCAATGCACCCACTCACACACAAATACACTCACACTCACACACATACCCACCCACACCCCCACAAACACACACCCACACCTACCCCCACCCTCACAGACACACACACGCATACACATACAAACCCACACCTACCCCCACAAACACATACATACACACACAAACACACACTCGCACCCCAACCACCCAACACCACCACCACAATCACCGACCAACCATTAAATCACCACCACCACCACCACTAACCCATCACTAGCACCACCACCACTGTTGCCGCCGCCATCACCACGACTGGCATAATTGTCGCCGCCACCACCATTGCCTGTCATCACCACCACCGCTGCCAACCCGCTACCGTCACCGCCCCCACCCACACCCTACCACCGTTACCGTTTTCTAAAAATGAAAACCGATAGAAAAATACACATCTAAACACGTTTTCTAATTTTCTAAAACTGAAAATGAAAAATGAATAAGTTTAACTAAACGCGTTTTCTAAATTTTTCGATGAAAAATGAAAACGGAAAACGAAAATCGAAAAGGGAAAACAAAAAACGGAAAATGAAAATTGTTTTTCCGTAACTAAACGCAACCTAAAACATCAGAGCCAATGTCTTCATCTCCCAAATGGCACATGCTCAGATCCAACTTCCTTAACAAGCAGAGTTCTTGCAAGTTGCGAGAAAACCCTAACCTTATGTTGCTACATAAACCGGGCTCCTGTACACAACATTCTACACCAGGAAGATTGTTGCAACCACACCTCCAACAAATAACAAAATAGTTTGAATATGATTCTATGTTGGATGCAACTTCATTCCCACTATTATCCAAATCAAGATGTGTTGAATTCTCCATCTTCTGTTGTTGGATCTCTGGAAAACCTAAAAATTTGCGGTGCTTTGCGAATGAGAGGGTCTCGAGTTTCTCTATTCCCCAAATGGGTGGAAACATCTCAAGACTGGGATAGCCTTCTATAGATAAGCAAACAAGCTTTTTCAAGTATTGAATCGATGGATCAATCTCTTGTAAACTCTTACATTCATAAAGAATGAATCTTTCAAGATTTGGAAGTCTATTAAAATCTGGTGCCATAATTAAGTTATACATTTGGAAAAGTTTAAGTATCTTCAAACTTGGCAGAAACTGTTGAGTACAAGTGCAAACAAGTCAAAAATGTATCAAGGTGACAAGATTTTGAGGAAAATGGCAAGCACACAGAAAGACAAACACAATTATACACTATTTATATATGAGATAATAAATAGAAAAAAAAACAAGTTCCTTCCATTCGCAAATGGAAATCATCTAAAGTTTTCGATTGTTATTAAAATATCTATAAAGCACTTAAGAAAAACAAGATAATAAAAGATCTATAAACCCAAATTAGTTATATCAATATTTTATAATGGTTTTCAAACAACAAAACAATGTTGAGACAAAAGGAAATTTAGATGAAGGATGGGTTTTACATAAATACCAACACCTAAGACCACGTGCATGACTTGTTGTGCATGTGTCTAGCTATCTTTAAATATATGTTTAGTTTGCTTTATTTATTTTCCCAGAAAAGTTATTTTTGACTTTGTCATTTTAGGTAGTGGGTTGTCCCTTAACTTTAGGCTCTTATGTTAGTGGAGCAGTTTTTCAGTTTCTGTCATTTCCTTTCCCGTGTAAGCCTTCTTAGGCATCAAGCTTTGTCAGTTTTTCATATAATCAAGTAACACAACTTTTGTGTAAAGTTGTTGTGTTGTCTAATTTTTCTGCAAATACTTCACTTAAAGTTAACAAACTTGGTATCAGAGCCAGACCCATGGCTGATCTTCAAGTAGTAGGTGGTGTCAAGAAACTCAACAACCAAAATTACAACACATGGTCCACTTGCATCACTTCGTACATGCAGGGGCAGGATTTGTGGGAGGTTGTAGATGGTACTGAGAAAGCGCAACCAGAAGCTGAAGATAACAATGGGGTTCTGTGAAAATGGAAGATCAAGGCGGGAAAGGCAATGTTTATTATGAAAACAACAGTTGAAGAAGACATTCTTGAACACATCCGGGATGCTGTGACTCCAGCCGAAGCCTGGAAAACTCTTTGATCACTGTTCTCGAAAAAGAATGACACAAAGTTGCAACTTCTAGAAAATGAGTTGCTCTCTGTGTCTCAACGTGAGATGTCTATTCCTCAGTATTTCCATAAAGTGAAGTCAACTTGCAAGGAGATTTCAGAACTTGATCCACAGTCTTATATTTCTGAGACTCGTATGAAGCGAATTATTATCCATCGCCTAAAGCCCGAGTTTAGAAGCTTTGTGGCTGCAATACAAGGTTGGTCTGTCCAACCTTCTTTGGGAGAGTTTGAAAACCTCTTGGCGGGATAGGAGGCTCTCGCAAAACAGATGGTAAACATCTATGTTAAGGCTGAAGATGAAGCCCTTTATGTGGAGAGAAGTAAAGGGAAGTACAAGAACTCAAACCAGGGACAGAAAAAGAATTATGATAAGCACAAACAGAACGAGAAGAGAAATCATGACAATGAGAAGGGGGAACAATCAGTGGAGAAGCAGAAAAGTTCTCGGTCTAACAAAAAATTTCCTTTTAAATGTTATAATTGTGGTAAAAAAAGGACACATGGCAAGAAATTGTCCACAACAACGTATGGAAGAAGGCAATGCAGCAACTGCTCAAGAAGAAGAAGCATGGGATGCTGAAGCACATTTTGCACAAGATGAACATGCCATGGCCCTTGCAGCTACAACTAAAAAATCGAAGAACAAGTTAGATGAATGGGTAGTTGACTCCGGCTGCTCAAATCATATGACGGGAGATAAAAAGATCATTCAAAATCCGGTTGAATATGGTGGAAGTAGAGTTGTTGGTATTGCTGATAACTCAAAACTTAAAATTGCCCATGTTGGTGATGTCCAATTTCACCCGGAAGAAAACAAGAAGGAGATGATGTTACAAAGTGTATATCATGTTCCTGGAATGAAAAAGAACTTGCTCTCTGTTTCTCAATTAACCTCAGCCGGTCATTATGTGCTTTTTGGTCCCAATGATGTCAAAGTGTATAAGGAGTTTGAAACTCCATCTTACCCAATTGCCAAAGGAAGAAGATCGGAGTCTATCTATGTGATGTCTGCTGAAACTGCATATGTAGATAAAACAAAGAAAAATCAAAATGTGGATCTTTGGCATGTGCGCTTGGGTCATGTAGCCTATGACAAACTCGACACTATGATGAAAAAGAAGCTTGTTAGCGGTCTTCCAGAACTAGAAGTGAGTAAAGGCCTAGTGTGTGCAGGTTGTCAATATGGAAAAGCTCACCAATTGCCCTTCGAAAAGTCCACATATCAAGCAAAGGCACCTTTGGAGTTAATACACTCAGATGTGTTCAGACCTGTGAAACAACCATCAGTGAGAGGAATGAAGTATATGGTGACCTTTATTGATGACTACTCAAGGTTTGTATGGGTATACTTCATGAAAGAAAAATCAGAGACCTTCAGTAAGTTTAAAGAGTTTAAAGCTGAAGCAGAAAGAGATGGAAAACATCATGTATTACGACTCAGATCAGACAATGGTGGAGAGTACTTGGCAAAAGAATTTGCTGATTACTTAAGGGAACACAAAATTGGAAGACAATTAACTTGTCCAAACACGCCACAACAGAACGGAGTTTCAGAGCGTAAAAACAGGCACCTAGCTGAAATATGTGGTAGCATGATCCATGACAAAAATGTCCCAGGTCGTTTCTGGGCAGAAGGTATGAACACTGCAGCTTATGTTATAAATCGAATCCCACAACAGAATTTGGGTTTTGTGTCACCCTTTGAGAAGCTCTTTGGTATTAAACCAAATGTTAGCCATCTTCGAGTATTTGGTTGTGTATGTTATGTGTTTATACCCAGTCACTTACGTCATAAGATGGAGAAGAAAGCTATCTGTTCCATATTTGTTGGGTATGATTCGGAGAGAAAAGGATGGAGGTGCTGTGATCCTAACAGTGGCAGGTGTTACGTCTCAAGAAACATAGTTTTTGACGAGACATCCTCATGGCGGTCAAAAAATCATGAAATACTTCCTGATTCCGACGTACTCAAGGAAGGTTTGGAGTCCTCTACCATCAATCTAAACATTGATGATGTAGGTACTATTATAGAAAAAGATATTGTTCCAAGACAAGAACAACATCCATGGCAGACAGGGGTCTTCAATTCCTCTAACTCTGATGGTGAGAGAGATGAGTCTTCAAGTCTTAGACGATCATCAAGATTAAGAAAACCTAATCCAAGATATGCACATGTTGCTGTTATTGAAAACCATATATGTGAGCCTGAATCTTTTAAACAGGCTTGTATAAAAAGAGAATGGATGGTTGCTATGGAGGAAGAGATGGAAGCCCTAGTTCGAAACCAAACGTGGGAGCTGGTACCTAAGCCAAAAGAAGTAAAGCCCATATCATGTAAATGGGTATACAAGATAAAACGGAAGACAGATGGCTCTGTAGAGAGGTATAAAGCCCAGCTAGTGGCTCGTGGATTCTCTCAGCAATATGGGCTTGATTATGAGGATACTTTCAGCCCAGTGGCAAAGCTTACAACTATACATATCATCCTAGCCCTAGCTGCTAGCAAAGGGTGGAAACTTAGACAGATGGATGTGTGCAACGCGTTCCTATACGGTGATCTGGATCATGTCATTCACATGGAGCAACCAACAGGGTTTGAGAGCAAAGATCATCCAAACTATGTATGTAAACTCAAGAAAGCATTGTATGGATTAAAACAATCCCCAAGAGCGTGGTTTGGTAAAATTGCTGAGTTTTTAGAGCACAATGGTTTTATGATGACAGCGGCTGATGCAAGTTTGTTTGTAAGAGCTGAAGAAGGTAAGGTTGCAATCGTATTGGTTTATGTAGATGATCTGATAATCACGGGTGATTTGTATGAAGTGGTTGATAAGTGAGAAAGAATCTATGTACTCGGTTTCACATGAAAGACCTTGGCGATTTGAAACATTTTCTGGGCCTAGAGCTGAAGTATGAAGAGAATGGAGACATCGTTCTACACCAACATAAGTATTCTGTGGGTCTCTTGAGTAGATTTGGAATGATTGATAGTAAGCCAACAATGACACCAATTGACACAAACTCAAAACTTTGTGTTGATACCAGCAGAGAGTTAGAAGACACGACTATGTATAGGAAGATTGTGGGAAGCCTCATTTATCTCACTTTGACACGGCCTGACATAGCTTTTGTTGTAGGGATTTTGAGTCGGTTCATGCAAAACCCTAGGAGATCTCATCTTGCTGCCATACGTCGAGTTCTAAGGTATGTGAAAGCAACACTTGATCAAGGAATTGTGTTTAAGAGGGAGTCAATGTGCAAGCTGGTTGGTTTTTGCGATGTTAACTATGCAGGTGACTTAAACACACGACGCTCTACAACAGGATATGTGTTCATGTTGGGGTCCAGTGCAATCTCATGGTGCAGTAAACGGCAGCCCACAGTGTCTCTATCCACAACCGAAGCAGAGTATAGAGCTGCTGCAATGGCAGCCCAAGAGAGTGTTTGGTTGGTTCAACTTCTAAAAGATCTACATCAATGGGAAGGTCACAAGATTAAGCTTTATTGTGACAATCTTTCATCAATACAGCTGGCTAAGAATCCAACGTTTCATGCAAGAACCAAACACATGGAGGTTCATTATCACTTCATCCGTGAGAAAGTTTTAAATGGAGACATAGACCTTCAATACATAAAAACTTCAGACCAAGTTGCAGATTCATTCACTAAGGGCCTCTCAAGCAAGAAATTGACCAACTTCTGTGAGACAATGGGAATGGTGAATGTTGGTGTTGAAAGAGAGTATTAAAATCCAACACCTAAGACCACGTGCATGACTTGTTGTGCATGTGTCTAGCTATCTTTAAATATATGTTTAGTTTGCTTTATTTATTTTCCCAGAAAAGTTATTTTTGACTTTGTCATTTTAGGTAGTGGGTTGTCCCTTAACTTTAGGCTCTTATGTTAGTGGAGCAGTTTTTCAGTTTCTGTCATTTCCTTTCCCGTGTAATCCTTCTTAGGCATCAAGCTTTGTCAGTTTTTCATATAATCAAGTAACACAACTTTTGTGTAAAGTTGCTGTGTTGTCTAATTTTTCTGCAAATACTTCACTTAAAGTTAACAGCTAATGGGAGCCCTCCAGCATAAGAAACCACGAAATTTGAAAGCACCTCATAATCTTCAATACGTCTGTCACCCCAGGGTGCATGCTTGCAAAAGAGCTCCATGGACTCATCCTTATTTAACAAACTAACTTTGTGTATCAAGTCGACTTTGTGAACATTTAATAGATGTTCATCTCTTGTTGTGATTATTACTAAACTTCCTTCACCGAACCAATCATGTGATCCGGCTAATGCTTCTAGTTGTTCAAGGTGATCAACATCATCAAGAACAATCAACACCTTTCTATGGCATAACCTATCCTTTATCATGTGCTTTCCTTCCTCAACTCCCCCTACCTGCTCTTGATTTGGTTTCAAAACATCGGAGAGAATTTTTCCTTGCAATTGTTCCAAACCATTCTTACTAGATTTCTCTCGAATATTTTCCACAAAGCAGCAACCAACAAAATCTCTAGAAAATTCACTATAAACATAAGATGCAAGAGTAGTCTTACCACCACCCCCGCCCCATATTCCAATCATGAGAACACCACATGATCTAATCTGTAGCTTTGATTTAAAATCTTGCATGCGAGCCACTATTCCAACTAGGTTGTTATTCACTTTTGGAGTTATTGGATGCAGCATCAGCGAAATATTCTCGACGATTCTTTTGATAAACTTTGATTCATTTCTACACATTGAATATACAAAGATAATTAACAAATGCTCAAATATTTTCAAATAGAAAAAAGTAAAGCAAAATGATATTGTCACTATAGTGTAAGTTAAGGTGAGACATTAAGTACAGAATTAGAATTAGAATTAGAATTAGAACTCAATGAAGTCCGCCATTAACTTATTTTGAGCTTGTCCATGACCCTAATTACAACCAGATCCCATTAACTGATCTCGTAATCCTACATAACTCTCGTTGCCATCACATGGATATCGGATAGCTTTTAACTTACCATAAATATTATGCAATCCACTCAAATCCTCTGTTTATCAACATCGTAAAGAATAATCGAAACATTTGTAAATAAGAAACCTATAAGGTACAAGTATAAATGCCTTTGAGAGCACACATGTGCGAATCGTAAAATATGCAAAAACAAAGAATCAACTTACGTGTTGGCATTGTCATTGAATTCCCATCCAGCAATGTTACTTGCATCCACAACAGCTTTTTTCCATGATTCAACCTTGGTCTGGTTCTCCAACTCATGGTTGACAGTTTCTTCCGTGTATTTCCGATTCTGTTCTAGTGGTGCAAAGAGCCATCCCAAAGAGTTTTCCAAAAATGATTGTCCCCAAGATTTAAGTTTTTTTCTTGTTCTCCAACTCATGTTTGGCAAATGCTTCTCCGTATTTCCTTTTTTTGTTTTCTTGATTCAGAGGGCTTCACGCCATAAAATATGGGAACAACGATTTTGTGTCTCTTATCCTTGCATTCCATGATATGTACAAGTTCATCTAAGCACCATGAAGAATCTGCATAGTTTTCAGAGAACACTATTAGTGCAACCTGTGATGCTTCGATAGCCTTAATAAGGGCTGGACCGATTGATGCACCCCGAGGAAGCTTTTCATCGTCCTTGTAAGTATGGATTCCTTTTTGTTCAAGAGCCGGTACAGATGACCCACAAAATTATTGCGAGTATCTTCTCCTCTAAAGCTGATAAAAACATGGTAAGAAAAGGCCGGAGCAGAAGGAGAAGAAGATGATGCCATAGATGTGTGTTGATTGCTGAGACAGAATGTATGTGGTTTGAGGACTTCAATGAAATGAACTACACAGAGAGAAAGAAAGAGATAGAATATGTGTACTTTGAGCACCTCAATGAATTGATCTATATACACACATGAGAATTAGTTTTCAAGAAATTTCCAACTGATGAAAACCACAAGAAATTTCTTACCACGGGATATTTTCAATATAAAGTTGTTTTCACATTGATGATTTGTTAAGAAACAATATATGTGGTTTGAGCACCTCCATTGAACGAATTATATATATATATATATATATATATATATATATATATATATATATATATATATATATATATAGATATATATATATAGGGTTAGATTCATGTGAGACGACCTAATTTTGTGAGACCGTGAGACGTAATCCTAGCCACTCATTTAGTAGATAAAAAATATTTTTAAAATACAAAAATAATTGAAAATTTTTGAAAAAAAATTCAAATATTATTTTCGGAATTTATATTTTCCAAAAAATAATAAAAAATATTTTTTTTACATATTCTACTAGAATATTAGAATATTCTACATATCTGACAAATCTAGTAGAATATTCTAATATTTTAAAAATCACATTACAATATTTACAGTGTAATATTCTATTAAAATATTTCACGTATTTTAAAAAAAAAACGGTAATTTTATTTCCTTTTTATTTCTTTTTAGGTAATTAAAGTTCCGAAAATAATAATTAAAAAAAGAATTTTTGGATTTTTCATTTTATTTTGCATTTTAAAATTATTTTTAGATTTGGTCTCACGGTCTCACAAAATTAGCATGATCTCAAATGAACCTGAACCTATATATATATATATATATATATATATATATATATATATATATATATAGTGAGAGAGAGAGAGAGTTTCCAAGATATTTCCAATCAAAACAAAGATGAAGAAATATCATATCACTTCACATTTTCAATATAAAGGGAGTTGTTTACACATTGATGATGTCATCCTCATACTCAATGATTTTTTAGCGGACCAAAACATGCTATTTGACCTCTTATCAGTTACATCTTAATTTGTGTCGAAAATGCTTGTGTGGACAATCCATTTATACAAAAAAAATCTTCACCTCAGCCCTCTCAGCTTCTGAGTGTGGGTAGAAGATTTCAACAGACTTGTACCTTGTGCATTAGTAGATTGTACCTCAAGATCACTCGGTCTTTACCTATTATCAAGATTTTGATGGAGATGTATAAACATGGGTTTGCGTGTGGAACCCAAATAAAGGAGAAGTGGCGATCAGCTGATCATGTAAAAGCCAAAAGCCAATAGTTAACACCAATATCTAAACCCAAAATCAAAACCATAGAACCTAATTGAAACCAAAATGTTAGCCCTAAATTAATCCCCAACCCAAAATCAAACCCAGATGGAAAACCAATTGTTTGTGTTTGTGAAACCCTAAAATGTGCCATTTTCTTTATGAAAGGATAGAGTGACACTACAAATAAAATGACATTTAATGGCATAGAAAAAGTGCCACTAAAAGCCGAAAAAGTGCCACTAAAGACCCTCTAGGCAATCAGCGGCACAAAAAAAAAGTGTCACTAAAGGCCTTTAGTGGCACTTTCTAGTTGTGTCGCTACAGCCTTATTGGGTTTCAGTGACACTTTTCGATTATGCCACTAAAACACTTGTAGGTTTTAATGGCACTATTTTTATGCCACTATTTAACTGATAAAATAAATGTTATTTTCATATTTTTAATGACTCTTATTCACATAAAAAATCATATTAATAAATTTGGCCTGATTTTATTTTAATTTTAAATGAAATATATACTATTACTAATAAAACAATTAAGATTAATAAATGGAAACATAATATTATTACTTAAAATAAAACTTGTTTAACATTAGTTAGCTATACTATATTCCAATACATTGTATTACAATACACCCTTGTACTCTATTCCAAAACTAGTTCTATACAACCAAGTGTAGTCATCCATTTTTCGGTGTCCCTTCTTTTGACCATCCATTCTTTTAGTCTTGCAGTAGTAGATTGGTGGTAAATCTTCATGACTCAAATACTCAAAATCATATCAAACCCTAAAACCAGCTTTGGAAGTATAAAAAGAAGGAAAACTTTGTACCTGCATATTGCCAATAAGCAAATAAAATATAACTAAGCATCCAAGGCATACACCACACCAAAAGTAAAGGTATTTTTAAGTCAAACCAAAAATAGAAGAAGTATTTTTCAAATAATGATGCATATGTGACTCCTTTATAAAAAAAACAACCATACATCCCAAATGTAAAATTAATAGGACTAATTTTCGAAATACAATTAGCCAAAACCTGAGTTTGTTATAACCAAATGTCACGTCCCAGCTCATCATGGATTAGTCAAGTTTCTTCTCTTTTGCACATTCTTCCTTCCAACATGAACATTGGCTCTCAATATCCAATACATACCATGTTGCTCCAATTACCTGCACTGATAGATATCATAAAAAGCAAATTAAATCACAAATGATAATTAATATCATGATCATGATAATTGAAGCTTATCTCTCAAATTGCATGCAAAGCATGAAGCTCGACTTCTAATTGCATCCTTTTCCTTTCAAGATTGTCTATTTCTTCAGGTTAACTATCAAGTTGTACCCTAAAATTTGCACATGCCTCATCCACAAGGTCAATAGCCTTATCACGCAAGAAACGTGCTGCATACAAATTAACAAGCATTATTAGAACCATATATATGAACTAAGAAGAACAAGTTCAAATCAACAAAAAGAAAGTGAATCATTGAATCAGTTCATACCAGTTATGTATCGGCTTGAAAGCTCCCATATCCAATGCGATAACTCTCACATCAGCAAGATTACTTGGGACATCTCTTCTTAGAATCCTTTGAGCTAATCCATCAACAACAACAGTTTTGCCCACACCAGGTTCACCAATAAGAATAGGATTGTTCTTTGTCCTTCTTGATAAAATCCTAATCACTCTCCTAATTTCTTCATCTCACCCAATTACAGGGTCAAGCTTCCAGGCTTGCTCCACAAAATCACGACTATATGTCTTAAGAGCTTGGAAATTAGTATCCCCTGAAGCACTTTCCACCTTTTTCCCTTCTTTACCTCGAAGCTTTTCTACCTCACTTTTCACCCTCGATGCACAGCACCACCAGACATTGAAAACATATATGCCTCTTAGACATAGAAAACATATACGTCTCTTCTTCTTCGCCCCTGTTAATCGTAGCCCTATTATCAACGCAAGAAGATGAAATCGCAAAACCCAAAACACTCTTTAATAGCTTGAACAGACAAGCCTATGTTTCCAAGGTTACTACAATCAAAAACCCCAAAAAACACAAATTTCTTCATATGAAGTTATTAAGATAAAATCAAGTTGAACTTTTAACTTTTGTTTGATGATTGTAACAGTACATAAGAAAAATTACAAGGAAAATGAAAGAGAAGAAAGAAACTTACACTAACACTGATTTGAGCAGATGATCTAGGGCAGAAAGGGGGCGAAGCGGTACGAAGGAGCTCTGAATGTAGGAGGAGGACTAGGGTAGAGCATAGAGCAGCAGATCAGGACGAACGATCTAGGTATGAACAGATCAGTGAAAGAGCACGATGGAGCGGAGCATTGCAGGGAAACACGAAGAAAACTCTTCCCACTAATAATCGTCGAGACCCTAAAGTGATAACGAAAACGCTTTTTATTATGTAATTTTCGTTTTCCCGCACAGTAGAAGAGGAGGCAGTAATGAAAAATTTTCAAGTTTTTTTCTATTAAGTTTAAATTGTGGGGTTTTGTAAGTATTTGATGAATTACTTTTGTAAAATATAGAGTTTTGATGATATTTTAATTTATTATGCCACTAATAGATTTGGAAATTAGTGTCATAAAATAAAAAGTGCCACTATATATTAAAGGTTATAGTGGTATAAAAAAAGTGCTGCTAAAAGTAGGCTATAGTGGCACAAAAACAAAATGTCACTAAAACTTTGTGCCACTAAATGTAATTTTATTTGTAGTGTGAGGTGGATCCTACCTCTAATAATGTTGCTTCTAGCCTCTACATTGTTGCGTCGTGCGAGGGATGTCAACGGGGACAAACGGGACGGGGATTGCATCTGCCGCCCCCGCCCCCGCCCCCAAAATCTCCATCCTTTCCACCCCTGCCCCCGCCCCCGTTCCCCCGTCCCTGATTGATTTTGGGCTAATTTATTTGGGCTAAAATAAGTTCTTGTTTGGGCTAAAAGAAACTATTTTTTGGTTAACAAATAAATATTTATAACATAATTTTACATGTTACAAACAACTTAAAAACATGTTTTTTGTACATAAAAATCATTTTATTGTTTATTATACTTATATAATTAATATATGTCAATTTATATAATTTATTAATGGGGCCCCCACGGGGGTTTCGGGACGGGACTACCAACCCCCGCCCCCGCCCCCGCCCCCGAAATTAAAACGGGGGTTAACCTTGCCCCCGCCCCCGCCCCCTTCCCCGATTTTTTTCAACAAATGCCCCCATACAAGACGGAGCCCCCGCGGGATCGGGGTCCCACGGGACTTTTTGACATCCTTACGTCGTGCCTTATGAGGTAGCATAGTCCTTTTTCTCCAGTGATGCTGCATGGGGTTTTTGGCTCAAAAATCCATAAATCCATAAAAGGTGCTCTACAATGTGCATGGGGATCTCATGGCCATAAAGTTGGCACCTTTATGTCATGAGACCCCTCCAATAACTGAGATCTGAAAGTAGAACCCCATGAATCACTTTACAAATCCGAAAATGGCTTAGGAAGCCCTAAATGCACCCGAAATCTAAGCCCTAAAGATGAACAACCAAATGGAAGACCAAAACATGGGGCATTTACCTTGATTGAGCTGAAGATGGAATAAGATCTCTGGATCTACAAGCCCCAACTCGAATTCCCAAGCTTCTTCCTTCCTTTCAAGCTTCACAAACCACCCAAAAGCACCAAAATGGCCTTAGATCACACAAAACTGCTAGGGTTTCGATATACAACTTCTTGAGAGAGATAGGGACGAGGGAGGCTGAGTTAAGTCGTTTAAATAGGGTGCAAACCCTCAGATTTAGGGTTTCCCTCATACAAAACCTACTCGCCGAGTCAGTCTCCCGACTCGTCGAGGAGGTCACTTAAAATGCCTGCGGATCACGACCCTACTCGACGAGTTGGGCCACCAACTCGTCGAGTCCCAGAGAAAATACAGAAGTGTTTAAATTAAATGCGTATCGGGAATCAGGTGCTACAATATCCCTGATCGGATCCACGACCGTCTTGCGGTTGAGAGCATCGACCACCACATTGGCCTTTCTCGGGTGATAAAAGATTTCACAATCATAATCATTTACCACGTCCAACCACCAATGTTGCCTTATATTCAGATTCGGCATCAGATACCTCAGGCTCTTGTGATCTATGTAAATAGAATAATGAACCCCATAAAGGTAATGCCGCCAAATATTAAGGGCGAAAACCACAACCCCCATCCAAGTCATGAGTCGGATAATTCGCCTCATGAGGCTTCAGCTGCCTCGAAGTGTAAGCGATCACACGACCCCTCTGCATCAACATTGTTCCCAAACCCGTGATCGACGCATCACAATAAACCACAAAATTCTCAACACCCTCTCGGTTTCTCACACAACCATTGCCTGAAGGTCTCAAAAGTCGTCTGCTACTCAGTCCCCCAATGAAAAATAACCATCCTCTTTGTCAATCGAGTCAAAGGAACAACTATCTTGGTTCATATAAGTTCATATGTAAGTTCAAGAAATTATGGAAAAATTCAAGAAATTAAACACATCTAAGTTCATATAATGAAGTCTAAAACACAACCCCAACTTACAAGGCCATCCACATCTTCTTTAACCTACTGGCCTAAGAAATAGGCAAGGTAAATGAAGATGTAGGCAAACATCAAGCTGCAATTAAATCTGAGAAAAGAATTATCCATGGATGAACTTAGATGTGTTTAAATGAATTTTGGATCATTTAAAGAAGTATCAAATAAGAAACTATGCACCTTCATACTTCGGTACGTTGGCATATATAATACCTCAGTTATTAGAGTTTCTTTTGAGGAAAAGGAGAAGTTTTCATTTGCAAAGATGGAATATCATGCTCAAATCTCAAACAAAAACCAACAATATGACCAAATTGAAAACAAAAACTTGCTATACAAAATTGAAAATAAAAAATCAAACAATATCACCTGTGTAGAGAGAGAATATCAATGACCAAATATCCGGTCACCGGTTCCTTGAATAGAGAGGAGAGAGGGGGGGGGGGGGTATCACATGACCAAATTGAAAACAAAAACCAAATGATGAAATTGTTAGTGTTCGAAGGGTAGAACATAAGCATAATTTGACAAATTAGGGTTCAACACGTAGAAGATAAGCACAAACATCTGGCATCACAAGGGAAGAGTGGTGAATGTTAGAGGTGGCGATGGTAGTACAACAGGGCTTCCAACATAGAAATAAAACACATATCCGGAGAAAAGCGGGGAGGCCATGGTCTCCCCGGGCTTCTTAAAGGTTTTTGTATACTAGGATATGCATATTTTCTAAACGATATTGTAAATCTTCGTATATGATGGTAAAAACAACTATTAACAAGAAGAAGCCTCAAGACAAAACTAAAGTAGCAAAACATGGTGTCGTAGAAATAGAGGAACCCAAAAAATTAAAGTAGTACAGTTAAAGAACTCATCATGGTTAAATAAAAGAATAAAAAGAAAACCATAAACCTACAAACCAGCCACTAAGACGTAGTCAGAACCTGTTCTCCATAGGTCGCCATATAATATTAATAGAAGATTTTGAATCATGTTGGACTTGGATCGTAAATGTCTTTCTAGCATAAACTTTCTCCTCGTCCCAAAATTCCGAGGAATCTGTTGCAACTTTTGTTGTTTGCAGCTGATCACCTTTACTTTTCCTAGGAACCAGCTCAGCTCCAACATAACTCTCATTCTTCAATAAATTCCAATCCATGACTTCTAGGGAAAATGAAATCATATTGTATGATGAATTTGGAAATGCAGTGTGCCTCAATGAACCAAACGAAACGTATCCTATGAATGTCCTTGTTCCATCATATATAGGCTCTACTGCTTCATTAGACTCCCACAAAAGCTCAAATAGAGAATTTTCTTCATATACCTCCTGCTTCACGACTATATTAATACACGGACGGTAGATTTGGGTAACTACACATACTAAGAACCCACAATATTCATTGTACCAATCATCAGGAAGATGCAGTGTAAATGTTCCCCTAAACAACCTACCCACAAACCTATTTGGAACCTGAGGTTTAAGAATGATATTGATAAAGTAAACTTCAATAGCATTTCCCTGCCATGGAAAACATATTTACTTATAATTCTTAGGTTTGGGTTTTATATGATAATGAGTAAAATTTAAAAGGTAAGTAGAACCAAACCTGGAGCATGGAGTCAAGTAATATGCAACCAACAAGTTTGTTGTTTCCCAGAATTGAGACATTCCACAACCATTTACAGTTTGAAATATCTCCCAAGCTTTCAAGTGAGAAACAACCAATTGCTAAAACAACAGCTATACTTGATGGCAGATCTGACAATTTTACAAGGCCTTGGCAGCATGACACGTCGAGCAGTTTGAGCTGAGGAACTTGCAGGAAACTAAAATTTAATTGTGAAAAGTGATTTCCTGATAGATAGAGTTTCCGCAAGTTGGGTAACTCCCAAACAGCAGAGCCGATTTCTTTATCTCCCAAACTGCAGAAGCTAAGATCCAACTTTCTCAAGTTCTTGAGAAAGAAACGTAACCCTATGTGGTTCATATTGATGTCACGCAAAAAATGCTTCACATTGTTGTGAGGGGAAGAAGGCTCCATTAAACAACATTCAACACCAGGAAGATTGCTGCAACCACACCTCCAACAATTAACAAAAAAGTCTGGACAAGATCCTATAGAGGATGCAACTTCACTCCCACTATTATCATCCAAATGAACATGTGGTAAACTCTCCTTGTTCTCTTCTTGGATCCCTGAGAAATTAAAAAGTTCAGGGCATGCCAAGAACTTAATGGTCTTGAGTTTCTTTAGTCGAGTAACAGGTGGAAACATCTTAAGACGATCACAAAATTTAATACATATGAGAATAAGCTTTTCCAAGTGTCCAATCGATGGATGAATCTCTTTTAAATGCCAACATCCATTAAGAATGAATCTTTCAAGATTTGGAAGTCCATCAAAATCTGGTGTCATGATTAGGTTATGCAAATGGCAGAGTTCAATTGTCTTCAAATATGGCAGCAACTGTTGTATACAAGTGCAAGCAACTCAAAATTTCGGCACACATACAGGCATATATATATATATATATATATATATATATATATATATATATATATATATATATATATATATATTTGAAGTGTTTGTTTGATAACAATATAAAAAATACTTAATATAAACAAAATAATGAAATAGTTTTGAACCCAAATTGTTATAAATGTTTTATAATGGTTATCAATCAACAAAAAATACATTTATGTTAAAATCTTATCGTAGATAATAATACATTGTTTATCTTTAAAAGGGTATTTATATTGAGCTTTACATGAATACCATGGATTACAATGACTAAGGTGTCTACATCATATCAAACAAGTTATGTATTACCAAGTTTATCGTGATTAAGAGAATAAAGGGTTTGTGCTTTCAATACTAGCTACTAGTTATAAAAAATATAGTTGAAGCTGCTTGATGATATTAACAACTGGTTAGGTCGAACATTCATCGTCCACTTTGTTTTCATGTCTTAATTAGCAGAAAGACAATAAGAATTACCTTATAACCCTCCCAAAGTTGTTTTTGCAAGCTGTTAAACAAAATTAGACGACAAAGCTTCCTTTGTGGAAAATTACTAGGCATAAATTCACCGGCATATTCAATCCACCTAAGGTTCTTCATGTTTGCAGCAATTGGCAGATAAGAATAAGCCATATTGTATCTAACTTTTATTGCTTCAATCATCTCAAGTTCCTATGATAGAGGAAAAATGGTGTGAGAGTTGCAGTAAGAGTGCTTCTTTATACACTTATATCATGAAAAGCTAGCTCAACCATTACCAGTCATTGCATCTATAGCACATATAGTCATAATATCTTCCTCCTTCCAAATTCTACTATGTTTTTCAGGATTGTTAGGGTGTTCCCCTCTAACAATGTGATGTCCCATTTCTTGCACAAGATCATGCATATCAAACTCACCATATTCTGAAATAGTTATGAGAGCCTTTTGTATCAACACCTTTACTCCTATAACCGGATGGAAACCACATTCACCAAGGATCTTCATTGCCTTATCTTTCCGTTCCCTCCTAAAAAAGCATGCAATATCTAGGAACAATTCTTTCTCAATTGGTTTAAGTCCATCAAAGCTGATTTTTAGCTTTTCTACAATATCAGTATCCGGGATCTCTTTTAGTCTAGCTAATGCACTCCTCCACTCATGAATGTCTTTGTCACAAAGAAAAGAACCAAGAACTGTAAGTGCCAATGGAAGCCCACCAGCATAAGTGATCACCTCTTTTGAAAGATGGTCATAATCTTCCACAGGCCTCTTATCCCGGGGTGCATGCTTGTAAAAGAGCTTAATAGCTTCATCACTGTTTAACAATCTAATATTGTATACTGCATTTACTTTGTGTGCGGTTAATAAATGTTTATCACGGGTTGTTATTATTATTCGGCTTCCTTCACCAAACCAATCATGTGATCCAGCTAGTGCTTTTAACTGGTCGAGGTTATCGACATCATCTAAAACAATCAAGACCTTTCTGTGGCGAAACCTATTATTTATCAAGCATCTTCCTCCTCCAGCTCAGTTTACTTCCATTTCTGAAAGAATTTTTTCTTTCAATTTTCCCAAACCATACCTGCCTGATTCCTCTCGAATATTTTCAACAAAGCAGCAGCTGTCAAACTTGGTAGAAATTTCATTGTAGATAGAAGATGCAAGAGTAGTTTTACCACCACCCCCAACCCCCCATATTCCAATCATGATCACACCACCTGACCCAATTTGTAACTCCAATTTCAAACCTTGCAAGCGAGCATCAATTCCGATCAAATTCTCATTTGCACTTGAAGTTGCTGGCTGCAACTTCCATGAAATTTCGACTACAATTTGTTTGATGCCTTTTGCTTCATGCCTACACATTGGACATAAAAGGATAATTAACACCTGCTCACATAGAAAAAAGATTACTCTATGAAATAAAGAGACCAAGTCCTAATTACCTTTTACTTTTCACATCCAAACAGAATTTCTAAAATCAATAACACAAGTAGTTTGTAGCAACTTTCTTGGGAAGAAGGAATAGTTTCAAATTGCAAAAAGTAAAGCTACATGGGTTTGTTGTCGTAACTTGAAGAGAGGTGTCATGTACGAATTTAGAAATAAGAACATAATAGATTACATCACAGCTTAATTTGAGCTTATCCATAATCCTAGGACTTGGGATGCCTTCTAACTTGGCCTCTAGCATACGAAAACACATTTACTTTGAGCATCTTATAATCTTGAACATAAAACATATTTGGCTCAAAACAAGTGATGTAGTCAAATCCTCTCTGTTTATAAAGTCATCAACTTCACCAAGAAATATTAAAACGAAGACAAATTACCCATTGGCAATGTGTTTGGGTTCCCATCCAGAAAGGTTACTTGCATCCACGAGTGCTTTTCTCCAAGATTCAACCTTGGTTTTGTTGTCCAACTCGTGTTTAGCAAACACTTCTCCGTATTTCCGTTTTGGTTTTCGTACTTGAGCAGGATCCACGTCATAAAATATAGGCATAACGATCTGGCCTCTCGTATCCCTGCATTTCATAATATATGAAAGTTCATCCAGACACCACGACGAATCACAATAGTTTTTTGAAAATACAATGATGGCTATCTGTGATTCTTCAATAGCCTTCATAAGGGATGGGTGGATCGATTCGCCTCGGGGGAGTGTTTCGTCGTCCTTGTAAGCAAAGATACCTTCTTGTTCAAGAGCCGAGTAGAGATGGCCCACAAAAGTATTTCGAGTATCTTCTCCTCTGAAGCTAAGAAAAACATCGTACTTCCAGAACACATAAGAAAAGGCGGGAGCGGAAGGAGAAGATGATGGTGATACCATCAATGTGTTGACTTATTGAGATAGAAGATATGTGGTTTGAGCACCTCAATGAAAAGAACTTTATACAGAGATGTGAGTTTCCAATATAACCTGTTATCATGTTGGAAAACCTGTAAGAACTCAAAATTGAACAGGTTACCATGTAGAAAATCTCATAACCAGTCCTTACATTTTATTTTTCATTTCTGGTCGTAAAAACTCCTTTGAATGTATAATAGAAGTTACAGTTCTAAAGATAGGCATGAAACAATTTAGGTAATGTGAGTTAGTTTTTCCACAATCACATTGTAAAAACTAATGTTTTACTCTATATTCTACTTTGAGATTCTTCTTAAAAGAAGTGGAGGAGATTTCTGAGCAAAACCAAATTTTAGCAAACTCCCTTCCCGAACTCTGTACTTTGCAAGCTCATACATTAATTTCCATGGGAAAATAATGAAAAAGTAATTATAATTCCATACGGTTCATTTGCTATGATGGAATGGAATGAACAAGGTAATAGAATAGATCATTACATTTTATAGTCATGTTAGGTTGGCTCAAAATAATGGAATGAATTATTCGAACATAATTTTTTGTTATGGATTAGATACAAAACTAAATATATTAACTTGATTAATTAAACGCGTTATTTTATTTAATCAAATAAAGGTATTCTTAAATAAATTACATATAAGCATATTTCATTTCGTATAAAATATATGCTATATGTATTTCAAATAGTTAGAAAAGAAATTATATATCAATTACAAAATTGTTTTCACACTTAAGATTACCATAGAATCTTAAAACATAATTACAATATTGTTTACAAACAGCCTCTCAAGTTCATGCTAACTAAGGGTACACTAATACACTCCATGAAATTCAATCGAAATGGTCTTATGTAATTTTTTAGTTTAGCAGACCATCAATATACAACAAAGTTACTTAATTCTGGATTTCCTAAGCACTACCACTTTCATCTTCACCATTCTGATCCTCTAGAAAACTTCACACTCGCATCAATGGTGCCTAGATCCAATTCTCCTTGGAGCGCAAGATATATGTTCACATTTATAATTTGATGTCAACATTTATCTCTTGTAATACAAAAGGACATATATAGCCTTTAAAGAAACTTTACTAGGTCACTATATTACAATTTTTATAATTTTACCATCTATTAAAATTCAGACTTGTAATCATCATTAATTATAAGTGTATTGATTATAAGTCTCTATTGGTTTCACAAGGCTTAATTTATGAACTTTTGCTTTCCCATTACACCAACACCTATAACTTGTATCCGATTTAAAAAGGTTAAGTTGAAACTCGCCAAAACGTCCCAACAATAGATCCTCTACTTATGTTTACACCAAATCAATATTTTCATCGCTAACCAGAATCAATTTGAAACAACACAATTGGTAGTCAGTAAACGTCCTAACACCTTTCGACAAACACACATCACTACAACACGGACCTGTTTCACTTTCTTTTTGTATCCACAACGCATACACACATCATTAGTCATCATCCTCCAAATTCCATTCATTTATAACATACACAACAGCAT